>NC_035178.2:15978536-16287721 GCF_001659605.2 Manihot esculenta | reverse complement strand
TCTTTCGTCATCCAACGCTGTCTTCTGTCGTTTTGTGAGTCAAACGTTTTGTAAAATCCATGCCAACAATTTTTTTTGTTTTCTTTCAGAATAACATTAATGATATATTTATTATTATTATATTTCTATTTATCCATAATATCTATATTATATATAAAAATCTATAATTAATGCATTCATAAATAATTTACTAATATATTATAATTTCTTTGAATAAAATAATTTTATAAATAATATATACTAAAAAGAATTATCCAATAGAAAATAAAATTTTATCAGTTCAAAAAAACTCTAAAATTAAAACTGATTAAAAATGCAATTAATAACTATCTGCTATTAACTTGGTGAAGAAGTTAAACTAAGCTGTAAACACTCTCTCATTACAATAGGAAAAAAATTTAATTTGCTATTCAAAATTAATTTATTTTAATTTTTATATTTAAAATATTTAGAATTTATATAAATTTAAAATACTTGATCCTATTTATAAATTACCCATTATTCTATTTTAATTAATGGGTTAGATTGATTTTTTACTTAAATTCAAATTCTATTTTATCAAATTATTTGTTATTTAATTGATTCAACATGGTATAATAATTTATTACTATCTAAAAATAATTAATTTGACCAATTAGATTGATTTATATTTAAATTTAAATTCTATTTTATCAAAAAATACTTTTATTTATGTTAAATTTTATTGAACTAGACTTTTTTATTTTTTTTATAATTAAATATGAATTTTAATTTCGCGTAAAAATTCTACAATTTTTATTTAACAATTTTAAAAAAATTAAATGGAGGCTTGAAAAAGGCATAATAGTATATGTGGCATTCTATTAAAACAGTGTTTTATTTTAATATTTATAAATATTAATAATATTTTTTTATTGTATTAAAATATAATTGTAAATAAGTATTATTAATTAATTAGGATTTTTAATATATTAAAATTTTAATTAATTAATCTCACATTTGTTTATTTTTAAATTATTCATATAATAATAGTATTTACATATATTTAATGTGAAGGAGAATAATATAATTACCTAATTTACTCTTAGTTTGAACGTGATAATAACAAATTAAACTTTATTTTTATTGGCTGAAAAATATTATAAATATTAAAATTATAATTTTTGAATTAGTTATATTAATTTCCATTTAAATTCAAAATTTATTATCAAGTAATATCTATTTTCCAAGTTAATTAAAATTAAATAAATTATTATATATGTAATTGATGATTGAAAAATCAAATTTCATGAATTAAAATTAAGTTTGTGAAGTGTAATATAATTTTAATGTTTTGAATTTTTTATGTTTTTGCCAATAATATATATAGTGCTATATCGGTAGATTCAATTTTTATATTTTTATGTTCTTCACTATTTATTTTTATTTTTAATTTTATGTGACTAAATTATATTATATTACTTTTACTGTTGCATTATTTTTTTATTATTTCAAAATTATTATTTATTTTTTTAAACTATAATAATATATAAATTAACTATTATAATTCTATTTAATTTTATTTTATTTTTATAAATCTTTTAAAGTATTTTTTAATATTTAATAAATTTAATATATTTAAAATTAATATAATTAGAAAATTAATAAAAGAAATTATAATTTTTAATATATATAAAAAAGTGAAATAAATAAAAATTATAAAATGGAGAGAATATAGAAAATAAATGATGGTTATTTATATTATTTATGGATGAATTTTTTCTGACAATATTTGTAGTCGAATTTATATTTCAAAGTTATTTTTATGTTTAGAATAATGAAAAATATTTAAATGATATAATCCTTTAGACATTTCATATTAATTATTTTTATATAATTGTGCGTTGTTTTAATACTCGTTATATCACTTTCAAATTATATCACTTTCAAATGTAATATAAAATTATATTATAAAAATATTTCAATATTTTTATTTTTATTATAAAGCTCATGATATGTATTTTATAATTTAATTCTATGATAAGATCTTAAAATTATAATATTATACATAAAAAAATTTCAATATATAATTAATTCAATTAATCTCTTATTTATTATTTATACATATAAATTAATTTATAATAATGAAATTTAGAAAAATATTTTAAATATAATATAAAATTATATGTATTTTATAATTTAATTATATAGTAAGTGATGCAATCGAAAGTAGAGTTATAATGTGATTGGTTAAACCTATAAAAAAAATAACGTGAGGTGATGGGTGCTCACGACAGCTATTTTGACGCTCAAGTCAGCAAATTTGGTAATAGAGTTAATATAAAAAATTGTTTAGAATTTGAGTAGTGTAAGAATTGCGTACTATTGCTACTGTGATCGTTCTCTTTCTATACTATAAGAAAATGGAGATAAATATAACATTTTTTAATAATTCAACGATAATATGGTCGGCTGCTTAATAAAGGATCCCGTTGGGTTAACTGGTCGAGGATCCCGTAATTACAGGCGTAACAGAATTCCTCTAGACTGTGCTTACTAATAGTAATTTTATGGTAAGATTCGACCTATCTAAGGGAGGACGAGCCTTGATCATGAACCGAGTGTTAAGGTGTTCGAGTATTCTTTTCTCGGATGAGACCGCATTATTCAATTTATTAGGTCCTTGCCACGTGATCCTGTTTTAATGGTGATAGCTCATGTCTCACTTTGGGCGATTCTCGTATAGCATCAAAGGTCCTAACGTAGAACTCTATGGCAGAAGTCTCAAATCTATAAGATATAGAATCCCAAAGATTTGATAAACCCACCTCCTATGGCACCCCATACTTAGAAAAGTAGAAATACCAATGATAGAAAAATTTTATATGAGAATCCGACAAATACCACAATGAATAGTTGATAAATCAGCCAATATTCTTGTTGTAATTGATGAAAACAAATTCTCACTCTCACTTAAAGTAGTACATGCCAGAAAAAGCATGAAAGAGATCTAAAATTTCGTTAATCATGACTGTCCCCTTTACAAGTATTCAATTATCCTTGTATAATAAGAAAAACTAAAACCCTAAGAACACACACTAGGCTTGGCCGAATCTGTATAACGCCCTAGCCCATTCACTCCTAAATAATACAACAAACTCATAAATAATAAAATATAAGTCCAAAATATGGGACAACACACTAAACTAGCTAAAAGCTTAAAAAGATAGATTATGAGTGTAACAGCCCGGAAACCGAACTGCCACCGGCACTAGGATCCAGATCGACTTAAGGTCGCCGGGACCCGTAGTAAGCCTGCTATCCTGTCTGTACCTGTGAAATCCCATACATGATCATACAGTTACTGTAAACACATAAAAGTTTTCTTCATTCCAAGGCTTAACCTGTGCATGCACTCTCTCTGTGCTCTACTAATCCCTACTAGAACTCCTCATGGCTCTAGGCGGATCAAACTCATAATGTTAAGCCTGGTTTTGCTCATAAACATACAACAATAAAGAAACATACATAAACTGATCATGTGACTCCAAAAAGGGATTACAAGTCTTATAGTCAAGCACCATTCTATACAATGTACATAAACTTTATCTCTTTACATTTACATGTCCACACTAGCTATTACAAGACTCTGAACTCTTCCTGTACCCTGCTGAGTTCTCTCTGACCTCTGAACCTGCACAACTGAAGTTAGGGGAGAGGGATGAGCTACAATAGCCCAGTGAGTAGAATAGGCAAATACAGGTGATAAAACATGCTCTCATGGAATGCAACACATAATCACGTAACCTCGGCCGGACGGATCAAAACTCCCTCTATCTCATCTGGGGTACTCAAGTACCATGTGCCTGGTCCCCGTAGGGCTGTTCCAGGTCTTTGTATATGTGCCTGGTCCCCGTAGGGCTGTTCCAGGTCTTCCTCTGAGGGCTAATGAATCCTCACGAAGTCCGTGCCGTCTCACATAAGCAATGTACAAGGAGCAATGCCAAGTACAAGGATATATGCAATGCATCATCTTTGTGTACACTAATGCACTCACCCTAAAGCATAGTCATGATGCATGAAGCATGAGAAAATATCAGTTATCATATTAAAACATTAAGTTAAATTCCACTCACCTGTAGTTCTCTCTGAACTGACTCTGCAGGTTCTGACTCTGGACTCACTGCTGATGTCCCTGATTCCTCTGGTCCGTACCTACACAGGTGGACTCAAATGAGGGACTAAACTCACTCAAGAACATCTCTACGAAACTCCCCAAAACCCCTCTAAACAAACCTCAAACCATCACATAAAACATGCAAAAGGAAGCTGGACAGGGCACTTTCGGCGGCAGGTTTGGCGGCCGAAACCCCTCTCCAGAGACGAAACTCATGCATGTTCGGCGGCACCTTCGGCGGCCGAAGGTCTCGTCCAGAGACGAAACTCACACACTTTCGGCGGCCGAACTCCCTCTTTCGGCGACCGAAAGTCTCTTCCTAAACCGAAAGCCTAGCTTTCGGGGCAACCTTTGGCAGCCGAACTGCCTCCACAAAGGGTTCGGCGGCCGAACCTTCCTTCGGCGGCCGAACCTGGTTTTGCCCGAAGGACAGAACCCTGCTCTGTTTCATGCAAACTTTGCCCAAAAACCTACAAACATGCATAGCAACTACTCCCAACTAGCATATACACATATATATGCACAAAGGGGTCTAAAACTATCCTAAAACCCCAAACAAACATAGCACATAACACTTAATCATGCTAGAACACCACAAATCACCAAAAACCTCACCTAAACCTAAACATGCAAACTACCCATACAAACTTCATAAAACCTTTCAAAATCAACAAAGAAGCTCAGGATCTTCACTTACCTCTTACACAACTTGAGGATGAAGGATCCTAACGTGGAGATATGAAGAAAAGCTCTTCCAAAGCTCCAAGCTTCAAAACTTGCTTCTTTTGCTCAAAACCTTCATAAATCACCAAAACTCTTAAAACTCTTGAAAGATTTGATGAAAATCATGGAAAACATGAAAGTCAACATAGGAGAGGCTGAAACTCACCTCTGGCTGCAAGTGGAGGAGAAATAACCTCCTTCCACCGACCCTTGGTCCTTTTATAGGTGGCTGGCCAGACCACCTTCGGCAGCCGAACGTGAAGCCGCAACCATGCAATGTTCGGCGGCCGAAAGTAACCTTCGGCGGCCGAACCTTTGTATTTCTCCCTTGTTGCTTTTCTTTCAAAACTCAAGTCTTTTACCACTTCAAAACATGAAAACAAGTGAAAATACCTTAAAAACATATGTATTACCCTTCTCGAGGGTTCCGACACCCGAGATTCCACTGGACTACAGGAATTCCGATGCCGGACTCGAGCCGGGTATTACATTCTCCCCCCCTTAAGAACATTCGTCCCCGAATGTCCCTAACACAACATAAACACATAAAAAAAAATGGGACAAACTAACCTTAAAACAGATATGGATATTGCTGGAGCATGGACTCCCGAGTCTCCCAAGTGCACTCTTCTAGGTTGTGGTGGTTCCATAAAACTTTCACCATTGGTATCTCCTTGTTTCTCAGCTTTCTGATCTGGGTGTCAAGGATCCGCACTGGCTGCTCTATATAGGTGAGATCACTTAAGATTTCCACCTCAGGTTCACTAAGAACCTTCTCTGGATCTGACACAAACTTCCGCAACATAGAAACATGGAATACCGGGTGAATTCGTTCCATAGAAGCTGGTAAATCTAGCTTATACGATACAGGCCCGATCTTCTGCAATATCTCAAAGGGACCAATGTACCGTGGGGCCAGTTTACCTTTCTTTCCAAACCGAACCACTCCCTTCATCGGAGACACCTTAAGCAATACCATATCCCCCTCCTGAAATTCTATCTGCTTCCTACGGATGTCTGCATAGCTTTTCTGTCTGCTTACAGCTGTTCTGATCCGCTCTCTGATGATAGGCACTAACTTGCTGGTTATCTCAACTAACTCTGGCCCTGCAAGAGTTTTCTCTCCTACCTCTTCCCAGCAAACAGGTGTTCGGCACTTCCTCCCATACAAAGCTTCATAAGGGGCCATCCCTAGGCTAGCATGATGGCTGTTGTTGTAGGCAAACTCCACCAGAGGTAGATGCTGCCTCCAAGAACCGCCAAAGTCTAACACACACATTCTCAGCATATCTTCAATGGTCTGGATGGTCCTCTCGGACTGACCGTCTGTCTGTGGATGGAAAGCAGTGCTGAAATCCAACCTTGTGCCCATTTCATTTTGCAGACTCCGCCAAAACCTGGAGGTGAACTGAGGTCCTCGATCTGATACTATCGACACTGGAACTCCATGCAACCTTACTATCTCGTCTACATACACCTGCGCCAACTTGTCCACAGAGTAGTTACTCCTGACTGGAATGAAGTGAGCAGATTTAGTGAGTCTATCCACAATCACCCAAATGGAGTCTAGTCTGTTAGACGTCGCCGGTAAGCCCACTACAAAATCCATCGCTATGTTCTCCCATTTCCATTCTGGGATCGGCAGTGGGTTAAGCATTCCAGCCGGCTTCTGGTGCTCTAGCTTCACCCTTTGACATGTCTCGCAGGCTGACACGAACTGTGCCACTTCTCTCTTCATTGCTGGCCACCAATACACCCTTCTCAGATCTTGATACATCTTGGTGGCTCCCGGGTGAATGCTATACCGCGCATTATGAGCTTCCCTCATAATGTCTGCCTTCAAACTGCTATCATCTGGTACACATAACCTCTTACCATGCCGAAGAATCCCCTCACCGTCAAATCTGAACTCTGCACTGTTGCCCGACTGAACAGTCCTGGCAATCTTCACTAACTCGGGGTCTTCGTGCTGTTTCAGAGCCACTTGCTCTAGAAACACTGGTGTCACTCTCATCTGTGCGATCAAAGCACCCGTACCAGATAATTGCAACTGTAATCCTTCTTCCACGAGCTTGTAGAAATCCTTCACCACCGGTCTTCTCTCTACTGCAATGTGGGATAAACTGCCAAGTGACTTTCGGCTTAAGGCATCAGCTACAACATTCGCCTTGCCTGGATGATACTGGATCTTGCAATCGTAATCACTGAGCAATTCTACCCACCGTCTCTGCCTCAAGTTTAACTCTCTCTGACTTAAGATGTGCTGTAGGCTCTTATGATCCGTATAGATCTCACACTTTACCCCATAGAGGTAATGCCTCCACATCTTAAGTGCAAAGATAACAGCTGCCATCTCAAGATCGTGTGTCGGGTAATTCAGCTCGTGCTTCTTCAGCTGTCTAGAAGCATAAGCTATCACTCGGTCATTCTGCATCAACACACAACCTAATCCCACTCGGGATGCATCACAGAACACTGTGAAATCTTCATCACTGATCGGCAGTGCTAACACCGGTGCTGAAGTTAACCGTCTCTTCAACTCTGCAAAACTCTCATCACATTCCTCTGACCACACAAACTTCTGATTCTTTCTGGTCAGTCTGGTCATAGGAGCAGCTATTTTCGAGAAGTCCTGAACAAACCTCCGATAGTAGCCTGCCAAACCCAGAAAACTCTTGATCTCTGTCACTGTAGTGGGTGTAGGCCAGTTGGCTACTGCCTCTACCTTTTTGGGATCTACTGATATACCGTCCTCTGATACAACATGTCCCAAAAAGGAAATGCTCCTTAGCCAGAACTCGCACTTGGAGAACTTGGCATACAAGCCATGCTCTCTCAAGGTTTGCAGCACTATCCGCAGATGCTGGGCATGTTCCTCTGCATTCCTGGAGTACACCAAGATATCATCAATAAAGACGATCACAAAACGATCCAAGTACTCCCTGAAAACCCTGTTCATGAGATCCATGAATGCTGCAGGGGCGTTAGTCAACCCGAACGGCATCACAAGGAACTCATAATGCCCATATCTGGTTCTGAAAGCAGTCTTGGATACATCTCCTTCCCTGATCTTCAACTGGTGGTATCCGGATCTCAGATCTATTTTCGAAAAACAACCTGCTCCTGCCAGCTGGTCGAATAGATCATCGATCCTGGGTAACGGATACTTGTTTTTGATCGTGACTTTGTTCAACTGTCTGTAGTCGACACAAAGTCTAAGAGGTCCATCCTTCTTTCTGACAAATAATACTGGAGCACCCCAGGGTGAGGTACTCGGGCGGATGAAACCCTTAGCTACCAAATCCTGTAACTGCTCTTTCAACTCTCGCAACTCTGCTGGTGCCATCCTGTAGGGAGGAATAGAGATCGGTCTGACATTGGGCATCAACTCAATCTCGAACTCTATTTCCCTATCCGGTGGTAGCCCTGGAAGCTCTTCAGGAAACAAATCTGGGAAGTCTCTAACAACTGGTACTGAGGATGGTTCCCTAATCTGACTGTCTAGCTCTCTCACATAAGCTAGGAACCCCTGACACCCCTTCCTTAACATTCTACGAGCCTGGAGGGCTGATATCAAACCCCTAGGTGTCCCTCTCCTGTCTCCTCTGAAGACACACTCTGACCCATCCTGATCTCTGACACTGACTACTTTGTTTCTACAGTTCAGGGTAGCATCATACGTAGATAACCAGTCCATCCCTAGAATGACATCAAAATCTGTCAACTCTAGAACCACCAGGTCAGCTGGAAGGTATCTACCCTCTATGCACACTGGACTGAACCGACAGACTGACTCTGCCAAAGATGGATCACATTTGGGTCCACTGACCCATAGAGGATACTCTAACTCAGACACCATCAGACCCAACCTCTCTGCAGCTCTAGAAGAAATGAAAGAGTGAGAAGCACCGGGGTCCATTAAAGCATACACCTCAGAACACCCAATGAGGAGATTACCTGACACCACCGTGTTCGACGTGTCTGCCTCCTGCTGAGTCAGGGTGAAAATCCGTGCTGGGGCTGACGGACCTGCACCTCGGGAACCCATCCCTGATGAAGAGGCTGCCCCTCTTCCTCTTCCTCTGCCACTGCTTGGTGGTACGGCTGAAGCTACGGGCTGTACTACACTGCCCGCACTCATCTGCTGGGATGATGCAACCAAAGTCGCCTGAGGACATTCCCGTGCATAATGTCCTTCCTGCCCACATCTATAGCAGGCTGTGGATCCCAACTGACAAGCTCCTCTATGCTGTTTGCCACACCTCTTGCACACTGGAAAATCTGCGCCAGAACTGGAGCCACTACTCATTCCCAGACCCGACTTAAGCCTGTTCCAGAACTTGCCTCTCTTTCCTCTGAATTTCTCCCATCTCTTCTTACTTGCACTTACTGTACCCTGTGAGGAGGAACCTGGTTTACCACCAGAAAACTGTGCCTTGACTACACCTTGACTTATGGCACTGGCCTCCATCTTTCTAGCAGCATCCACAATAGAGTGGAAACTTTCCTTCTCCGCATGAAGAATCAAAGAGAAATACCTGGGATGAAGCCTTGTGGCATATCTCTTTGCCTTCTTCTGATCTGTATCATATGCCTGACCGACATATGGCAACAATTCCAGGAACTTATCTGTATAGTCATCAACGCTCATCTCCTCCGTCTGTCGCAATTGCTCAAACTCCACAACCTTTAGTTCCCTGGAACTGTCAGGAAAAGCCCATCCAGCAAATTCGTTGGCGAACTCTTCCCATGTCATACTCTCAAGTCTCGGGTCCACATAGTTCTTGAACCATTCTCTAGCTTTCTTACACTTTAACGTGAACCCTGCCATCTCAATGGCTCTTCCATCATCTGCTCCCAACTCACTTGTTATCATTCTGACTGCACTGAGATACTCAAAGGGATCATCTCCTGTATTGAATTTAGGAGCATCCAACTTTAAGTACTCGGTCATCTTCACCTTACTTCCCCCTGACGAACTGGGTTGCTGTGCTTCCACAACAGGGGCTACTGGTTTAGGAGGTGGTGGTGGAGGAACTGATTCCCTCACTTCAGGTTGTACTGGACTTGGATGAACAGGTGGGGGTGGATACATGTGATATGGTGGATAAAAGGAAGGATAGGGCATATATGGCATGTAGGGTGGATATGGAGCAAAGCTGGAGTAATCCGACGTGCCTCCCATCGGATACTCTGGGCCCTGTGGAAAGGGTGGATAGCCAAACCCCGAGGCCTGCATGCCTCCCTGGGACTCCCCCATACCTTCTTCTGACCTTCCTATACCCATGCTTGCATCTCTACTCTGATCCTCTTCCAGCACACCTCTTTCTTCTACTGACCTTCCCCCTCTGTTTACTCCTCTCCTGCTCTCGTCAGAAGACCTTCTCGGGTCTCGTGACGTTCCCTCCCTGCTTGACCTGTGAGATCTTGCCCTTGGCAAGGCAGGTGGACGAGCAGCTGTACCCTCACTTACGGGTGGGACTCCAGTCAATCTCGCGGATCGACGAGTTCCTCGCATCGTCACTCTCTGGAAAACAACAAATCACATAACACATCAGCAACACATCAAAAACATGCACATGCATAACTCATGGCATTGCACATCAGCATATAGCGACAGGACTGACATCCTATCCTAGTGGACATGTTTTCCTATGGTGCTTGACCTGATCAACCTCTCTATGAGCCCAACTCTCTCTATAGGTCCGACCATGTGAACCTAGGGCTCTGATACCAATCTGTAACAGCCCGGAAACCGAACTGCCACCGGCACTAGGATCCAGATCGACTTAAGGTCGCCGGGACCCGTAGTAAGCCTGCTATCCTGTCTGTACCTGTGAAATCCCATACATGATCATACAGTTACTGTAAACACATAAAAGTTTTCTTCATTCCAAGGCTTAACCTGTGCATGCACTCTCTCTGTGCTCTACTAATCCCTACTAGAACTCCTCATGGCTCTAGGCGGATCAAACTCATAATGTTAAGCCTGGTTTTGCTCATAAACATACAACAATAAAGAAACATACATAAACTGATCATGTGACTCCAAAAAGGGATTACAAGTCTTATAGTCAAGCACCATTCTATACAATGTACATAAACCTTATCTCTTTACATTTACATGTCCACACTAGCTATTACAAGACTCTGAACTCTTCCTGTACCCTGCTGAGTTCTCTCTGACCTTTGAACCTGCACAACTGAAGTTAGGGTAGAGGGATGAGCTACAATAGCCCAGTGAGTAGAATAGGCAAATACAGGTGATAAAACATGCTCTCATGGAATGCAACACATAATCACGTAACCTCGGCCGGACGGATCAAAACTCCCTCTATCTCATCTGGGGTACTCAAGTACCATGTGCCTGGTCCCCGTAGGGCTGTTCCAGGTCTTTGTATATGTGCCTGGTCCCCGTAGGGCTGTTCCAGGTCTTCCTCTGAGGGCTAATGAATCCTCACGAAGTCCGTGCCGTCTCACATAAGCAATGTACAAGGAGCAATGCCAAGTACAAGGATATATGCAATGCATCATCTTTGTGTACACTAATGCACTCACCCTAAAGCATAGTCATGATGCATGAAGCATGAGAAAATATCAGTTATCATATTAAAACATTAAGTTAAATTCCACTCACCTGTAGTTCTCTCTGAACTGACTCTGCAGGTTCTGACTCTGGACTCACTGCTGATGTCCCTGATTCCTCTGGTCCGTACCTACACAGGTGGACTCAAATGAGGGACTAAACTCACTCAAGAACATCTCTACGAAACTCCCCAAAACCCCTCTAAACAAACCTCAAACCATCACATAAAACATGCAAAAGGAAGCTGGACAGGGCACTTTCGGCGGCAGGTTCGGCGGCCGAAACCCCTCTCCAGAGACGAAACTCATGCATGTTCGGCGGCACCTTCGGCGGCCGAAGGTCTCGTCCAGAGACGAAACTCACACACTTTCGGCGGCCGAACTCCCTCTTTCGGCGACCGAAAGTCTCTTCCTAAACCGAAAGCCTAGCTTTCGGGGCAACCTTTGGCAGCCGAACTGCCTCCACAAAGGGTTCGGCGGCCGAACCTTCCTTCGGCGGCCGAACCTGGTTTTGCCCGAAGGACAGAACCCTGCTCTGTTTCATGCAAACTTTGCCCAAAAACCTACAAACATGCATAGCAACTACTCCCAACTAGCATATACACATATATATGCACAAAGGGGTCTAAAACTATCCTAAAACCCCAAACAAACATAGCACATAACACTTAATCATGCTAGAACACCACAAATCACCAAAAACCTCACCTAAACCTAAACATGCAAACTACCCATACAAACTTCATAAAACCTTTCAAAATCAACAAAGAAGCTCAGGATCTTCACTTACCTCTTACACAACTTGAGGATGAAGGATCCTAACGTGGAGATATGAAGAAAAGCTCTTCCAAAGCTCCAAGCTTCAAAACTTGCTTCTTTTGCTCAAAACCTTCATAAATCACCAAAACTCTTAAAACTCTTGAAAGATTTGATGAAAATCATGGAAAACATGAAAGTCAACATAGGAGAGGCTGAAACTCACCTCTGGCTGCAAGTGGAGGAGAAATAACCTCCTTCCACCGACCCTTGGTCCTTTTATAGGTGGCTGGCCAGACCACCTTCGGCAGCCGAACGTGAAGCCGCAACCATGCAATGTTCGGCGGCCGAAAGTAACCTTCGGCGGCCGAACCTTTGCATTTCTCCCTTGTTGCTTTTCTTTCAAAACTCAAGTCTTTTACCACTTCAAAACATGAAAACAAGTGAAAATACCTTAAAAACATATGTATTACCCTTCTCGAGGGTTCCGACACCCGAGATTCCACTGGACTACAGGAATTCCGATGCCGGACTCGAGCCGGGTATTACAATGAGCAGAATACAAGCCCAAACATAGCTAAACTAAGCACATGCTTAAATAACAACTCATAACAAATGTAACGATCCGAAAATCCGGACCGCTACCGGCGTTAGGATCCAGATCGGCTTAAGGCCGCCGGGACCCGTAGCAAGCCAAACATACATCCTGTGAACCTGTTTAATCCCATACATGATCAACATCATACATAAAAATTTGAACTTTTCTTTTTCATTCATGAACCAAACTCAACCTGTGCATGCATTAACATAGACATTAACATTAACCCCACCTTGGAGTCCTCATCAATGCTCCAATGGGGTAACATAATCATGCATTAAGTTTGGTTAAACATAATCATCCATAAACATTTAAGATCATGAATCTAAAAGGGGATTTACAACATACTATGGTCAAGCACACTTCTAAACCTCAATATCATCATTACATTACATAACTCAACATTTCATTACAATAACCATCATGTCCACTGCTAGCTATTTCATAACCAAGACTTTACTCTATCCGACCTTCTGCTCTATCCTGTACCTGCAAACCTGGGAGTTAAGGGAGAGGGGTGAGCTAACAAGCCCAGTGAGTAGAACCACAAAAACATGTTAACAAACATGCTCACATGAAATGCATCATAACTCAGACAATTCACATCAAAGGTTGGGTGAACTTGTCACCAAATAGTCCCAGCATCATTTCGTGCCAGGCCGTAGCATGGGGTCCTGGTCTTCCTGTCATATCATACATTACTTACCATTGCCCCAGGGCCTCCTCTGGGCACCTAGTCTTGAGTCCCATATCCGTGTCAGGCCATAGAATGGGGTCCTGGTCTTTCATTTCCGTGCCAGGCCGTAGAATGGGGTCCTGGTCTTTCCTCAGGGACTAATTGGGTCATCCAACATTCACCCACATCAACAATAAAGAATGCGATGCAACATATTCGTGAAATCTAATGCAATCATCCTATTGCATAATCATGATGCATGAAGCATGATAAAACATTTAATTTCTCAATTTAAAAGATTAAGTTTAGTTCCACTCACCTCTGGCTGACTCTGCAAACTCTGAAGCAGTGCTCACTGCTGAACTCTCTGGTTCCTCTGGTCCGAACCTACACAGGTGGACACAAATGAGGGACCTAACATACTTAAACATGACTCTAAAACATCCCCCAAAAACCCCCTAAAACACCTCAAAACAATCAAAGAATTCATGCAAAGGAGGGCTGAACAGGGCACTTTCGGCGGTAGGTTCGGCGGCCGAAAGTCCCTCCAGAGCCGAAAGTCATGCACCTTCGGCGGCACTTTCGGCGGCCGAAGGTTCCCTCCAGAGACGAAACTCATGCATGCTCGGTGGCACCTTCGGCGGCTGAAACTCCCTTCCAGAGCCGAAAGTCCACTTTCGGGGGCAGGGTTCGGCAGCCGATACATGCTACCACAGGCAGGTTCGGCGGCCGAAAGAGCCTTCGGCTGCCGAACCTGGTTTCTCCCAAAGGGCAGAAACTTGGTTCCAACATGCACAAACGCCTCCCAACTCATTCAAACATGCATTTTCCTATTCTACAACATGCATACTCAAGCATACAAGCTCCTAGGGGCTTTAAACCATCAAAAACCCCAACTACAACACATCAAACAACCCACATTGCTCATAAACATACATAAACCCATAAACATAACAAAAACCTAACATGCATTTCTACCCCATAGATCTTCATAAAACTTGTTTAAAACATGCAAGAAAGGTTGGATCTAAGCTTACCTCTTGAAGATCGAGAGGGAAGACGATCCTAGCTTGGAGGTAGGGAGGAATCCACCCTTTGATCTCCAAGCTTCCAAACTTGCTCTTTTGCTCAAAGATCTTCAAACCAAGTGAAAGCTCATAAGAAAAACATGAAGATTTGAAGGAAGAAGCTCAAAATCGATGAGGGACGGCGGAGAGCTCACCTTGGCCGAAAACGGGGAGAAAAGCTCTCCCGTTCGGACATGGGGACCCCTTTATAGGTGGCTGGCCAGGCCACTTTCGGGGGCCTAACGTGCCTCCGCATGCATGCCATGTTCGGCGGCCGAACTTGGACTTCCCTCACTTATGCTTTCGGGGCCTAAAGCACTCCCGAAACACAAGCACGTTCGGCGGTCGAACTTGGGATTCGGCGGCCGAACCTAAGTCTTCCTCTCAAGACCATTTTCATTCAAAACTTAACTTCCTTTTTACTTAAAATCATAAAATACATCAAAACATTTTATAAATACATCATTTTACCCTTCTAGAGGTTTTCGACATCCGAGATTCTACCGGACGGTAGAAATTCCGACACCGGAGTCTAGCCGGGTATTACAACAAACCCATCATGACAATGCTGAATCACCACAAAATTAGGCAGCTCCATCTTCATTACACATCTCAAGCAACGTGAGTAGTTTAGGTGTGCCTTCAAGCTCCATAAGGCATTTGCCAATACAAGCTCAATTAACACTTGTGTTACTTGTTCTTGAATGTGTAATGACATAGCTACTCTAAATTTCTTAGCTTTGCTCCTTGTCACTGGTCCACTAGCAAGCACCAATGGATCCTTACTCCCTTGATTCCCATGTGAATGTGCTTGCTGGTCCATATTATCCCCTCCTTCTTTAAAAAAGTTTGTCCTCAAATCTGCAACATAGTCAAAAGGAGACAAGTCAGGCACATTAAAGGTAGAACTAATCCCATACTCACTTGGCATGTCTATGTTATAGGCATCGTCAGTAATTCGCTCTAAGACTTGAAATAGACCATCACCACGAGCATCCAGATTATTCTTTCTATGATTTGGAATCCTTTCCTTTTGGAAGTGTACCTAAACCCAATCATCAGGAACAAACACCACTTTCTTCCTTCCCCTGTTTACCCTGTCAACATACACCTTGTTCCTCTTCTCTATATTAGACCGAGCCTTCTCATGCAAGGACTTCACCAGATCTGTCTTTTTAGTGGCATCTAAACTAGCAAGCTCATGTAAAGGTATGTAAAGGTAAAAGAACAAGATCAAGTATAGTCAGTGGGTTAAAACCATAAACAAGCTCAAATGGAGAAAACCCTGTGGAAGAATGTATGCTATGGTTATATGCAAACTCAATGAAAGGCAAGCAATCTTTCCAAGTTTTCAAATTCTTACCCACTATAACTCTGAGCAAAGTACCAAGAGTTTTATTCACCACCTTTGTCTGGCCATCTGTGTAACGACCCGGGATCCAGACCGTTACCTGTGCTAGGTTCAGATCGACTTAAGGTCACCGTAGTCCATAGTAAGCCTATCATACATCCTGATACACCTGATAAAATCCCATACATGATCACACAATATAACAAAAATATAAACATTCCATGAACCAAGGCTCGACCTGTGCATGCATCAAAACTAAAAACATAAAACCCATACTAAAGCCCTCATCAAATGTTCCAGTATGGTGAACATCACATGCCTCAAGCTTAGTTCGAACATAACTCATAATAAAAAACCTTTACATAAGGATCATGTTAACAGGGATTACAAGAAAAAACACTAGGGCAAAGCACAATTCTAAAACCATAAAATAATAAATGTCCACCTCTATGCTATTACAAAAGGCTGTACCAACAACTCAGCTGACTTCCCCAAGCTAACTCTGTGTAACAGCCCGAAAATCGGTACCCCTCTGTAACGGCCCCAAACTGCTCGGCGCTAGGATCCAGATCGGCTTAAGGCCGCCGAGACCCGTAGCAAGCCTAACCTGAACTCTGTACATCTGATAAATCCCATACATGATCTAACTAGACCACTAGTTTTTAAAACGTTTTCTGGAAAATCACCAGGCTCAACCTGAAAATCACTCAGACATAGCAGTCTGACACAGCCCCCAGGGCCTACACCAGCGATCCACTACCAAGCTCAACCTCCATGCCCTATGTCAGACAACATAGAACCCACTCTCTTAGGGTCAGCATATCATAGGTTAGCCTTGGCTTCCGCTTTGGGTCACGGGATTGAAACCCTTTCTTCCCTCACGGTCTACTCTTTCTGGGTCAAGGGATTGGAACCCTTTCTTCCCAATCACTGGAGTTTTATAAACACATCATACATTAAGCCTAGTGTGACACAGTTCTCACCAAGAAACATAAAACAGGATACATGCAAACACTAGGGATTAACCATACACTAGGCAAAGCACATACTAAACCATAAACACACTGACTTACGATCTATTACATCATTTTACAAATATCTCTTTATTTGACATCATGTCCGCTATTCAATTACACAAGCAGTCCTGTAGCTAATTCTCTGCTGCTTCTGACTTCCCATGGCTACCTCTGAACCTGTAAAACTGGGGTTAAGGGAAAGGGATGAGCTACTACAGCCCAGTGAGTAGAAACACTGAAAATAGTTCATTCATTACATGCTCTCATGAAATGCGTCACAGCACAAACATTTCACATCTCGGATTAGACATGACTCCAAAACTCCCTCTGTCGGTGCCCGGCCTCTATGGACTCCCAGGTCACTACATGAACTAGCGCCCGGCCCCTCCTATGGAGCTCCCACAGGTCTTATCTAGCCATAACAGATCATGGGCTATTGGAGTCGCCTGGGTCCAATCCCCATCAACAATAACTAATGCAATGCAGCATAGTCGTGTCTACTAATGCAATCAACCTATTGCATATACATGAAACTCATGATGCATGAAACATGCTACAAATATATATCATTTCTCATAGTCAAAACAGTAAGGTTAGTTCTACTCACCTCTGCTCCTCTAGCAGATACTGAACTGACGTCGCAATAACTAACACTGACGACCTCCTCGTTCTCTCGGGTCCAATCCTACACAAAAGGACTCGAATGAGGTGTCAAACACAACCTAAACAACTCATACACAACTCTTAAACAACTTCCCAAAGATCCCCTAAAACCTCCTAGAACAATCACATATAGTATGCAAAAGAAAGCTGGACAGGACACTTTCGGCGGCAGGTTCGGCGGCCGAATGTCCTCTCCAGAGCCGAACCTCAAGCACCTTCGGTGGCCAAATCTCTACTTTCGGCTGCCGAACCCTTTCGGGGGCAAGGTTTGGGGACTGAAACACACTCCAGAGACGAAAGTCTCTAACCTACGGCGGCCGAATCCCCCTTCCAGAGCCGAAACTCAAAACTCTCAGGGGTGAGCTGTGGCAGCCAAAGCCACTTCTCAAGGGGTTCGGCGGCCGAATGTACCTTCGGCTGCCGAACCTGAGTTCATCCAGAACTCATCCCCGATGGCAACCAAGCTCCTTAATCCTTTCCAACACCCAAAACATGCATAACACAACTCCTTAACTTACATATACTAAAGTATATGTCCAAAGGGGTCCAAAGCTACCTAAAACCCCTACAAAACAACACATAACAACACATAAACATGCTTTCAACACCAAAACACCAAAATCATGCTTTTTACCCTAAACATGCAACTCTACCCAAAATCTCCATAAAACCTCTATAAATCAGTACAACAAGTTCAAGATCTCCACTTACCTCTTGAAAGCAAGAAGATGAACGATCTGAACTTGAAAAGATGGAACAACTCTCCTTCAAACTCTTTAAACCTTAAACCTTCTCTTTTTAGCTTAAACCCTTCAAAACAACATTAAAACCAATCACACCTTTGCAAAATTTGATAAAACCATGAAGATTAACCATGGAGGACCTGTTCTTACCTCTGGACGTGAACAGACAAGCTATCCTTATCCATTTCACCGACTGGAGGCGTTTATATAGGTGGCAAACCGACTCAGCTTCGACAGCCTAACCGCATGCAAAACCATGCAACGTTCGGCGGCTGAACCTGAGCTTTCGGAAGCCGAATCTAAAGCACTTTCGGTGGCCGAACATTACCTTCGGCGGCCGAACCTGGCAATTGTCCCCATAGTCTTTTCTCTTCAAAACTCGAGCCTATCTCATTCAAAACCGTTAAAAGACCCTTCTCGATACCTCTGACATCCTCAAATTCCACCGGACGAGAGGAATTCCGATGAGCTAGCCGGGTATTACACTCTGATCCTGCAAACCTAGGGTTAGGAAAAAGGGATAAGCTACAAGAGCCTAATGAGCAGAACATAAAAATAATTTAATAAACGTATGATCGAATGAAATGCGTCACAACACAAACAATTCACATCAAGATGGATTTGTCACCAGTAACCCTCTATAAATTCTAATAATGCTCGATCCACGACGGGTGCTCCTCAGGACTTCCTCTTAAATATAACTTAACATAATAAATCCATAGTGCCAGGGGCATAGAATGGGCCTCGACCTGGACTTCCATATACATCATAACATATCATATTCTAGGGCTAGTGGGTCATTCAACATCCATCCACAACAACAGTAAATTATGCAATACATCATATTCGTAAATTCTGATGCAAACAACCTAATACATATACATAATATTCGTGATGCATGAACATGCTTAAAAGGCTTAGTTACTTTAAATTAATAGACTAGTTCAGTTCTACTCACCTCTGGCCGACGCTCGTCTAACACTGACGCAACTATCTCACTGCAGGCCTCTACTGTCTCCCAAGTCCGATCCTACACAAATGGACTCAATGAGGGACCAAACATAACTTTTACAAGACTCTAAACAACTTTCCAAGAACCCCCCTAAGACATACCAAAACATGCATATAAAACAAGCAGAAGAAGGCTGAGCATGGGACTTTCGGCGGCCGAAGGTCTCTCACAGATCCGAAAGTCAGGGACTTTCGGAGGTAGGTTCGGCAGCCTAAAACCTTTCACAGATCCGAAAGTTAGTGACTTTCGAGGGCAGGTTCGGAGGTCTAAATCCCTTTACAGATCCGAAAGTCAATACTTTCGGGAGCAGTTTAGGAGGCCAAAAGGCTGCCTCTGCTTGCAGGTTCAGCGGCCGAACCTAGGTTCTCCAGTAAGGCAGAATCCGATTATGCCCTATCATTTAGCCTTCAAAACCTTTCCAAAAGTACAAGCAACAAGCTTAGCAGCTACCAAACATGTATAGCATGCAAAAGAGACCTCAATACATGCTATGAACTTAACATGCAACAACAAAAACTTAACATAAAAGTAACTCTCATTAAAACAAGCATAAATCCTACACTTTTGGATAACCACTCATGCATGCATCCCACAACTTGTACAACCTGACCCAAAACCTTCAGATAAAAAAAGAAGAGGCAAGGATCAACTTACTTCTTGAGGACAAAGGGCACACAGCAACAACAACTTGGAGGGAAAGGAGGAAATCGTTTTCCAAAGGTTCTCTAAGGGGTACAACTTGAAGTTTCAACTTGAATCTTCAAAAACAAGGTAGAAGCTTGTGAATTCTTCACCTTAAAAAAAGCCCCATTTGACCCTTCCAAACATTCCGGCATCGAGATTTTGGATTCCGATGGAGATTCGATCGGAAAGTGGAAATTTCGATGCCGGAGTTTAGCCGGGTATTACAATCTGTCTATGGATGACAAGTAGTAGAATATAAGAATTTAACACCCAACTTACCTTACAATACTCTTCAAAAGTGTGAAAGGAACTTTACATCTCTATCTGACACAATTGTTCTTGGCACTCCATGAAGTCAAACTACTTCCCTAAAAGACAAGTTAGCTACAGTGATGGCATCATCAATTTTATGGCAAGGAATGAAATGAGCCATCTTGCTAAACCTGTCGACAACAAAAAATATGCTATCTCTACTACACCTAGTCCTAGGTAAGCCAAGCACAAAGTCCATAGAAATCCATCCAAGGTGAACTAGGAATAGGTAAAGGCATATAAACACCATGAGACATAAACTTAGACTTTCTCTGTCTACATACAATATAAGAAGCACACACTTTCTTAACATCTTTGTGAATAGAAGGCCAATAAAAATGCTCAAATAAAGTGTCATAAGTCTTATGTACACCAAAGTGCCCCATCAAGCCCCCACAACAAGATTCAAGCATAAGTAAATCACGCATAGAGCATTTAGGCACACACAATTTCCTACCCTCAAACAAGTAACCATCATGCCGATAAAAAGAATTAAAAGCTCCATGCTCACAAGCCATAAACACATTGCCAAAATTAGCATCATTAATGTACAAGTCCTTAATATACTCAAAACCAAGCAATTTAGAACTCAAAGCATTAATTAAAGCATACCTCCTAGACAAAGCATCTGCAATCACATTGTCTTTTCAATGCTTATACTTAATCACATATGGAAATTATTCTATAAACTCAACCCACTTACTATACCTCTTACTCAACTTGCCTTGCCCTCTTCAAGTGCTTTAAGGACTCATTATTCGTATGTATCACAAACTCATTGGGCAGGAGATAATATTGCCACACGTCTAGTACTCTTACCAAGGCATACAGTTCCTTATCATAGATTGAGTAATTGAGTTGTGCTCCATTCAAATTTTCATTGAAATAGGCTATTGGTTTCTTCTCTTACATCAATACAGCCCTAATACCTACACAGAAGCATCACACTCAATTTCAAAGATAATATAGGAGCGGATGTTAACTTCCCTTTTAAGCAGTCAAAAGCTTTCTATTGCTTCTCTCCCCACTTGAACCTAACTTCCTTTTTAATAATTCCTATGAGTGGTGCTGCAATAGTAGAGAAATCCTGCATAAACCTCCTGTAAAAGCTTTCCAGGACATGAAAGCTCCTCACATCTGAAATAGATTTAGGAATAGGCCACTCCTTTATAGCTTTCACCTTCTCTTTATCTACCTTAATTCCCTGTGCACTCACAACAAAACTAAGGAAAACAAGTCCATCTATACAAAATGTGCATTTCTTAAGTTTATAATACAAGTTCTCTTGCCTCAAAACCTGTAAAAGCAACCTAACATGTTCAATATGTTCCTCAAGAGATCTGCTATTGATCAAGATATCATCAAAATAAACAACTATAAATTTTTCCAAGTAAGCATGCAACATATGGTTCATCAGCCTCATAAACATATTAGGTACATTCGACAAACCAAAAGGCATAACTAACCATTCATACAAGTCATACTTAGTCTTAAATGCAGTTTTTCATTTATCACCAGGTTTCATCCTAATATGATGATATCCACTCATAAGATCAATTTTAGTAAATTACCTAGCACCATGAAGCTCATCCAACATATCATCCAGCCGCGGTATAGGATGCCTATATTTCACTGTGATTTTGTTAAAGCAGCACAAGAACAACACATTGACTTAAACCCTCTCTCACCAATCCCTTCTCCATAAGCTCTTCAACCTGCCTTTGCAACTCTTTTGTCTCCTTTGGATTGCTTCGGTAAGCTGATCTATTGGAGATGGTAGAACTAGGCAAGAAATCTATCTAATACTTAATCCCTCTCAATGGTAGCAATCCACTAGGTAGCTCATCTAGAAAGACATCAGTGAATTCCTACAACATAGACACAAAACTAGAAGGCAAAGAAGAAAGGTCAATATCTGTGTCAGCAAATAAAACCTCCCTATACTTATAAGTAACACGAGTTGCCTTAGAAAAATAGCACACTTAACCTCTCTTAATATCATATAAAATGTCTGTTTTGGCCTTCCCTCTTGCAGCTTTTCTCTCACCAATGGGCCATTTGTTTGTTTTGACTCTTTTTTGGCATCTTTAATCTCAGACTTACTCTTTCCTTTCATGTTTCTCTTAGAACTCGAATTCTCACTCCCTTTAGTAGCCAAGGCCAAAGCCTTCCCCTCACTCTTAAGCATTTTTATTTGATCAGAATATATTTCTTGAGGTAATAATGGAGCAAATGTAACATTCTTTCCTTCATGAGTAAAAGAGTATTTGTTGTTAAACCCATCATGTAGCACTTTCCTATCATATTGCCACAGCCTACTCAACAAAATATGGTCTACCTGCATTGGTACCACATCACACAAAATCTCATCCTTATACCAGCCAATAGAGAATGGTATAACAACTTGGCATGTAACCCTAATCTCACCACAATCATTCAACCACTGCAATCTGTATGGCTTAGGGTGTTTAATACAAGTCAAACCCAACTTCTCCACCATATTCACACTGGCCACATTTATGCAACTACCCCCATCAATAATAAGAAAACATACTTTCCCATTAACCAAACACCTAGTGTTGAATATGTTTTCCCTTTGTTCTAGGTTTTCTTTCTTAAGTTGCATATTCAAAGCACGCCTAGTAACAAGCATCTGACCATATTCAGCAAGCAACACATTATCAATAAACACATTCAAATCATCATAGTTATTATGAGCATCAATCAATTTAGGCATATCAGCATATATCTCATCATCACTATGATCAGAATCAGACACTACACCATCATCACCGGTTGCTATCATAACTCTCTTATTAGGATATTGAGATGCAATATATCCTTTTTCCAAGCATTTAAAATATTTTATATTTCTACTAGGGGTAGAAGAGTTAGAATTACTTGAATGTTGCTTGTTATTCCTTTGAGAAGGGCCTTTTTTAGTAGAGGTTGAATCCTTGCCCCTTTGGAATGGGCTCTTGTAGTCTTTCTTTTTTCTACTTTTATTCCCTTGAAACTCACCACCATTGTTTGAGGACTTGTTGTAGGTGGTTTTAAGGTTATTTCTAACCTTGTGATGCCTTTCTATCTTCATTGCTTTATCAACTATATCCTCCATGGTGTTGTATTGGTACATGTCAAGTTCTTTAGCAATATAGTAGTTAAGAACACCTAAAAACCTGGACATCAACATTTGCTCGTCCTCCTCAATATGAGCCCGAGCTGTAACGACCCGGAAACCGGACCACTACCGGCGCTAGGATCCAGATTGACTTAAGGTCGCCGGGACCTGTAGCAAGCCTACTATACATCCTGTACACCTGGTAAAATCCTGCACATGATCACACATTTACATAAAAACTTAAACTTTTCATATACCAAGCTTGACCTGAACATACATCATATCTGTAAACATAAAACCCATACTAGAGCCCTCATCAAATGCTCTAGTGGGTCAACATATCATACATCAAGCTTGGTTAAACATATATCATCATTTAAAACATTTCATAAAGATCATGTACAAAAGGGATTAACCATATATTAGGGTCAAGCACAATACTAATCCTCATTACATTATTGTACAATACCTTACATTACATTTCGTTTCATGTCCACTACTAATCTATTACATACACATAACTGTTACCCGTGCTGACTTCCTGTGCTACCTCTGACCTACAAACCTGGGGGTTAGGGGAAAGGGGTGAGTTACTAAAGCCCAGTGAGCAGAATAGTAAAAACAATTTAAAACATATGCTTTCATGAAATGCATCACATCACAAACAATTCACATCACGGATGGACTTGTCACCAATAACCCTCTACATATCATAACATGTACAACTGTGCCAGGGGCGAATACGGCCACCCTGGTCTTCTCTTACATATAATAAGTCCAACTGTGCCAGGGGCAAATACTGTAATACCCGGCTAGACTCCAGTATCAGAATTCCTACCACCCGGTGGAATCGCGGATGTCGGAAGCCTCTAGTAGGGTAGAAACATGTTTTCATAAAATGTTTTAATGTATTTCATGATTTTAAGTAAAAAGGAAATGAGTTTTTGCATGAAAACAACCTTGGAGGAAAACTCAGGTTCGGCCGCCGAACATGGCATGCATGCGGAGGCACTTTCGGCTCCCGAACGTGGCCTGGCTAGCCACCTATAAAGGGGTCCCTTAGCCGAAAACGGGCGAGTTTTTCTCCCCATTTTTAGCCAAGGTGAGCTCTCCGCCATCCCTCACCGGTTTTGAGTTCCTTCCTTCAAATCTTTCTCGATTTTCATTAGTTTTACCCTTGTTTTGAAGATTTTGAGCATTTGAGCAAGTTTTGAAGCTTGGAGGTTCAAGGAACTCTCTCTCTCCCATTTTTCGAGCTAGGGTCGTTCACCTCTCGATCTTCAAGAGGTAAGGGCCGATCTTGAGCTTATGACATGTTTTAAGTAAGCTTTAAGTAGATCTATGGGGTAGAATGCATGTTTAGCTCATGGTTAGGTTTATGGGTTTATGTTATGTCTTTGGACAATGTGGATGCTTGATGTGTTGTAGATGGGGTTTAAGATAGTTTGATGGCCCTAGGAACTTGTATGTTTGAGTATGTATGTTGTAGATTAGGAGAAATGCATGTTTGGATGGTTTTGGGAGGCAAATGTGCATGAGGAACCAAGTTTCTGCCCTTTGGCAGAAACCAGGTTCGGCAGCCGAAGGACTTTCGGCCGCCGAACCTGCCTGGGAGGCCAGCCTTTCGGCTGCCGAAGCCTGCTCCCGAAAGAGGACTTTCATCTCTGGAGGGCAGTTTCGGCCGCCGAAAGTGCCGCTGAACATGCACGAGTTTCGTCTCTGTCTGGGAGTTTTTGCCGCCGAAGGTGCTGCCGAACCTGCCTGACTTTCGGCTCTGGAGGGGCTTTCGGCCGCCGAACCTGCCGCCGAAAGTGCCCTATCCAGCCTTCCTTTGCATGTTTTTCTATGATTGTTTCATGATGTTTTAGGGGGTTTTTAGGGGATGTTTTTAGAGTTATGTTCTAGTTGTTTGGTCCCTCATTTGAGTCCACCTGTGTAGGTTTGGACCCGAGGAACCGAGGATCCCAGCAGTGAGTCAGCTGCTCCAGTGTCTGGTCAGAGCTATTCAGAGGTGAGTGGAATAACTCATTATGTTTTTTTAAAAGCAAATAAATGGACATTTTAGCATGATTCACGCATCATTAATGCCATGAGATATACTAGGTTGTTGCATTAGAATTCACGAATATGTTGCATTGCATACTCTACTGTTGTTGTTGTGGATGAACGTTGGATGATCCATGGCCCTCGATCTATGATGTGACGATGTGATATATACGGTACGGAATGTAAGACCAGTGGGACCCATTCTACGTTCGCTGGCACTATGTAAGAGAAAGACCAGGACCCATTCTACGTTCTGGCACAGTTGGACTATGTAGAGGACTATTGGTGACAACTTCATCCTTGATGTGATTAGCTGTGATGTGATGCATTCCATGTTATTATATGTTTTGAATGTTTTAATATTCTGCTCACTGGGCTCTAGTAGCTCACCCCTCTCCCTAATTCCCCAGGTTTGTAGGTACAGGGTAGACCAGGAGGTCCGCAAGAGTAATGAAGTCATGTGTATGTAATAGATAGAGTGTGGACATGATAAATTGTAAAATGATGTAAAGTTATGAATAGTAACGTATGTAATGATATTGAGGATTAGAGATTGTGCTTGACCCAATGTGTAAGGTATCCCTTTTTATACATGATCTTAGATGTTTTTATGATGTTTATGTAAACCAACTCAACGTATATTATACCGCCCATTGGGGCATTAATGAGATCCCACAGAGGGGTCAATGCTTATGATTATGACTATGTTCAGTGCATGCACAGGTTGAGTTTGGTGTATGATAGAATGTATGAAAGAAAAGTTTTAATTTTTTATGTATATTCTTGATCATGTATGGGATTAATCAGGTTTACAGGTTTTATGTCAGGCTTGCTACGGGTTCCGTCGGCCTTAAGCCGACCTGGACCCTAGCGCCGGTGGCGGTCCGTTTTCTGGGTCGTTACAGAATTGTATCAGAGCCCTAGGTTCATATGATCGGACCTAGAGTGTCGAGCTCATAGATGTTCTAGAAGGTCAAGCACAATAGGAAGATCATGTCCACTAGGATAGGATGTTGAGTCTTGTCTTGTATGATGATGTGAAATGCCATGATTATATACGTGTGCATTGATGCTATGATATGAATGATATGTATGTGATGCGGGTTCATGTGTTTCCACATGAACCATATGATGCTAATGTTTGTGTGATGTGTACTGTTTTTTAGAAAACAGGATGAGAGGAACCCGTCGATCTGCAAGATTGACTTGAGTACCACCTGAGGATGAGGGCACGAACGCCTGTCCTCCTGCATTGCCTAGGGCAATGTCATGTAGATCAAACAGAGAAAGAGTGTCAAGGGACCCTAGAAGGTCTTTTGATGCTAGCAGAAGGGGGACTGATAGAGGAGGAAGTTCTTCAGATGTGAGGGAGGTTATGGAAGAGGACCAGAGGAGGGATGGGAATCTGGATGTCAGCATGGCGGAAGAAGGGACAGGGGAGTCACAGGGAGGCGCTCAGGCCTCGGGGTATGGTTTTCCACCCCATTATCCACCCTTCCCACAGAGTTCAGGGTATCCGATGGGAGGCACATTGGATTATTCCAGCTTTAACCCCTACCCTACCTACATGCCTTATCCACCTTTCTATCCACCTTACACACAGTACCCAGCTTATCCACCCTCACCCTTCTATCCTAACCCGGCAAACCCCACTTCGGGGAATGCTGCACCCCCACCTCCACCACCTACAGAACCAGCAGCCCCAGTTACTCAACCTTCTAGGCCTAGCTCAGCCGGTGGGAGCAAAGTAAAGATGACAGATTACCTTAAGCTGGATGCTCCCAAATACAAGTCAGGGGATGATCCCTTTGAGTATCTGAGAGTAGTGAAGACAATACCTGATGAGCTAGGGGCAGATGACAGCAGGGCCATTTAGATGGCAGGGTTCACCTTAAAGTGCAAAAAGGCACGGGAATGGTTCAAGTGTTATGTGGACCCGAGACTAGACGGCATGACATGGGAGGAATTTGCAAATGAGTTTGCTGGATGGGCTTTTTCAGACAGTTCTAGAGAACTGAAGATGATTGAGTTTGAGCAGCTGAGGCAGACAGAACACGTGAGTGTAGAGGAGTTCACGGATAAATTCTTGGAGCTATTGCCTTTTTCAGGGCAAGCTCTAGATACAGATTCGAAGAAAGCCAAGAGATATGTTATGAAACTGCATTCTAGGTACTCCTCTTTGATTCAGTCAGTTGAGAGGGAAAGTTTCCACACTGTGGTGGATATGGCGCGAAGGATGGAGGCTAGTGCTATAGTTGAGGGGTCAGTGAAGCAGTCAGTGACCCAGTCTTCAGGGGTTAAGACCCCAGGTAGAGGAGGGCCAGGTCTCTCTTCTCAGAGCTTAGGTAGCAAGAGGTGGAATAACACCACCAAGAAGCCGAAGAAGAATAAGTTCTGGAGTAAGTTGAAATCCGGTCTGGGATTAGGCGATGGCTCGAGCTCAGGCTCAGATGGTACAGAATGCCTAAGGTGTGGGAGGCCACACAAGGGAGTGTGTCGGGCTGGGACTAATGCATGTTTCAGATGTGGACAGGAGGGACACATGGCTCGGGAGTGTCCTAGAGCACCTTTTATGGGCCAGCCCCAGCAGACAGCTTCTGGTAGTGTGGCACAGCCAGCAACTCCAGCCACAACTCAGGGCAGTGGCAGAGGTAGAGGGAGAGGGGCAGCCTCTTCTTCTGGTTCCCGAGGTGAAGGTCCATCAGCTCCAGCCAGGATCTTCACCATGACTCAGCAGGAGGCTAACACATCCAACACCGTGGTGTCAGGTAATCTCATCATTGGGTGTTCTGATGTGTATGCATTAATGGACCCGGGTGCATCTCATTCTTTTATTGCTCCGAGAGCTATTGAGAGGTTGGGTCTGATAGTCTCTGGGTTAGAGTGTCCCCTATGGGTCAGTGGACCCAAGTGTGACCCGTCAGTGGCAGAGTCAGTCTGCCAGTACAGTCCAGTTTTTATTGAGGGAAGATGCCTCTCCGCCGACCTTGTGGTTCTAGATTTGACAGACTTTGACGTCATTCTAGGGATGGATTGGCTATCTACCCATGGTGCTACCTTGGACTGCAGAGACAAGGTAGTTAGGTTCAGAGATCAGAACGGGTCAGAGGTCGTCTTCAGAGGAGACAAGAGGGGTACACCTAGAGGTCTGATATCAGCTCTTCATGCTCGTAGGTTGCTTAGGAAGGGATGTCAGGGGTATTTGGCTCATGTGAGAGAGCTAGATAGTCAGGTCAGGGAGCCAGCCTCGGTGCCAGTTGTCAGAGAATTTCAGGATTTTTTCCAGACGAGCTTCCAGGTTTACCACCTGTTAGGGAGATAGAGTTCGAGATAGAGTTGATGCCTGGAACTAGACCGATCTCTATCCCTCTCTACAGGATGGCCCCAGCCGAGTTGAAGGAGTTGAAAGAGCAGTTACAAGAGCTGGTAGAAAAGGGCTTCATCCGACCGAGTACCTCACATTGGGGTGCTCCAGTCTTGTTTGTGAAAAAGAAGGATGGATCGCTTAGACTTTGTATCGACTACAGGCAGTTGAACAAAGTCACTACCAAGAATAGATACCCTCTGCCAAGGATAGATGATCTATTCGACCAGCTAGCTGGAGCGGGTTGTTTCTCCAAAATAGATCTGAGATCTGGGTACCATCAGCTGAGGATAAGAGAAGAAGATGTGCCAAAGACAACTTTCAGGACCAGATATGGGCATTATGAGTTCCTTGTGATGCCGTTCGGGTTAACCAATGCCCCTGCAGCATTCATGGATCTCATGAATAGAGTGTTTAGCCAATACCTGGATCACTTTGTTATTGTCTTCATAGATGATATCTTGGTGTATTCCAGGAACGCAGAGGCGCATGCCCATCATCTGAGGTTAGTTCTGCAGACTTTGAGGGAGCATGGCTTGTATGCCAAGTTCTCCAAGTGTGAGTTCTGGCTGAGGAGCATTTCATTCTTTGGGCATGTAGTGTCAGGAAATGGGATAGAGGTGGACCCCAAGAAGATAGAAGCTGTGGCTAACTGGCCTAGACCCACTTCAGTGACAGAGATTAGAAGTTTCTTGGGTTTGGCAGGTTACTACAGGAGGTTCGTTCAGGACTTCTCAAAGATTGCAGCTCCTCTAACCAGGTTAACCAGGAAGAACCAGAGGTTTGTGTGGACCGACCAGTGTGAAGAGAGCTTTGAGGAGCTCAAGAAGAGGTTGACTTCAGCACCAGTGTTAGCCCTGCCATCTAGTAATGAAGATTTCACAGTTTTCTGTGATGCATCCCGAGTGGGTTTGGGTTGTGTGCTAATGCAAAATGAAAGGGTGATTGCTTATGCTTCTAGGCAGCTGAAGAAGCATGAGTTGAATTACCCCACACATGACCTGGAGATGGCAGCAGTAATCTTTGCACTCAAGATGTGGAGGCACTACCTCTATGGGGTTAAATGTGAGATCTTCACGGATCATAAGAGCCTACAGTACATCCTGAGTCAAAGAGATTTGAACTTGAGATAGAGAAGATGGGTGGAGCTGCTGAGTGACTATGATTGCAAGATTCAGTACCATCAGGGTAAGGTGAATGTTGTGGCAGACGCCTTAAGCCGGAAATCACTCGGCAGTTTATCCCACATATTGGCAGAGAGGAGGCCAGTGGTGAAGGAGTTTTACAAGCTCATTGAGGAAGGTCTACAGTTGGAGTTGTCTGGTACAGGTGCTTTGATAGCCCAGATGAGAGTGGCACCTGTGTTTCTGGAGCAGGTGGCTCAGAAACAGCATGAGGACCCAGAGTTAGTGAAGATTGCCAGGACTGTTCAGTCAGGCAAAGATAGTGAGTTCAGATTCGACAGCAAAGGGATCCTCCGCTATGGGAGCAGACTATGTGTACCAGATGACATAGGGCTAAAAGGAGACATTATGAGAGAGGCTCATAATGCAAGATACAGCGTTCACCCCGGAGCCACCGAGATGTATCAAGATCTGAAGAAGGTTTATTGGTGGCCAGCTATGAAGAAAGAAGTGGCACAGTTTGTGTCAGCCTGTGAAGTGTGTCAGAGGGTGAAACTGGAACATCAGAAGCCGGCTGGAATGCTTAACCCGCTACCTATTCCAGAGTGGAAATGGGAGAATATAGCTATGGACTTCGTAGTGGGGTTACCGGCGGCGTCCAACAGATTGGACTCCATATGGGTGATTGTGGACAGACTCACCAAATCTGCTCACTTCATCCCTGTCAGGAGTGGCTATTCTGTGGACAAGTTGGCGCAGGTGTATGTCGATGAGATCATCAGACTGCATGGGGTTCCTGTTTCGATAGTGTCCGATAGAGGGCCCCAGTTCACCTCTAGATTTTGGCGGAGTCTGTAGAACGCCATGGGTACCAGGTTGGATTTTAGCACTGCTTTCCATCCACAGACGGACGGACAATCAGAAAGGACCATCCATACAATAGAGGATATGCTCAGAATGTGTGTGCTGGACTTTAGCGGTTCTTGGAGGCAGCATCTACCTTTGGTGGAGTTTGCCTTCAATAACAGCCATCATGCTAGCATCGGGATGGCTCCATATGAAGCTTTGTATGGGAGGAAGTGTAGATCACCTGTTTGCTGGGAAGAAGTTGGAGAAAAGGCCTTGGTAGGGCCTGAGCTAATAGAGATTACCAACAGGGTAGTACCCATAATCAGAGAAAGGATCAAGACTGCTGCAAGCAGACAGAAGAGTTATGCAGACATCCGCAGAAGACAGGTAGAGTTTCAGGAGGGGGATCTGGTATTGCTCAAGGTGTCTCCTATGAAAGGAGTGGTTCGCTTTGGGAAGAAAGGTAAACTAGCCCCACGATACATCGGACCCTTTGAAATCTTGCAAAAGATTGGGAATGTGTCGTACAAGCTGGATTTACCTGCTTCTATGGAGAGAATCCATCCGGTTTTCCATGTTTCCATGTTGAGGAAGTTTATGTCAGATCCGGGCAAGGTTCTTAGTGAGCCTGATGTGGAGATCCAAGAGGATCTCACTTATGTTGAGCAGCCAGTACGGATCATAGACACCCAGATCAGGAAGCTGAGGAACAAGGAAATCCCAATGGTGAAAGTCCTGTGGAACCACCACAACTTGGAAGAATGCACTTGGAAGACACGGGAGTCCATGCTCCTGCAATACCCTTATCTTTTCTAAGGTTAGTTCCTTGTGAATTCTTGTGTTTTATATGTATGTTATGTTGTATGCCATGCTATGTGTTAGTTGGTGAACATTCGGGGACGAATGTTCTTAAAGGGGGGAGAATGTAATACCCGGCTAGACTCCAGTATCGGAATTCCTACCGCCCGGTGAAATCGCGGATGTCGGAAGCCTCTAGTAGGGTAGAAATATGTTTTCATAAAATGTTTTAATGTATTTCATGATTTTAAGTAAAAAGGAAATAAGTTTTTGCATGAAAACAACCTTGGAGGAAAACTCAGGTTCGGCCGCCGAACCTCAAGTTCGGCCGCCGAACATGCATGCGTTTCGGGTGTGCTTTAGGCCCCCGAAAGCATAAGTGAGGGAAGTCCAGGTTTGGCCGCCGAACCTCAAGTTCGGCCGCCGAACATGGCATGCATGCGGAGGCACTTTCGGCTCCCGAACGTGGCCTGGCCAGCCACCTATAAAGGGGTCCCTTAGCCGAAAACGGGCGAGTTTTTCTCCCCATTTTCGGCCAAGGTGAGCTCTCCGCCATCCCTCACCGGTTTTGAGTTCCTTCCTTCAAATCTTTCTCGATTTTCATTAGTTTTACCCTTGTTTTGAAGATTTTGAGCATTTGAGCAAGTTTTGGAGCTTGGAGGTTCAAGGAACTCTCTCTCTCCCATTTTCCGAGCTAGGGTCGTTCACCTCTCGATCTTCAAGAGGTAAGGGCCGATCTTGAGCTTATGGCATGTTTTAAGTAAGTTTTAAGTAGATCTATGGGGTAGAATGCATGTTTAGCTCATGGTTAGGTTTATGGGTTTATGTTATGTCTTTGGACAATGTGGATGCTTGATGTGTTGTAGATGGGGTTTAAGATAGTTTGATGGCCCTAGGAACTTGTATGTTTGAGTATGTATGTTGTAGATTAGGAGAAATGCATGTTTGGATGGTTTTGGGAGGCAAATGTGCATGAGGAACCAAGTTTCTGCCCTTTGGCAGAAACCAGGTTCGGCAGCCGAAGGACTTTCGGTCGCCGAACCTGCCTGGGAGGCCAGCCTTTCGGCTGCCGAAGCCTGCCCCCGAAAGAGGACTTTCGCCTCTGGAGGGCAGTTTCGGCCGCCGAAAGTGCCGCCGAACATGCACGAGTTTCATCTCTGTCTGGGAGTTTCGGCCGCCGAAGGTGCCGCCGAACCTGCCTAACTTTCGGCTTTGGAGGGGCTTTCGGCCGCCGAACCTGCCGCCAAAAGTGCCCTGTCCAGCCTTCCTTTGCATGTTTTTCTATGATTGTTTCATGATGTTTTAGGGGGTTTTTGGGGGATGTTTTTAGAGTTATGTTCTAGTTGTTTGGTCCCTCATTTGAGTCCACCTGTGTAGGTTCGGACCCGAGGAACCGAGGATCCCAGCAGTGAGTCAGTTGCTCCAGTGTCTGGTCAGAGCTATTCAGAGGTGAGTGGAATAACTCATTATGTTTTTTTAAAAGCAAATAAATGGACATTTTAGCATGATTCACGCATCATTAATGCCATGAGATATACTAGGTTGTTGCATTAGAATTCACGAATATGTTGCATTGCATACTCTACTGTTGTTGTTGTGGATGAACGTTGGATGATCCATAGCCCTCGATCTATGATGTGACGATGTGATATATACGGTACGGAATGTAAGACCAGTGGGACCCATTCTACGTTCGCTGGCACTATGTAAGAGAAAGACCAAGACCCATTCTACGTTCTGGCACATTGGAATGATTATGTTATGCTATGTAAGAGAAAGACCAGGACCCATTCTACGTTCTGGCACAGTTGGACTATGTAGAGGACTATTGGTGACAACTTCATCCTTGATGTGATTAGCTGTGATGTGATGCATTCCATGTTATCATATGTTTTGAATGTTTTAATATTCTGCTCACTGGGCTCTAGTAGCTCACCCCTCTCCCTAATTCCCCAGGTTTGCAGGTACAGGGTAGACCAGGAGGTCCGCAAGAGTAATGAAGTCATGTGTATGTAATAGATAGAGTGTGGACATGATAAATTGTAAAATGATGTAAAGTTATGAATAGTAACGTATGTAATGATATTGAGGATTAGAGATTGTGCTTGACCCAATGTGTAAGGTATCCCTTTTTATACATGATCTTAGATGTTTTTATGATGTTTATGTAAACCAACTCAACGTATATTATACCGCCCATTGGGGCATTAATGAGATCCCACAGAGGGGTCAATGCTTATGATTATGACTATGTTCAGTGCATGCACAGGTTGAGTTTGGTGTATGATAGAATGTATGAAAGAAAAGTTTTAATTTTTTATGTATATTCTTGATCATGTATGGGATTAATCAGGTTTACAGGTTTTATGTCAGGCTTGCTACGGGTTCCGTCGGCCTTAAGCCGACCTGGACCCTAGCGCCGGTAGCGGTCCGTTTTCCGGGTCGTTACAAATACGGCCACACCTGGTCTTCTCTTAGATATTGCCAGGGGCAAATACGGCCACACCTGGTCTTTTCATCTCATATCACATCATATCATATCATGTCAAGGGCTAATGGATCATCCAATATCCATCCACATCAACATCATATTATGCAATGCGTCATATTCATGAATTCTAATGCAATACAACCTATTACATATCATGGCATTCGTGATGCATGAATCATGCTAAAAAGATTTCATTGCTTTGAAAGTAAAAGAATTTATATTCTACTCACCTCTGGCTGATACTCAACTGATTCTGGAGTAGCTAACTTGCTGCTGATCACCTTGGTTCCTCAGGTCCGATCCTACACAGGTGGACTCAAATGAGGGACCAAACAAACTCTAACATGACTCTAAACATCTCCTCAAAAATCCCTTAAAACACCATAAACATGCATGGAAAAATAGGCAAAGGAAGGCTGGGCAGGGGACTTTCGGCGGCAGATTCAGCGGCCGAAACTCCCCCAAGAGCCGAAAGTCCAAACCTTCGGAGGAGAGTTTAGGCGGCCTAAAACTGCCTCCAGGCAGGTTCGGCGGCCGAACCTGGATCCTTCTAGGTGGCAGGACTCGATTCTGCCATCCCACATTCAGCCATCCCAACATCCCAACATGCATTCAACTATACTAAAACATGCATAAACACATACCCAAGCATATAGGGGCATAAAACTAGGCTATACCCCAACAAACATCACATTTAGCATACATTTCTCATAAGGGTCCATAAACCCTAACATTTTAGATCTACTCTAAACATGCATTAAAACCCTTAACCCCTTCTTAAAACTTACTTAAAATATGAAAGAAGAGGAGGATCTACACTTACCCCTTGAAGATCGAGAGGAGATGCGATCCCAAACTTGGAGATGTGGAGAAAACGAACTCCAGAGGTCTCCAAGCTTCTAAAACCTTGATCTTAGCTTAAAATCTTCAAAACATGGTAAAAACTCATAAAAACTCTGGGAGATTTGAAGGAAAATATAAAATCAACCATGGAGGGTCAAGAACTCACCTTTGCCCGAAAATGGAGAGAGAAAACTCGCCCATCTTCGGACATGGGGCCTTTTATAGGTGGTTGGCCAGACCACCTTCGGGGGCCAAAGGTGCTTCCACAATCCTACCATGTTCGGCGGCCGAACTTGAGGTTCAGCGGCAGCAAAAGGGAGCCACCTTCGGCGGCCAAACCTGGCATTTCCCTTCAAAACTTCCTTTTCTTTCAAAACTCAATTTTCTTTCTTGATCAAACCATAAAAACATATAAAAACATTTTAGAAAACCTTTATTTTACCCTTCTAGAAGATTTCGACATCCGAGAAATTCCGGATTCCAACGGAGATTCCGCCGGAAGGTAGGAATTCCAGTGCCGGGGTCTAGCTGGGTATTACACGAGCCATCATTATCTCCATCTCCTTGTGGTATTCTTCCACACTCTTTCCTCCTTGCACCAGTCTTGCCAACCTGTTGTACAAATTCCTATAATAGTGTGAAGGAATGAATCTCTGGTGCATCAACTCTTTCAAAGCTTCCCATGGTGGAACTGCCCTTAAGCCCTTATTCCTCCTAGTGGATTTCAATTGATCCCACAAAAAAAAAAAGCATAACCCGTGAAATCAATAGCAGCTATATGAGACTTCTTCTCCCCATTATAGTTATGGTACTCGAATATCTTTTTAGCTTTCCTCTCCCATTTAATATACTCCTCAATATTGTTATTCCCTTTAAATTAAGAAACTTTCATCTGTATAGAATGCAAGTCACCATTAATCATGTTGGTTTGATAAGTCTCGGTCTCATCATCATATTGGCCAAATCTAGCATCTCTACCTCTATTTCTCCCAACACTAATTTTATTACCTCTATAAACTTCACTTCTTCCCCTTCCTTGTCCAAAATTATCTCCATTATCATCAACTTCATCTCAGACTTGAGGTCTATTGGGATTATGAAATCTTTGAGGTATTCTTGTAGAAGTGGAAGCTTGTGAAGCTTTCAAACTCTCCATAGCTTCGGTCATCCTCTCAAGAGTCTTATAGAATCTTTCAAATTCACCATCGACTGCCTTTTTGAAGAGCTTATAATCATTAGTTATATCATGTTCACTTTCATTAGCACTATCTACCACATTCTTGTCTTTACTCATCCTATCTTAAATCAACACAAAGAACAAAGTGAACTAGAAAATATTGTGTTAGAAATAAAAGCACTCAAGTATTTTCACTCTTACTATCTTTTGCTGATGTAATACCCGGCTAGACTCCGGTATCGGAATTCCTACCGTCCGGTGGAATCTTGGATGTCGGAGACCTCTAGAAGGGTAAAATCATGTTTTCATAAAATATTTTAATGTATTTTATGTTTTATTATTCTGCTCACTGGGCTCTAGTAGCTCACCCCATTTCCCTTAATTCCCTAGGTTTGCAGGTACGGGATAGACCAGGAAGTCAGCTAGAGTAAAGTCATGGTTATGTAATAGCTAGTGGTGGACATGATAAATATTGAAATGTAATGAATAGTATTAAATAATTATGTAATGTAATGATGAGTATTGAGGTTTAGAATTTGTGCTTGACCCTAGTATGTTGTTAATCCCTTTTTGGTTACATGATCTTTTAATGAAATGTTTTATGATGTTTATGTAAACCAAACTTAATACATGTTATGTTACCCCATTGGAGCATTGATGAGAACTCCAAGGTGGGGTTGATGTTTATGGTTATGAATTGTGCATGCACAGGTTGAGTTTGGTAAATGAATGAGAAAGTTCAAAATTTTTATATATGTGGATCATGTATGGGATTAATCAGGTGTACAGGTTGTATGTTAGGCTTGCTACGGGTCCCGGCGGCCTTAAGCCGATCTGGATCCTAGCGCCGGTAGCGGTTCGGATTTCGGGTCATTACAGATTGGTATTAGAGCCCTAGGTTCATATGATCGGACCTAGAGAATGTCGGGCCCATAGATGTTCTAGAAGGTCAAGCATAATAGGAAAATCATGTCCACTAGGATAGGATGTAGAGTCCTATCTTGAATGTTATGTGAAATGCCATGATTATATGCATGTGCATTAATGATATGCTATGTATGTGATGTATGTGATGCGGGTTCATGTGTTTGCCCATGAACCATTTGATGCTAATGCTTATGTGATGGGTGTTGTTTTCAGTAAGCAAGATGAGAGGAACTCGTTGATCGGCACTATTGACTGGAGTGCCACCCCAGGATGAGGGCACGGATGCCCGTCCTCCAGCATTGCCCAGGCCAATGTCCTGCAGGTCTAGCAGGGAGCGAGCATCAAGGGACCCTAGAAGGTCTTTTGATGTGAGCAGAAGGGGAACAGTGCAAGGTGGGATGTCGGAAGATGTGGGAAATGATATGGATGTGGACCAGAGGAGGGATGGCAGTCTTGGAGTGAGTATGTCGGAAGAGGGTATGGGAGAGTCCCAAGGAGGCACTCAGGCCTCGGGATTTGTTCAGCCACCCCAGTACCCACCCTTTTCTCAGAATCCCGGGTATTTGATGGGAGGTACATCGGATTACCCCAGCTTTAGCCCTTACCACTCTCATATGCCATACCCACCTTTCTACCCACCATACCCACAGTACCCACAGTACCCACCCCCATCTTTCTACCCAGGTCCAGCAAACCCTACCCCGGGAGATGCTGCACCTCCTCCACCACCAGCAGAACCTACTGTCCCAGAAACCCAAATGCCTAAACCTAGCTCATCTAGAGGGAGCAAGGTCAAGATGACCGATTACATGAAGCTGGGTGCTCCCCAGTTTGAATCAGGTGATGACCCATTTGAATACCTTGGGAGGGTCAAAATGATTACAAATGAGATAGGAGCTGATGACAGTTGATCCATTCAGATGGCTGGGTTCACACTAAAATGCAAGAAGGCCCGAGAGTGGTTTAAAAACTATGTGAACCCGAGGTTGGATAGCCTATCATGGGAGGAGTTTGCAGGATGGGCTTTCCCTGACAGTTCAAGGGAGTTGAAGATGATTGAATTTGAGCAGTTGAGGCAGACGGATGAAATGAGTGTGGATGAGTACACAGACAGGTTTTTAGAGCTGTTGCCGTTTGCAGGGCAAAATCTGGACACAGATCAGAAGTCAAGGAGGTATATCATGAGGCTCCATTCCAGGTATTCCTCCTTGATTCAGTCAGCAGAGAGGGAGAGGTTCCATGCCATAGTAGATATGGCTCGGAGAATGGAGGCTAGTGCAATAATCGAGGGGAAAGTCAAGCAGTCAGTAGCACAGCCTTCTGGTTCCAAGACCCCAGGTGGGGGAAGATTAGACCCTTCTTCTCTGAGTTCAGGCAGTAAGAGGTGGAGCAATACTATAAAAAAGTCAAAGAAGAACAAGTTCTGAAACAAGAACAAGTCAGGTCTGAGATTAGGTAGTGGCTCGAGCTCAGGTGCAGATAATGCAGTATGTATGAAGTGTGGGAAGCCGCACAAAGAAGTATGTCGGTTTGGGACAACAGCCTGCTTCAGATGTAGGCAGGAGGGACACATAGCACGGGAGTGTCCTAGAGCAGCTTTTGTGGCACAGTCCCAGCAGACAGTTTCGGGTAGTGTAGCTCAATCAGTAGCTCCAGCCGCGACTCAGGCTAGTGGCAGAGGCAGAGGGAGAGGGGCAGCCTCTTCATCAGCGGGTTTCAGGGGTGAAGGTCCATCAGCTCCAGCACGGATCTTCATAATGACTCAGCAGGAGGCAAATGCATCAAACACAGTGGTGTCAGGTAATCTCATCATTGGTTGTTCTGATGTTTATGCCTTAATGGACCCTGGTGCATCTCATTTTTTCATTGCTCCGAGAGCCGTCGAGAGGTTGGGTTTGATGGTCTCTGGGTTAGAGTGTCCCCTATGGGTTGGTGGACCCAAGTGTGACCCGTCAGTGGCAGAGTCAGTCTGCCAGTGTAGTCCAATTTTTGTTGAGGGAAGATGTCTTTCTGCCGACCTTGTGGTTCTAGATTTGACAGATTTTGACGTCATTCTAGGGATGGATTGGCTATCTACCTATGGTGCTACCTTGGACTGCAGAGACAAGGTAGTCAGGTTCAGATGTCAGGATGGGTCAGAGATTGTCTTCAGAGGAGAGAGGAGGGATACACCTAGAGGTTTGATATCAGCCCTATAGGCTCGTAGGCTGCTCAGGAGGGGTTGTCAGGGTTTTCTAGCTCATGTGAGAGAGCTGGATAGTCATGTTAGAGAGCCCGCCTCAGTGCCGGTGGTCAGTGAGTTTTTAGACTTTTTCCAGATGAGCTGCCAGGTTTACCACCTGCTAGGGAGATAGAGTTCGAAATTGAATTGATGCCAGGAACCAGACCGATCTCTATCCCTCCCTACAGGATGGCACCAGCAGAATTGAAAGAGCTTAAAGAGCAGTTGCAAGAGCTGGTAGATAAGGGCTTCATCCGACCGAGTACCTCGTCTTGGGGTGCTCCAGTACTGTTTGTGAGAAAGAAGGATGGATCCCTTAGACTTTGTATCGACTACAGGTAGTTGAACAAAGTCACTACCAAGAACAAGTACCCTTTGCCTAGGATCGACGATCTGTTCGACCAGCTAGCAGGAGCAGGTTGTTTCTCCAAAATAGATCTGAGATCTGGGTACCATCAGCTGAGGATAAGAGAAGAGGATGTGCCGAAGACGGCGTTCAGAACCAGATATGGGCACTATGAGTTCCTTGTAATGCCGTTCGGGTTAACCAATGCTCCTGCAGCATTCATGAATCTCATGAACAGAGTGTTTAGCCAATACCTGGATCACTTCGTTATTGTCTTCATAGATGATATCTTAGTGTATTCCAGGAATGCAGAGGAGCATGCCCATCATCTGAGGTTAGTCTTGCAGACCTTGAGGGAACACGGCTTGTATGCCAAGTTCTCCAAGTGTGAGTTCTGGCTGAGGAGCATTTCATTCTTGGGGCATGTTGTGTCGGAAAATGGAATCGAGGTAGACCCCAAGAAAGTGGAAGCTGTAGCTAATTGGCCTAGACCCACTACAGTGATAGAGATTAAGAGCTTCTTGGGTTTGGCAGGTTACTACAGAAGGTTCGTTCAAGACTTCTCTAAGATTGCAGCTCCTATGACCAGACTGACTAAGAAGAACCAAAAGTTTGTATGGACTGACCAGTGTGAAGAGAGCTTTGAAGAGCTAAAGAAGAGGTTGACTTCAGCGCCGGTGTTAGCTCTGCCAACTAGTAACGAAGACTTCATGGTTTTCTGTGATGCATCCCGTGTGGGACTGGGTTGTGTACTGATGCAGAATGAAAGGGTGATTGCTTATGCTTCTAGGCAGCTGAAGAAGCATGAGTTGAATTACCCTACACATGACCTAGAAATGGCAGCGGTAATCTTTGCACTCAAGATGTGGAGGCATTACCTTTATGGGGTAAAATGTAAGATCTTCACAGATCATAAGAGCCTGCAGTACATCTTGAGTCAGAGGGAATTGAATATGAGGCAGAGAAGATGGGTTGAGCTGCTTAGTGACTATGATTGCAAGATCCAGTACCATCCGGGTAAGGCGAATGTTGTGGCAAAAGCCTTAAGCCGGAAATCACTTGGCAGTTTGTTCCATATTTCAGCAGAGAGAAGGCCAGTGGTGAAGCAGTTCTTCGAACTCATTAATGAAGGTCTACAGTTGGAGTTGTCTGGTACAGGTGCTTTGATAGCCCAGATGAGAGTGGCACCTGTGTTTCTGGAGCAGGTGGCTCAGAAACAGCATGAGGACCCAGAGTTAGTAAAGATTGCTAGGACTGTTCAGTCAGGCAAGAACGAAGAGTTCAGATTTGACAGCAAGGGGATCCTCCGCTATGGGAATAGATTGTGTGTACCAGATGACATGGGTTTAAAGGGAGACATTATGAGGGAGGCTCATATTGCCAGATACAGTGTTCACCCTGGAGCCACCAAAATGTATCAAGATCTGAAGAGAGTTTATTGGTGGCCAGCTATGAAAAGAGAAGTGGCACAGTTTGTGTCAGCCTGCGAAATATGTCAGAGGGTGAAGCTGGAACATCAGAAGCCGGCTGGAATGCTTAACCCACTACCTATTCCAGAGTAGAAATGGGAGAATATAGCTATGGACTTCGTGGTGGGGTTACCGGCATCGTCCAACAGGTTAGACTCCATATAGGTGATTGTGGACAGACTAACCAAATCTGCTCACTTCATCCCTGTCAGGAGTGGCTATTCTGTGGACAAGTTGGCGCAAGTGTATGTTGATGAGGTTGTCAGGTTGCATGGGGTTCCTATTTTAATAGTGTCGGATAGAGGGCCCCAGTTCACCTCTAGATTTTGGCAGAGTCTGCAGAACGTTATGGGTACCAGGTTGGATTTCAGCACTGCTTTCCATCCACAGACTGACGGACAGTCAGAGAGGACCATCCAGACTATAGAAGATATGCACAAAATGTGTGTGCTAGATTTTGGTGGTTCTTGGAGGCAGCATCTACCTTTGGTGGAGTTTGCCTACAATAACAGCTATCATGCTAGTATGGGGATGGCTCCATATGAAGCTTTGTATGGAAGGAAGTGCAAGTCGCCTATCTGTTGGGAAGAAGTTGGAGAAAGGGCCTTGGCAGGGCCTGAGCTAGTAGAGATCACCAGCAGAGTGGTGCCCATAATCAGAGAAAGGATTAAGACTGCTGTGAGCAGACAAAAGAGTTATGCAGATATCCGCAGAAGGCAAGTAGAGTTTCAGGAGGGGGATTTGGTATTACTCAAGGTGTCTCCTATGAAAGGGGTGATTCGGTTCGAGAAGAAAGGTAAGCTAGCTCCGCGGTACATCGGACCCTTCGAAATCTTGCAAAAGATCGGGAATGTATCGTATAAGCTAGATTTACCTGCTTCAATGGAGAGAATCCATCCGGTTTTCCATGTTTCTATATTGAGGATATTCGTGTCAGATCCGGATAAGATTCTTAGTGAACCTGATGTGGAGATCCAAGAAGATCTCACCTATGTTGGGCAGCCAGTGCGGATCATAGACACCCAAATCAGAAAACTAAGGAACAAGGAAATCCCGATGGTGAAAGTCCTTTGGAATCACCACAACATCGAAGAATGCACCTGGGAGACACGGGAATCCATGCTCCAGCAATATCCTCATCTCTTCTAAGGTGAGTGTTTTGTATTGCTGTTGTGTGTTTGGTATGTATGTTCATGTTTTATGCCATGCTATGTTTGTTTGGTGAACATTCGGGGACGAATGTTCTTAAAGGGGGAAGAATGTAATACCCGGCTAGACTCCGGTATCGAAATTCCTACCGTCCGGTGGAATCTCGGATGTCGGAGACCTCTAGAAGGGTAAAATCATGTTTTCATAAAATGTTTTAATGTATTTTATATTTTATTATTCTACTCACTGGGCTCTAGTAGCTCACCCCATTTCCCTTAATCCCCCAGGTTTGCAAGTACGGGATAGACTAGGAAGTCAGCTAGAGTAAAGTCATGGTTATGTAATAGCTAGTGGTGGACATGATAAATATTGAAATGTAATGAATAGTATTAAACAATTATGTAATGTAATGATGAGTATTGAGGTTTAGAATTTGTGCTTGACCCTAGTATATTGTTAATCCCTTTTTGGTTACATGATCTTTTAATGAAATGTTTTATGATGTTTATGTAAACCAAACTTAATACATGTTATGTTACCCCATTGGAGCATTGATGAGAACTCCAAGGTGGGGTTGATGTTTATGGTTATGAATTGTGCATGCACAGGTTGAGTTTGGTAAATGAATGAGAAAGTTCAAAATTTTTATGTATGTGGATCATGTATGGGATTAATCAGGTGTACAGGTTGTATGCGAGGCTTGCTACGGGTCCCGGCGGCCTTAAGCCGATCTGGATCTTAGCGCCGGTAGCAGTCCGGATTCCGGGTCGTTACAGCTGATTCTTCAATTGCACTTCAGAAACTAAGACCAACCAACCAGCCACAAGGTACGTTCAAAGAAACAAAGAAGAAAACCTGAAGGAAGAAGAAAGTACACAAAAAACTAGAAAGAAGACATTGACAACTTAGAAGGTAACACACGAAAAAGGGTTTGTGCTACTTGAAAGTTATAACTTAGAGTATAGATACAAACAAACAATACTTATAAATTTCAAAGAAGCAAAAAATAAGCTTAAGCCAAGAAATAGAAACTTAGAATTCAAATGGAAACAATTCTTATCAAATTTATGAATTTAATTCACTACAAATCAAATTAAATATGGATCTATTTAAATCTACCCTAAAAGGCAAGTGTAATACCCGGCTAGACCCCGGTATCGGAATTCCTACATTCCGGCGGATTTTCCGTTGGAAGTCGGGATTCGAGGATGTCGGAGCTTGCCCTAAGGGTATAAGAAAGGTTTTTAAGATGTTTTTAAGTGTTTTTATCATGTTTGCATGTTTTGAGTTAAGAAAATTGAGTTTTGAAATGAAAAGGCCAAGGGGACAAAAGCCAGGTTCGGCCGCCGAAGGTGAAGTTCGGCCGCCGAAAGTTGCATGGTTTCGCATGCACGTTAGGCCGCCGAAGGAAGAGTCGGTTGGCCACTACAAAAGCCCTTTTGCCCGAGACTTGAGTGTTAAACACTCTGTTTTTGGGTCAAAGGTAGGTTCAAGCTCTCCTTGGTGTGATTTCTCATGTTTTCCTCAAATCTTGCATGTTTTAACTTGATTTGAGCAAAAGGAAGCAAAGTTGAGCACTTGGAGATTTTGATTGAGTTTTTCCCCATCTCCAAGCTTGGATCATCAATCCTCTAGGTCTTCAAGAGGTAAGCATGGATCCTCACCTCCCCTTATGTTTAAAGCAAGTTTTAAGAGTTTTAGAGAGTTTTATGGCATGTTTTGGGGGTATAAACATGAGTTTGAGCATATGTTGATCATATGAGTTTCTATGAGTTTTGTTGTTGTTTTTGAGGCTTGAGCTAGTTTTTAGGCCTCTATATGCATGAGTTATGTTTAAGTAAGTTTGGTCCTCATTTGAGTCCACCTGTGTAGGTACGGACCCGAGAGACCAAGGAGGCCCACAGAGTTAGAGTTACAGAGACTGCTCAGCAGTTGACAGAGGTGAGTGGAACAGCACTTTATTTTAAAAGTTAAGAACTGTTTTAGCATGATTCATGCATCATTCATGCCATGTTTATGTAGGATGCTTTGCATTAGTATTCACCAAGTTGATGCATTGCATTATTACTTGTATATGTGGATTGGACCGAGGCGATCTCAATAGCCCATAAGTCTGTCTTTATTGTATGTCCTGTGTGAGCTCCTTTGGGGCCGGGCATTTACCTTGGATGAGTCCTGTGAGAGCCCTTATAGGGTCGGGCACCATGAGTAGTTAGTGAAAGACCTGTGTGAGCTCCTTTGGGGGCCGGGCACTGACAGAGGGAGTTTTGGGATCATGTCCAATCCGAGATGTGAAATGTTTGTGCAGTGATGCATCATATGATAGCATGTTTTAAATGTGATTTTTATAGATTCCGCTCACTGGGCTTTAGCAGCTCATCCCTCTCCCTAACCCCATTTTTCAGGGCCTCAGAGAAGAGAAAGAGAAAGAGAAAGCAAGGGTAAAAGTATATGTAATAGTATAGAATAGTGGACATGATAATGATGTACAGTACAAAGTTTATGTAATGTATAGAAATGATGTAATAGCAAGTTATGTTTTGAGTTATAGAATTGTGCTTGGCCCTAGTGTATGTTTATCCCTTTGCACATGATCATTTTATGATGGAGATAATGTTGTTATGATGCGCTAGGCTTGGTGCATGGTAGTCTTTCTATCTCTGTAGTTACTGTATGGTACCATAGCAGGTATCACTCTTCGAGTGCATACAGACAGAGCATGCATAGTCCAGGCTTAGTTGATGAGAAAAGTTTCAAGAAAAAAAACAAAATAGAGAAGAGTAAGTAACAGTTTTAAGCTTAAGTATGATCATGTATGGGATTTATCAGGTACACAGAGTTGACAGTAGGCTTACTACGGGTCCCGGCGGCCTTAAGCCGATCTGGATCCTAGTGCCGGTGATGGTCCGGTAAGCGGGCTGTTACAGATTGGTATCAGAGCCTAGGGCCTCTAGAGTACGGTGTGCTGAGCTAAGAGGCTCAGGGAGTAGAGATATCTCACATCGGAAAGAGGTTGTTTTAGAGGGCAAGCACAATAGGAAGATCATGTCCACTAGGATAGGATGTTGAGTCCTGTCTTGATGTGTAATGCCATGATTTTATGCATGTGCATTTACTGATATGCTATGATATGCTATGCTATGAGTTGAGTGTTCATGTTGTTACATGGCTCCTATGATGCTAAAGTTCATGTTATGTTCTCAGAAGCTAAGATGAGAGGAACCCGTCGATCAGCTAGATTGACTGGAGCTCCGCCCGAGAATGAGGGTATGGAAGGGCGTCCCCCTGCTTTGCCAAGAGCTATGTCCCAAAGGGCAGGCAGAGAAAGATCATCAAGGGACCCTAGAAGGTCTTTTGATGAAAGCAGGAGGGAGACAGAACAGAGAAGAAGATCTAGTGATACAAGGGAAGAGATGGATGTGGATCCAAGAAGGGATGGAGGGTTAGGTGTTGGCACTACAGAGGAGGATGTGGGATCATCACAGGGAGGCGGTTAGGCCTCGGGGTATGGTTATCCACCCCACTATCAGCCCTACCCACAGGGCCCAGGATATTCGATGGGAGGTACATCGGATTATCCTAGTTTTCACCCATATCCCACATATATGCCTTATCCACCGTATTACCCCCCATATCCACCATATCCCATGTATCCACCCTCACCTTTTTACCCCAGTCCAGCATACTCTACACCAGAAAGTTCTGCACCTCCCCCACCACCACCAGTGGTACAACCAGAAGCCCCAGTTATCCAAACACCTCAACCTGGCCCATCTGTGAGGAGCAAGGTAAAGATGACAGATTACCTAAAGTTAGATGCTCCTAAGTATCAATCAGGAGATGATCCATTTGAGTACATGAAAGCAGTCAAGATGATAGCAGATGAGCTAGGGGCAGATGATACCAGAGCCATTCAGATGGCAGGGTTCACGTTAAAATGTAAGAAGGCGAAGGAATGGTTTGGCGTCTATGTGGACCCTAGGTTGGATAACATGTCTTGGGAGGAGTTTGCTAATGAGTTTGCCGGATGGGCATTTCCAGATAGTTCGAAAGAGCTAAAGATGATAGAGTTTGAGCAGCTCAAGCAGACTGAGGATATGAGTATTGATGAGTTTACTGACAGGTTTCTAGAGTTGCTGCGGTATGCAGGACAGGCCTATGATACGGAACAGAAAAAGGCCAGGAGGTATGCTATGAAACTGCATTCCAGGTATTCCTCTTTGATCCATGCAGCCGAGAGGGAGAGTTTCCACACCGTGGTGGATTTAGCACGGAGGATGGAGGCTAGTGCCATTATACAGGGTACAGTGAAACAGCAGCCGGCACAGTCTTCTGGTTCTAAGACCCCAGGTAGGGGTAAGTCAGATCCCTCTTCACAGGGTGCAGCAACTTCCAGTGGTAAGAAGTGGAGTGGTTCCACATAGAAGTCGAGGAAGAATAAGTTCTGGAATAAGATTAAAGCAGGTCTGGGATTAGGCAGTGGCATGAGTTCAGGCTCAGAGGTTCCAGTGTGTGGTAGGTGCGGTAAAGCGCACAGAGGAGTGTGTCGCTTTGGGATTACAGGATGTTACAGGTGCGGCCAGGAGGGACACATGGCTCGTGAGTGCCCTCAGGCATCTTTCACGGCACCATCCCAGCAGACAGCTCCAGCTAGCATGCCACAGCCACCAGTTTCAGTTATGACACAGGGCAGAGGCAGAGGGAGAGGGTCAGCCTCTTCATCTGCAGGTCCCAGAGGTGGAGGTCCGTCAGCTCCGGCGCGGATTTTCACGATGACACAGCAGGAGGCAAACACTTCTAACACCGTGGTGTCAGGTAACCTTCTCATTGGGTGTTCTGAGGTGTATGCTTTGTTAGACCCTGGTGCTTCACATTCCTTTGTTGCTCCCAGAGCCATAGAGAGAGTGGGTTTGATGACGTCTGGGTTAGAGTGTCCCCTATGGGTCAGTGGCCCTAAGTGTGATCCATCATTGGCAGAGACAGTCTGTCGACATAGTCCAGTGTTTATAGATGGTAGATGCCTTCCAGCTGACCTTGTGGTTCTAGAGTTGACAGATTTTGACGTCATTCTAGGGATGGATTGGCTATCTGCATATGGTGCTACCTTGGACTGCAGAGACAAGGTAGTTAAGTTCAGAGATGAGGATGAATCTGAGTTTGTCTTCAGAGGAGACAGGAGGGGCACGCCTAGAGGTCTGATATCAGCCCTACAGGCTCGTAGGTTGCTCCGGAGGGGATGTCAGGGGTATCTAGCTCATGTGAGAGAGCTAGACAGTCAGGTTAGGGACCCCAGTTCAGTGCCCGTAGTCAGAGAGTTCCCAGATGTGTTTCCAGATGAGCTTCCAGGACTACCACCTGATAGGGAAATAGAGTTCGAGATCGAGTTAGTGCCTGGTACCAGACCGATCTCTATTCCTCCCTACAGGATGGCGCCAGCAGAGCTAAAAGAGTTGAAAGAGCAGCTACAGGAGTTGGTAGATAAGGGTTTCATCCGTCCAAGTACCTCACCCTGGGGTGCTCCAGTGTTGTTTGTCAAGAAAAAGGATGGATCCCTTAGACTTTGTATCGACTACAGGCAGTTGAACAAAGTCACTACCAAGAATAAGTATCCTCTCCCCAGGATCGATGATCTATTCGACCAGCTAGCAGGAGCAGGTTGTTTTTCTAAGATAGATCTGAGATCGGGCTATCATCAGCTGAGAATCAGGGCAGAGGATGTACCTAAGACAGCGTTCAGGACCAGATATGGGCATTATGAGTTTTTAGTGATGCCGTTCGGGTTGACTAACGCCCCTGCAGCATTCATGGATCTCATGAACCGAGTTTTCAGAGAGTACCTGGATCACTTTGTTATTGTCTTCATAGATGATATCTTGGTGTATTCCAGGAATACAGAGGAGCATGCCCATCATCTGAGGATAGTCCTGCAGACCTTGAGAGAGCATGGTTTATATGCCAAGTTCTCCAAGTGTGAGTTCTGGCTAAGGAGCATTTCATTCTTGGGGCATGTAGTGTCAGATCAAGGTATAGCAGTGGACCCCAAGAAGATAGAAGCTGTAGCCAATTGGCCTAGACCCACCACAGTGACAGAGGTCAAGAGTTTCTTGGGTTTGGCAGGCTACTACAGGAGGTTCGTTCAGGACTTCTCTAAGATAGCGGCTCCTATGACCAGATTAACCAGAAAGAACCAGAGATTCACATGGTCTGACCAATGTGAAGAGAGTTTCAAAGAGTTAAAGAGAAGATTAACTTCAGCACCGGTTTTAGCTCTGCCTACTAGTGATGAGGACTTCACAGTGTTCTGTGATGCGTCCCGAGTGGGATTAGGTTGTGTGTTAATGCAGAATGACAGAGTAATAGCTTATGCTTCTAGACAGCTGAAGAAGCACGAGCTGAACTATCCAACACACGATCTTGAGATGGCAGCTGTTATCTTTGCACTCAAGATGTGGAGGCATTACCTCTATGGGGTGAAATGTGAGATCTTTACAGATCATAAGAGCCTACAGCACATCCTGAGTCAGAGAGAGTTAAACTTGAGGCAGAGACGGTGGGTGGAATTGCTTAGTGATTATGATTGCAAGATCCAGTATCATCCGGGAAAGGCAAATGTTGTAGCCGATGCCTTGAGCCGGAAATCATTAGGCAGTTTATCCCACATTACAGCAGAAAGGAGGCCGGTGGTGAAGGACTTCTACAGGTTAGTTGAGGAAGGGCTACAGTTAGAGTTAACTGGTACAGGTGCTTTGATTGCACAGATGAAAGTTACACCCGTGTTTCTGGAGCAGGTGGCTCAGAAACAACATGAGGATCCAGAGTTGGTCAAGATTGCCAGGACTGTTCAGTCAGGCAAGAGCGAAGAGTTCAGATTCGATGACCAAGGGATTCTCCGCTACGGGCATAGACTATGTGTACCAGACGACATCAGTTTGAAAGGAGACATTATGAGAGAAGCTCATAATGCGAGATATAGCATTCATCCTGGAGCCACCAAGATGTATCAAGATCTGAAGAGAGTATATTGGTGGCCAGCAATGAAGAGAGAAGTGGCACAGTTTGTGTCAGCCTGCGAGATATGTCAAAGGGTGAAGCTAGAGCACCAGAAGCCGGCTGGAATGCTTAACCCACTGCCGATTCCAGAATGGAAATGGGAGAACATAGCCATGGATTTTGTAGTGGGGTTACCGGCGACGTCCAACAGACTAGACTCCATCTGGGTGATTGTGGATAGACTGACTAAATCTGCTCACTTCATTCCTGTTAGGAGTGGCTACTCTGTGGACAAGCTAGCGCAGGTATATGTTGAGGAAGTTGTGAGGTTACATGGGGCTCCTGTTTCTATAGTGTCTGACAGAGGACCCCAGTTTACCTCCAGGTTTTGGCGAAGTCTGCAAGAGGCTATGGGCACAAGATTAGACTTCAGCACTGCTTTCCATCCACAGACTGACGGACAGTCAGAGAGGACCATCCAGACCATAGAAGATATGCTTCGAATGTGTGTGCTAGATTTTGGCGGATCTTGGAGGCAGCATCTACCCTTAGTGGAGTTTGCCTACAACAATAGTCATCATGCTAGCATAGGGATGGCCCCATATGAAGCTCTGTATGGGAGGAAGTGCAGGTCACCAGTTTGTTGGGAAGAGGTTGGAGAAAGGTCCCTAGCAGGGCCTGAGTTAGTAGAGATCACGAACAGGGTAGTGCCCATCATCAGAGAGAGGCTCAAGACTGCTGTTAGTCGGCAGAAGAGTTATGCAGACGTTCGCAGAAAGCACATAGAGTTTGAGGAGGGGGATCTGGTCTTGTTGAAAGTGTCTCCAATGAAAGGGGTGGTTCGTTTTGGGAGAAAAGGTAAGCTAGCTCCGCGGTACATTGGACCTTTTGAGATTTTGCAGAAGGTCGGAAATGTGTCGTATAAGCTTGATTTGCCTATGTCTATGGAAAGAATCCATCCAGTCTTCCATGTTTCGATGCTAAGGAAGTTTGTGTCAGATCCAAGTAAGGTTCTCAGCGAACCAGATGTGGAGATCCTAGGTGATCTCACGTATGTAGAACAACCAGTGCGGATCATTGACACCCAGATCAGAAAGCTAAGGAACAAGGAGATCCCGATGGTGAAAGTCCTCTGGAACCACCATAACATAGAAGAGTGCACCTGGGAGACACGGGAGTCTATGCTCCAACAGTACCCCCATCTCTTTTGAGGTGAGTGTTAGCTTCTTTTGTTCTTTATGTGCTTTATGTTATGTTTTTCCTCTGTTTTGAGTTAGAGAGGAACATTCGGGGACGAATGTTCTTAAAGGGGGGAGAATGTAATACCCGGCTAGACCCCGGTATCGGAATTCCTACATTCCGGCGGATTTTCCGTTGGAAGTCGGGATTCGAGGATGTCGGAGCTTGCCCTAAGGGTATAAGAAAGGTTTTTAAGATGTTTTTAAGTGTTTTTATCATGTTTGCATGTTTTGAGTTAAGAAAATTGAGTTTTGAAATGAAAAGGCCAAGGGGACAAAAGCCAGGTTCGGCCGCCGAAGGTGAAGTTCGGCCGCCGAAAGTTGCATGGTTTCGCATGCACGTTAGGCCGCCGAAGGAAGAGTCGGTTGGCCACTACAAAAGCCCTTTTGCCCGAGACTTGAGTGTTAAACACTCTATTTTTGGGTCAAAGGTAGGTTCAAGCTCTCCTTGGTGTGATTTCTCATGTTTTCCTCAAATCTTGCATGTTTTAACTTGATTTGAGCTTTGTTTTAGAGATTTGAGCAAAAGGAAGCAAAGTTGAGCACTTGGAGATTTTGATTGAGTTTTTCCCCATCTCCAAGCTTGGATCATCAATCCTCTAGGTCTTCAAGAGGTAAGCATGGATCCTCACCTCCCCTTATGTTTAAAGCAAGTTTTAAGAGTTTTAGAGAGTTTTATGGCATGTTTTGGGGGTATAAACATGAGTTTGAGCATATGTTGATCATATGAGTTTCTATGAGTTTTGTTGTTGTTTTTGAGGCTTGAGCTAGTTTTTAGGCCTCTATATGCATGAGTTATGTTTAAGTAAGTTTGGTCCTCATTTGAGTCCACCTGTGTAGGTACGGACCCGAGAGACCAAGGAGGCCCACAGAGTTAGAGTTACAGAGACTGCTCAGCAGTTGACAGAGGTGAGTGGAACAGCACTTTATTTTAAAAGTTAAGAACTGTTTTAGCATGATTCATGCATCATTCATGCCATGTTTATGTAGGATGCTTTGCATTAGTATTCACCAAGTTGATGCATTGCATTATTACTTGTATATGTGGATTGGACCGAGGCGATCTCAATAGCCCATAAGTCTGTCTTTATTGTATGTCCTGTGTGAGCTCCTTTGGGGCCGGGCATTTACCTTGGATGAGTCCTGTGAGAGCCCTTATAGGGTCGGGCACCATGAGTAGTTAGTGAAAGACCTGTGTGAGCTCCTTTGGGGGCCGGGCACTGACAGAGGGAGTTTTGGGATCATGTCCAATCCGAGATGTGAAATGTTTGTGCAGTGATGCATCATATGATAGCATGTTTTAAATGTGATTTTTATAGATTCCGCTCACTGGGCTTTAGCAGCTCATCCCTCTCCCTAACCCCATTTTTCAGGGCCTCAGAGAAGAGAAAGAGAAAGAGAAAGCAAGGGTAAAAGTATATGTAATAGTATAGAATAGTGGACATGATAATGATGTACAGTACAGAGTTTATGTAATGTATAGAAATGATGTAATAGCAAGTTATGTTTTGAGTTATAGAATTGTTGTAACGATCCGGAAATCCGACCCGTTACCGGCGCTAGGATCCAGATCGGCTTAAGGCCGCCGGGACCCGTAGCAAGCCTACATACTTCCTGTAAACCTGTGGAATCCCATACATAACAACATATACATGATCTGTAAAAAATTTTTTCTTTTCTCTTATCCAAGCAAAACCTGTGCATGCACAAAATCATACATAAACCCCACACTGGAGTCCTCATCAAATACTCCAATGGGGTATCATCATCATACATATCAGCTTGGATAATCATGGTCATTAACATCATTATTCATTAAATACTCTGTACATAATGGGGATTCACACACCTCTAGGTCAAGCACTACTATAATCCTCAATACATCATCAAAATCATGAATTACATTACATGGTCATACATACTCATTACATCATGTTCATGTCCACTACTATCTATTACAACATACATGACTTGACTTCACTCTAGCCGACTTCTTGATCTATCCTGTACCTGCAACTCTGGGGATAAAGGGAGTGGGGTGAGCTACTAGAGCCCAGTGAGCAAAAACTAAAAACATTTATTTTAATTCCTCCATTTTTAGGTATATTATTATTCATTTTATTATTATTATTATCATTTAACTTTTTCTTTCTTTCTCTTATTCATGCTTTCATGTATGCGCCATAACACAAACATTTCACAACAAGGATGAACTTGTCACCATTTAGCCCCTATCTTTCTTACTTATACATGCCGGGGGCGTAGAGCCGTAGCAGGCACACCCGGACTTCCATAATCAGTCATAGTGCCAGGGGCGTAGAGCCGTAGCAGGCACACCTGGACTCACATAGGCTATCATGACATATAAGGGCTAATGGATCATTCAACATTCATCCACATCAACAACAAAGTATGCAATGCAACATATTCGTGAATTTCTAATGCAAACAACCTAATATTGCATGGCATAATGATGCATGGGTAATGCTTTATGATTCATTCATTTATTCATTTACTTTAAAGCTTAAGGGGTTGTTCCACTCACCTGGTAACTGAAGCTTTAACAACGAACTCTGAACGACTATCTCACAACCGGGGGTCTCGGTTCCTCGGGTCCGAACCTACACAGGTGGACTCAAATGAGGCACCAAACATACATGAACATGACTCTAAAATACTCCCCAAAGACCCCCTAAAACATCCTGAAAACATCACATGAAACATGCAAGAAATGGCTGAACAGGGCACTTTCGGCGGCACCTTCGGCGGCCGAAAGTCCTGGACAGAGACGAAACTCAGGTAGGTTCGGCGGCACCTTCGGCGGCCGAAAGTGCCAGACAGAGACGAAAGTCTCTTTTCGGGGGCAACTTCGGCAGCCGAAAGGCCTGCCTCCCCAGCCATGTTCGGCGGCCGAAAGTACCTTCGGCTGCCGAACCTGGTTTCTGCCAAAGGGCAGAAACTTGGCTCCCTTAGCACCTTTCGCCTCCAAACCTTCTAAACATGCATATTGTTCAACCAAAGCATGCATACAAGTTCCTAGGGGCCTCAAACATGCATATACCCCATCTACAACACTTCAATCACACACAATCAAGCTACATTGTTCAAAAAGTCATCAAAAACCCATAGGTTTAACATATACCCTAACATGTATTCTACCCTTTAAAACTTCATAAAACTTGTTTAAATCATACATTGAGCTTAAGATCGGCTCTTACCTCTTGAAGATCGAGGGTTGAGGAGATCTAAACTTGGAGATGGGAGAAGTTCCAACTTTTGGTCTCCAAGCTCCAAAACTCGTTCTAAGCTCAAAGATCTTCAAAACCAAAGTTATAAACTTGTAAAGATCATGGAAAAAGGAAGGAAAAACTCAAGATTTGGGAAGGATGGCGGAAGGCTCACCTTGGCCGAAATGGGGAGAAAAAGCTCGCCCATTTTCGGCTAAGGGACCCTTTTATAGTGGTTGGCCAGACCACGTTCGGGGGCCGAATGTGCCTCCGCATCCATGCAAATGTTCGGCGGCCGAACATGAGGTTCGGCGGTCGAACCTTGACTTCCCTCACTCATGCTTTCGGGGGCCTAACGTGCCTCCAAAACGCATGCATGTTCGGCGGCCGAACTTGACTTTCGGCGGCCGAACCTGGGTTTCCCTCCAAGGACTTTTCATGCAAAAACTCATTTAATTTATTACTTAAAAACATGAAATACTTGAAAACATTTCATAAAATCATAGTTTTACCCTTCTAGAGGTTTCCGACATCCGAGGTTCCACCGGACGGTAGGAATCCCGATACCGGAGTCTAGCCGGGTATTACATTCTCCCCCCCTTAAGAACATTCGTCCCCGAATGTTCCTCAACTAACATACAAAGCATGGCATCAATCATAGCATACAACATGGCATACAATATCTCATACATGCAACACATAGAACAACTAACACTCACCTCAAAACAGATGGGGGTATTGCTGGAGCATGGACTCCCGTGTCTCCCAGGTGCATTCCTCTAAGTTGTGGTGGTTCCAAAGGACCTTTACCATCGGGATTTCCTTGTTCCTCAGCTTTCTGATCTGAGTGTCTAGGATCCGCACTGGTTGTTCTACATAGGTGAGATCCTCATGGATCTCCATATCAGGCTCACTAAGAACCTTTCCAGGATTCGACACGTACTTCCGTAACAGAGAAACATGGAAAACCGGATGGATTCTCTCCATCGAAGCAGGCAAGTCTAGCTTGTACGACACATTACCGACCCTCTGAAGCACCTCGAAAGGACCGATGTACCGTGGAGCTAACTTACCCTTCTTCCCGAACCGAACCACTCCTTTCATAGGAGACACCTTGAGCAAAACCAAATCCCCCTCCTGAAACTCTAGCTGTCTTCTGCGGATATCTGCATAACTCTTCTGCCGACTAGCAGCAGTCTTGATCCTCTCTCTGATTATGGGTACCACCCTGCTGGTAAGCTCTACTAACTCCGGACCCGCAAGAGTCCTCTCTCCTACTTCCTCCCAGCAGATAGGTGATCTGCACTTCCTCCCATACAAAGCTTCGTATGGAGCCATCCCTATGCTAGCATGATAGCTGTTATTGTAGGCAAACTCCACCAAAGGAAGATGCTGCCTCCAAGAACCGCCAAAATCTAGCACACACATTCTGAGCATATCTTCTATTGTCTGGATGGTCCTCTCTGACTGTCCGTCTGTCTGTGGGTGGAAAGCAGTACTGAAGTCTAATCTGGTACCCATAGCGTTCTGCAGACTCCGCCAAAACCTGGAGGTGAACTGGGGCCCTCTATCTGACACTATAGATACCGGGACCCCATGCAGTCTGACAATCTCATCTACGTACACCTGCGCCAACTTGTCCACAGAGTAACCACTCCTGACAGGGATGAAGTGAGCAGATTTGGTGAGTCTATCCACAATCACCCATATGGAGTCCAATCTGTTGGACGTCGCCGGTAACCCCACTACGAAGTCCATAGCTATATTCTCCCATTTCCACTCTGGAATAGGTAGCGGGTTAAGCATTCCAGCCGGCTTCTGATGCTCTAGTTTCACCCTCTGACACACATCGCAGGCTGACACGAACAGTGCCACGTCCTTCTTCATAGCTGGCCACCAATACACTCTCTTCAGATCCTGATACATCTTGGTGGCTCCAGGGTGAACACTATACCTGGTATTATGGGCTTCCCCCATAATACCTCCCTTCAGACCAATGTCATCTGGCACACATAATCTGTTCCCGTAGCGGAGGATCCCCTTATCATCAAACTTGAACTCATTATTCTGGCCTGACTGAACCGTTCTGGCTATCCTGACCAACTCTGGGTCCTCATGCTGTTTCTGAGCTACCTGCTCCAGAAACACGGGTGTCACTCTCATCTGAGCCACTAAGGCACCTGTGCCAGACAACTCCAACTGTAATCCCTCACTCATAAGTCTGTGAAACTCCTTCACCACCGGCCTCCTCTCTGCTGAAATGTGGGATAGACTGCCGAGTGATTTCCGGCTTAGGGCGTCTGCCACAACATTCGCCTTACCCGGATGGTACTGAATCTTGCAATCATAGTCACTCAACAGCTCTACCCATCTCCTCTGCCTCATGTTCAGTTCTCTCTGACTCAGGATGTATTGCAGGCTCTTATGATCTGTGAAGATCTCACACTTTACCCCATAAAGGTAATGCCTCCACATCTTGAGTGCAAAGATCACTGCTGCCATCTCTAGGTCATGTGTGGGGTAATTCAGCTCATGCTTCTTCAGCTGCCTAGAAGCATAAGCGATCACCCTCTCATTTTGCATTAGCACACAACCCAGTCCCACACGGGACGCATCACAATATACTGAGAAGTCATCATCACTTTTTGGCAGAGCTAACACCGGTGCTGAAGTCAACCTCCTCTTAAGCTCCTCAAAGCTTTCTTCACACTGATCGGTCCATATGAACTTCTGATTCTTCTTTGTCAATTTGGTCATAGGAGCAGCAATCTTTGAGAAGTCCTGAACGAACCTCCTGTAGTAACATGCTAAACCCAGAAAACTTTTGATCTCGGTCACTGTGGTGGGTCTAGGCCAGTTAGCTACAGCCTCTACCTTCTTGGGGTCTACTTCAATACCCTGTTCCGACACAACGTGCCCCAAGAATGAAATGCTCCTAAGCCAAAACTCACACTTGGAGAACTTGGCATACAAGCCATGCTCTCTCAAGGTCTGCAAAACTGTCCTCAGGTGATGGGCATGCTCCTCTGCATTCCTGGAATACACTAGGATATCATCTATGAAGACAATAACGAAGTGATCCAGATACTGACTGAATACTCTGTTCATGAGGTCCATGAATGCTGCAGGGGCGTTGGTCAACCCAAACGGCATCACAAGGAACTCATAGTGCCCATACCTGGTCCTGAAAGCCGTCTTCGGTACATCTTCATTCCTTATCCTCAACTGATGGTACCCTGATCTCAGATCTATTTTGGAGAAACAACCTGCTCCTGCTAGCTGGTCGAATAGATCGTCGATCCTCGGCAAAGGGTACTTGTTCTTGGTAGTGACCTTGTTCAACTGTCTGTAGTCGATACAAAGTCTGAGGGATCCATCCTTCTTCCTCACAAACAAAACCGGAGCACCCCAAGGTGAAGTACTCGGTCGGATGAAACCCTTATCTACCAGCTCTTGCAACTGTTCCTTCAGTTCTTTCAGTTCAGCTGGTGCCATCCTGTAGGGAGGAATAGAGATCGGTCTGGTACCAGGCATTAACTCAATCTCGAACTCTATCTCCCTAGCAGGTGGTAACCCTGGCAGCTCGTCTGGGAAAACATCTAAGAACTCACTCACCACAAGCACTGAGGCGGGCTCTCTGACATGACTATCTAACTCCCTCACATGAGCTAGAAACCCCTGACATCCCCTCCTAAGCAACCTACGAGCCTGAAGAGCTGAGATCAGACCTCTAGGTGTACCCCTCTTGTCTCCTCTGAAGACGACCTCTGACCCATCCTGATCTCTGAATCTGACTACCTTGTCTCTACAGTCCAAGGTAGCACCATGGGTCGATAACCAATCCATCCCTAGAATGACGTCAAAATCTGTCAAATCTAGAACCACAAGGTCGGCGGAAAGGCATCTTCCCTCTATGAAAACTGGACTACATTGGCAGACTGCCTCTGCCACTGACGGGTCACACTTGGGTCCACTGACCCATAGGGGACACTCTAACCCAGAGACCATCAATCCTACCCTCTCCACGACTCTCGGAGCAACAAAAGAATGAGATGCACCAGGGTCCATTAAGGCATACACATCAGAACAACCAATGATGAGATTACCTGCCACCACGGTGTTGGATGTGCTGGCCTCCTGCTGAGTCATAGTGAAGATCCGTGCCGGAGCTGATGGACCTTCACCTCTGTATCCTGCTGATGAAGAGGCTGACCCTCTCCCTCTGCCTCTGCCACTGGCCTGTGTTGCGGCTGGAGCTACTGGCTGCACCACACTGCCGGAGGTTGTCTGCTGAGACGGTGCTGCAAAGGCTGCTCTAGGACAATCTCGAGCCAAATGACCCGCTTGTCCGCACCTGAAACATGTGTTTGTCCCTGCCAGACATACTCCCTTGTGTGGTCTCCCACATCTCATACATGCTGTAACCTCTGCGCCAGAGCTTGAGCCACTGCCTAAACCCAGACCTGACTTGATCTTGTTCCAGAACTTATTTTTCTTAGATTTTCTGTGGCCTCTGTCCCACTTCTTACTGCCTGCAACTGCTGCACTCAGAGAAGAAGAGTCTAATCTTTCCCCACCTGGGGTCTTGGAACCAGAAGACTGTGCCACTGACTGTTTTACCTTCCCCTCAACGATAGCACTAGCCTCCATTCTCCTAGCCATATCCACTATGGCATGGAAACTCTCCCTCTCTGCTGACTGTACCAAAGAGGAATACCTGGAGTGCAGCCTCATAATATATCTCCTTGACTTCTTTTGATCTGTGTCCAAATTCAGCCCAGCATATGGCAACAACTCCAGGAACCTGTCTGTGTACTCGTCTACACTCATGTCATCAGTTTGCCTCAACTGCTCGAATTCTATCATCTTCAATTCCCTTGAACTATCAGGGAAAGCCCATCCTGCAAACTCGTTTGAAAACTCTTCCCAATTCATGCTGTCCACTCTCGGGTTCACATAATTCTTGAACCACTCCCGTGCCTTCTTGCACTTAAGCGTGAACCCGGCCATCTGAATGGCTCTACTGTCATCAGCCCCTATCTCATCTGTAATTGCCTTGACCCGCTCCAAATACACGAACGGATCATCACCGGTTTCAAACTGGGGAGCACCCAGCTTCATATAATCGGTCATCTTGACCTTGCTCCCTCCAGATGAGGTAGGTTTGGGTACTTGTGTTTCCGGGACAGTAGATACTGGTGGTGGTGGAGGTACAACATCCCCTGGGGTAGGGTTTGCTGTACTGGTATAGGGAGGTGGAGGTGGGTACATGGGGTACTGAGAGTACGGTGGGTAGTAAGGTGGGTATGGCATATGTGGAGGATAAGGGCTAAAACTGGGGTAATCCGATGTACCTCCCATCGAATACCCTGGATGGTGTGAATAGGGTGGGTAGTGATGTGGCTGGACATAACTCGAGGCCTGAATACCTCCTTCTGATTCTCCCATGCCCTCTTCCGGCATGCTCACACCGAGACTGCCATCCCTCCTCTGATCTACTTCCATATCCTCAGACATTCCTCCCTGCACGGTTCCCCGTACTGATCTGCTTCTACCCAGATCCAAAGACCTTCTAGGGTCTTTAGCTACTCTATCTCTGTTGGACCTACTGGACATTGCCCTAGGCAAAGCTGAAGGACGGGCATCAGCGCCCTCGTCCTGAGGTGGCACTCCAGTCAATCGTGCAGATCGACGAGTTCCTCTCATTCTATCTTCTGAAAAACAGCACATAGCACAAGCAATCATTAGCATCATATGGTTCATGTGGAAGCACATGAACCCTCATCACATACATAGCATCACATCATAGCATTTATGCACATGCATATCATCATGGCATATCATATCATCATATAGACAGGACTCTACATCCTATCCTAGTGGACATGATTTTCCTAGTGTGCTTGACCTTCTAGAACATCTATGAGCCCGACACTCTAGGTCCGATCATATGAACCAGGCTCTGATACCACTCTGTAACGACCCGGAAATCCGACCCGTTACCGGCGCTAGGATCCAGATCGGCTTAAGGCCGCCGGGACCCGTAGCAAGCCTACATACTTCCTGTAAACCTGTGGAATCCCATACATAACAACATATACATGATCTGTAAAAAAATTTTTCTTTTCTCTTATCCAAGCAAAACCTGTGCATGCACAAAATCATACATAAACCCCACACTGGAGTCCTCATCAAATACTCCAATGGGGTATCATCATCATACATATCAGCTTGGATAATCATGGTCATTAACATCATTATTCATTAAATACTCTGTACATAATGGGGATTCACACACCTCTAGGTCAAGCACTACTATAATCCTCAATACATCATCAAAATCATGAATTACATTACATGGTCATACATACTCATTACATCATGTTCATGTCCACTACTATCTATTACAACATACATGACTTGACTTCACTCTAGCCGACTTCTTGATCTATCCTGTACCTGCAACTCTGGGGATAAAGGGAGTGGGGTGAGCTACTAGAGCCCAGTGAGCAAAAACTAAAAACATTTATTTTAATTCCTCCATTTTTAGGTATATTATTATTCATTTTATTATTATTATTATCATTTAACTTTTTCTTTCTTTCTCTTATTCATGCTTTCATGTATGCGCCATAACACAAACATTTCACAACAAGGATGAACTTGTCACCATTTAGCCCCTATCTTTCTTACTTATACATGCCGGGGGCGTAGAGCCGTAGCAGGCACACCCGGACTTCCATAATCAGTCATAGTGCCAGGGGCGTAGAGCCGTAGCAGGCACACCTGGACTCACATAGGCTATCATGACATATAAGGGCTAATGGATCATTCAACATTCATCCACATCAACAACAAAGTATGCAATGCAACATATTCGTGAATTTCTAATGCAAACAACCTAATATTGCATGGCATAATGATGCATGGGTAATGCTTTATGATTCATTCATTTATTCATTTACTTTAAAGCTTAAGGGGTTGTTCCACTCACCTGGTAACTGAAGCTTTAACAACGAACTCTGAACGACTATCTCACAACCGGGGGTCTCGGTTCCTCGGGTCCGAACCTACACAGGTGGACTCAAATGAGGCACCAAACATACATGAACATGACTCTAAAATACTCCCCAAAGACCCCCTAAAACATCCTGAAAACATCACATGAAACATGCAAGAAATGGCTGAACAGGGCACTTTCGGCGGCACCTTCGGCGGCCGAAAGTCCTGGACAGAGACGAAACTCAGGTAGGTTCGGCGGCCGAAAGTGCCAGACAGAGACGAAAGTCTCTTTTCGGGGGCAACTTCGGCAGCCGAAAGGCCTGCCTTCCCAGCCATGTTCGGCGGCCGAAAGTACCTTCGGCTGCCGAACCTGGTTTCTGCCAAAGGGCAGAAACTTGGCTCCCTTAGCACCTTTCGCCTCCAAACCTTCTAAACATGCATATTGTTCAACCAAAGCATGCATACAAGTTCCTAGGGGCCTCAAACATGCATATACCCCATCTACAACACTTCAATCACACACAATCAAGCTACATTGTTCAAAAAGTCATCAAAAACCCATAGGTTTAACATATACCCTAACATGTATTCTACCCTTTAAAACTTCATAAAACTTGTTTAAATCATACATTGAGCTTAAGATCGGCTCTTACCTCTTGAAGATCGAGGGTTGAGGAGATCTAAACTTGGAGATGGGAGAAGTTCCAACTTTTGGTCTCCAAGCTCCAAAACTCGTTCTAAGCTCAAAGATCTTCAAAACCAAAGTTATAAACTTGTAAAGATCATGGAAAAAGGAAGGAAAAACTCAAGATTGGGGAAGGATGGCGGAAGGCTCACCTTGGCCGAAATGGGGAGAAAAAGCTCGCCCATTTTCGGCTAAGGGACCCTTTTATAGTGGTTGGCCAGACCACGTTCGGGGGCCGAATGTGCCTCCGCATCCATGCAAATGTTCGGCGGCCGAACATGAGGTTCGGCGGCCAAACCTTGACTTCCCTCACTCATGCTTTCGGGGGCCTAACGTGCCTCCAAAACGCATGCATGTTCGGCGGCCGAACTTGACTTTCGGCGGCCGAACCTGGGTTTCCCTCCAAGGACTTTTCATGCAAAAACTCATTTAATTTCTTACTTAAAAACATGAAATACTTGAAAACATTTCATAAAATCATAGTTTTACCCTTCTAGAGGTTTCCGACATCCGAGGTTCCACCGGACGGTAGGAATCCCGATACCGGAGTCTAGCCGGGTATTACAATTGTGCTTGGCCCTAGTGTATGTTTATCCCTTTGCACATGATCATTTTATGATGGAGATAATGTTTTTATGATGCGCTAGGCTTGGTGCATGGTAGTCTTTCTATCTCTGTAGTTACTGTATGGTACCATAGCAGGTATCACTCTTCGAGTGCATACAGACAGAGCATGCATAGTCCAGGCTTAGTTGATGAGAAAAGTTTCAAGAAAAAAAACAAAATAGAGAAGAGTAAGTAACAGTTTTAAGCTTAAGTATGATCATGTATGGGATTTATCAGGTACACAGAGTTGACAGTAGGCTTACTACGGGTCCCGGCGGCCTTAAGCCGATCTGGATCCTAGTGCCGGTGATGGTCCGGTAAGCGGGCTGTTACAGCAAGTATCAAAAATCCACAAATAGAATCAAAAAAATAAATTCATTCAAAATTAGCCCTATGGCCGAATTTCTCTTGTCTTAAATTTAGGATTTAATTTCAAATCAATTTAGGGCTTAAAATGTGCAATTACCTAAAATGTGCACTTTAGAAAATTTGCAGAATTTCTATCTTCCAATCCGAATTCAAAGCTAATTCAAAATACAAAATTAATTTTCATAAGTTTCGGCCATCAATTGAGAAAGATAAGACAATTGAGAGAAATCCATGGAACTTTCTTTTTTAGTATAATTTCGAATTTGTCTGACGAAAATGAGATTATGTAAAGCATTAATTAATCAAAAGGAGTAGAAATGGACACAAAGAATCCCTAAACCAAAATCACAAAGGAAGAAGAAAGAAGAAAACACAAAAACCCTAGAAACTAAGAAAAATAGGAATTTACCTCACTTTGACCCTGATACCAACTGACGTGGAACCCTATGGCAAAAGTCTCAAACCCACACGCATAAGAAGATATGGAATCGCAAAGATTTGATAAACCCACATCCTATGGCACCCCGCATTTAGAAAAGCAGAAACACCAATGATAGAAAGATTTTAGATGAGAATCTGACAAACGCTACAATGAATAGTTGATAAGTCAGTCAAGATTCTTGTTGCAATTGATGAAAGCAAATCCTCACTCTCACTCAAAGCAAGACACGCCAAAAAAAGCATGAAAGATATCTGAAATTTTATTTATCGTCGTTGTCTCCCTTACAAGTGATCAATTATCCTTATATAGTAAGGAAAACTAAAATCCTAAGAGCACACGCTAGGCTTGGTCGAATCTCTACAAGGCCCAAGCCTATTTACCCCCTAAATAACACAACAAACTCATAAGTAATAAAACATAAGCTCAAAATAGGGCCCAACATACTAAACTAGCTAAAAGCTTAAAAAGATAGATAGTGGGCAGAATATAAGCCCAAACAAAGCCAAACTAAGCACATGCTTAAATAACAACTCATAATAAGCCCATCATGACAAGGCTGGATCTCCATGAAATTAGGCAGCTCCATCTTCATTACACACCTCAAGCAAGGTGAGTAGCTTAGGTGTGCCTTCAAGCTTCACAAGACATTTGCCAATAGCAAGCTCAGTAAACTCTTGTGTTACTTGTTCTTGAATGTGTAATGACATAACTACTCCAAGCTTCTTAGCTTTGCTCCTTGTAACTAATCCACTAGGAAGCACCAATCGATCCTTGCTCCTTTGATTCCCATGTGAGTGTGCTTGTTGGTCCGTATCAGGTCCCCTCACTGGTCTTCAATTCTTCATATTTGAAGGTGACATTTGTTTTCACAATTTAAGGCATGTGGCCTTTTGAGATTGGTCTTCCCCTGCTCACGCTGTTTTGCCTACTTAGCCCTTCAATGATGGCTGCCCATTTCTCAGGCCGCATTTAAAGTCTACTGTCAAAACCATCTTATAAGAACCCTTCTTCTTCTCCAAATATTACTTTTACTCTCATTCGTAAACTTTGGTTTCAGAAAGACTCGGTCGCTCCTTGGATTACACTCCCTTATTTTTCACGGTAATTTCTTTTTTCTTTTAAAATAAATAGGAATACTTTCTCTTCTTCTCTTACTCCTAGTGAAAGCTCTACCTCAAGATCCTTTTCTGACGGCCCCATCCATGCCCCAGCTCCTATCGTCTCACTGGGGGTGGCTCAAGAAGGCAAAGGTAGCCTGATTGATGACACCCTATCCATCTTATTAGAGTGAGATGTAGATCAAATTCATGATAAATACCAAATTCTTCGAGAGTTTTTGAGTTTTTGCTCCTTTCTCGAACGTTCGCATGAACGACCTGAATCCTGCAGAGGATACTATCATAGTCTTTGAGGAGTAGCTGAAGACAAGTCTTCGGTTCCCCATGGACCCTTTTTTTATTGATGTCCTTTGGTTCCATAAGTTTTCAGCTGCTTAGCTACATCCTAACAGTTGGAGGATCTTGGTGGCTTTCTAGTTCGTTTGTCTCAATAACAACATTGAACCTAGTGTGGCATTCTTCTTCCAACTATACCAACTGGGTACTCATAAAAATAAAGAGTTTTGGTTTTTTAGTAGGGTAAAACGCCCAATGATATTCGATTGGATACCTTTTTCCTTAAAGCAGTAGAAGAACAAGTTTTTCGTCTTTTGTCACCGAATATTCTGTGATTTTGGATGCCTCAGAACGAGCTGGAACCTATGGGTAGAGCTGAGGAAGGATGGGGTGCAACTGAGGAGGGACGAGGATAAGGCTCTAGCCTTTCTCTTGACGAAGGCCAGGTCCTACCAAAAAATGGACATCACCAAGATGATGAGGAACGCCATTTTGTCTTAGCAGAGTCATTTCTAGGCGAGCCAGACTCAGGATCTTCACCCACCCAGCCTTTCCAACCTCAAGGAGAGCCACTTCCTGGCTAAAGATCAGGGTATCTTTCTTTCTGCCTTCTTTTATATTTGAAGAATTTTGGGAGAATTTTGAATATTCTTTTATTTCACTCTTAATCTTTACAGTTGGTTTACATGACTATTTATACACAAATAATTATATCTAAACAGGAAACAAATAATCAAATAATAATTACAGAGATAATTAAGGATTCTAATCAAATCAAATCATATCCCTATAATCAGTTAGGATCAATAAATAAGTCAACACTCCCCCTCAAGTTGGTGCAAAGATGTCGCACATGCCCAACTTGTAAATTAGATTATGGTAGATCTTGTTGTTGAGCCCTTTAGTAAACACATCCGCAAGTTGCCCAGTAGAAGTCACATGAACTAAGCTCAAGACTCCTTCTGTTAATTTTTCTTTAATGAAGTGCCGATCAATTTCAATGTGCTTCGTCCGGTCATGTTGGACTGAATTTTGTGCTATACTTATAGCAGCTTTATTATCACAATACAAAGTTATCTTGTCTCTCTCGGACAACCTCAACTCTTTCAATAACTTCTGCAACCATAAGAGTTCACACACACCTTGGGCCATTGCTTTGTATTCTGCTTCAGCACTTGACTGAGCAACAACACTTTAATTTTTGCTCCTCCAAGTGACAAGGTTCCCTCCCACAACTGTGCAGTAGCCAGAGGTGGATCTCTTGTCATCGAGAGATCCTGCCCAATCTACATCTGTAAAAGCTTCAACTCAAAGGTGATAATATTTAAAGTAAAGAAGCCCTTTCCCTGTAGCAGACTTTAGGTATCTCAAGATGCAAAATACAGCCTGCATATGAGTCTCGCAAGGGTCATGCATGAATTGGCTGACTAAGCTAACAATATAGGCTATATCCGGTCGAGTGTGTGAGAGATAAATCAACCTTCCTACCAATCTCTGGTAACTTCCAATATCCACAGACTCATCAGTTCCTGCTTTCAGCTTGTGATTACTTTCAATGGGAGATTCTGCTGGTTTGCACCCCATCATACCAGTTTCTTCCAAAAGATCCAGAATGTACTTTCTTTGGGAGATAAAAATTTCTTTTTCTGATCTAGCCACCTCGATACCTAAGAAATATTGCAATTTTCCTAAATCTTTGATTTCAAATTTCTGAGCTAACAACCTCTTTAGTTTAGCCATTTCCTCTTTGTCATCACCTGTCACCAATATATCATTAACATACACAATAAGAAGGGTGATTTTACCCTTGTGATGTTTAATAAATAGAGTGTGATCAGCATTGCTTTGTTGGTAATCAAAGGACATCATGGCTCTGCTAAACCTGTCAAACCAAGATCTGGGAGATTGTTTTAACCCATACAAAGCCTTTTTTAACCTGCACACCTTTCTTTGTGTCTTCTCATCAGCAAACCCAGGAGGAATTTCCATGAACACTTCTTCCTCTAAATCTCCATGGAGGAAAGCATTCTTCACATCAAACTGTTGCAAGTCCCAATCCAAGTTGGCTGCGCAAGATAACAGAACTCTGATTGAGTTCATTTTTGTAACTGGGGCAAATGGCTCTTGATAATCCACTCCATAGGTTTGGGTGAATCCTTTAGCAATCAATCTAGCCTTCAATCATTTAATTGTGCCATTAGCTTTGTGTTTCATTGTGAATACCCATTTACAGCCAATGAGTTTCTTTCTAGGTGGGAGAGTGACAAGCTCCCAGGTTTCATTTTTTGCCAATGCTTTCATCTCTTCAATCATTGCTTCCTTCCATTTAGGATCTGCAAGAGCTTTCTTCCAATCCTGTGGAATAGACACAGAGAAAATAGACAAGGCAAAGGCTCTATAGGAAGGAGACAAGAATTCATAAGAAAAAAGTTAGAAATAGGGTGTTTAGTATAAGATCTGACCCCTTTTCTTTGTGCAATAGGTTTATCTAAGTCATTTGAGCATTCAAGAGTTGTGGGTAACTCACCAGAAGAAAATTCTTGACTCTGAGTAGTTTGCATAATGGCTTCTTCTGCCTTGTTTCTCCTCAAATACCTTCTCAAATCTGGCTTCTCCAAATGACCAATTCTCTCTCCCTGATTAGACATCTACCACTGTCTACTAAAACTCAAACTCTCTAGTTGAGCCATATAATTCAGAATCACCGAATTCGGGATCACCTCTTCTTGCTCATGATTCTCTCCCTGAAGAGGTGAGTGGGTGGTATTGAAGTAGGGTTCAGTTTCTCGGAAGGTAACATCCATACTGACTAAGTATTTCCTAGAGGGAGAGTGATAACACTTGTATCCCTTTTGTGTCGGAGAATACCCAACAAACACACATTTAAGTGCCTTGGGGTCCAATTTCCCTGCCATCCTAGTATAGACAAAACAAACACACCCAAATACTTTTGGTGGAACAACGTATGAATTCTTCCCTTGTAGAACTGCCAAAGGACTCATAAAGTCAAGGGTCTTGAGAGGGATTCTATTTATAAGGTAAGCAGATACAAGGATTGCATCTCCCCAATATGCTTTGGGTAGATTCATGGTGAACATAAGAGATCGAGCTACCTCCAATAGACGTATATTTTTTCTCTTAGCAATGCCATTTTGAGCACTAGTATAAGGACAACTAGTCTGGTGTACTATCCCAATACTCTCCAAATAAGCAGAAAAGCTACTATCCATGTATTCTCTTCCATTGTCAGTTCTCAAAATTTTCACCTTAGTATCAAATTGAGTATAAACTATCTTATGAAAGGATTGAAAACAAGAAAAGACGTCACTTTTAGCTTTAATCAGATAGACCCAAGTCATTCGAGTGCAACAATCAATAAAGGTGACAAATCATCGATTACCAGATAAGGAGATAGTTTGAGTAGGTCCCTAAACATCAGAATGAATAGTTGCACAAGGAATTTGACTTTTATTATGACTCAAAGGATAGGATGTTCTAGTGTGTTAAGCATGCTCACAAGCATCACAAAATAAAGAGCTAAACTAAGTTTTAGCTAACAAATTAGGATAAAATTTTTCTAAGACAAAAAATGATGGATGCCCTAACCGCCTATGCCACTGTATTATTTCCTGATTAACATCCTTATTTTCTCCAAAACAGGCTTGAGATATTAAAGAACCTAAATCACCCTCCAATATGTATAAGCCATTATGCAGCCTACCATTGCCAATCCTCTTCCCTGTGCGAAGATCCTGAATAACACAATGATCAGGAAATAATTCAATTTTACAGTTAAGGGCATTGGTGACAGAAAAGTGGGAAACATGAAGGACAGATGATAATTTAATGTTGGATGTGCAAATAACAGAACTTGTTCCGGGTATGGGAGTAAAAGAGCCATCAGCAATTCTGACACTATCTTTGGTTAGAGAAGGAGAATAATTGAGAAAGCCTTTAGAAAAGCCTGCCATATGTCTATTCGCACCAGAATTGATAATCCATGGAACATTATTAAAAGATGAAGCATTACCTGACTTTACAAAGTTAGATGTAGCACTAGAGGATGAAGAGGTGTCAATATGAGACAAGAGGCGCTTGAGACTCTGAAGTTCATTAGGGGAAAGGAACTCAGTCTTTGTTGTCTCCTTAAAGGGCTCCTCCACAGTTTCTGCTAAATTAGCTTGATTTCTGGAGGTACCTCGTTTTCCTCTACGGCCTCTAGTGGGACGACCATGTAACTTCCAACAAGTCTCTTTGGTATGCCTCGGTTTCCCACAATAGTCACAGTGTAGGTGATCTTTCTCTGAAGTAGGAGGCTGTGGTGTGCTCAAACTAGTAGTCAATCCAGCCTTTTCAACTGGTGCAATATAGAGCATAGCATGTCGACGACTTTCCTCTTGTTGAACATGGGCGTGGGTCTCTTCTAGAGAAGGAAAATGATTTCTTCCCAACACTTAGATCCAAATTGGATCATATTCATTATTCAACCCTGCAAGAAAATCATAGACTCGCTCCTTTTCAATCATTCTCCGAAATTTGACTGCATCTCCAGTGCAGTTTGCCTGGAAGTCTTGATAGTAATCAAGTTCCTGCCATAAGCCACATAACTCAGAATAAAATTGGGAGATAGTCATTTCTCCTTTCTTAGTACCATGAATCTTATTTCGAATATTATAAATTTGGGCATCATTTTCAATCTTGGAATAAGTCAAGGACAAAGCCTTACATATTTTTGCAGCAGTATCAATTAACAAATAGGACTTAGAGATATGAGGTTACATAGAGTTAAGTAACAATGTCATAACAAGACAATTATCTGAGTCCCATTAAGGAAAATCTGGATCACTCTCATCCAGTTGCTTTTTTTTACCAGTGACATAGCCCTGTAGTCCTCTAGCCTTGATAAACAACAAACAAGACCTTGACCAAGCAAGATAATTGGTTCCATCAAGTTTTATGGGACTAATTTGCAAGGAAGGATTATCAGAGTTAGGAATCGAGACCCTTTTACCTTCTGCCATGGTAAAGATTTATGTACCGTAAAAAAATAGGAGGTACCTAATATTTTATGCACAAGAGAGCCCCATCGATTTACAAAAAAAAAAATCGGGTAACGACACGGGAAGGCCGAAAAGATGGTCAGAATCGTCGCCGGAGTGATCGGACCGGCGAAGCAGCGACAGGTGATGGGCCACGCGCCGGGAAGTGATAGGGCTCCTAGATAAGTTAGTACCAAAAAAGGTAGATCTAGGGTTTTGAAACCCTAAAGAGAAAAAATTGAATTTAGATCCAAAAATCAGGAAAAAGGCTCTGATACCATAAAGAATTTTGGGAGAATTTTGAATATTCTTGTATTTCACTCTTAATCTTTACAATTGGTTTACATGACTATTTATACACAAATAATTATATCTAAACAGGAAGTAAAAAATCAAATAATAATTACAGAGATAATTAAGGATTCTAATCAAATCAAATCATATCCCTAGAATCAGTTAGGATCAGCAAATAAGTCAACAATATTTTAATATGTCTTACTTGCTTACTTTTCAATTTATACAGATATGGCTGGGTTAAGAAGCAAATTTGCTGAAGCGGCGCGTGCTGCCTGCAAAGGCAAGGTTGTTGCTAGGGCAATCGGTCCCCTTCCCAAGCATGCTCACCGAGCAGAAGAAGTGATCATACTTCCTCCTCGTCTACAACCTATACTAGAAGAGTCAGCCCATTCGCAGCCTGAGTCTTTTGCAATGGGCACCTCTGTAACTGTCCTAGTTTTTAAGCCTACTGCTACTGTTCCCATTCCTACTGAGCCCATTCCTGCGAACGTGAAGGTTGATTCCTCATGGCCTCCCAGCATCCAGCACCTGGCATTGGCTCTAACTCGGATGCCCTCTCTCCTTGAGGATCCGAATCTGGTCGTCCTATTAACTAAGAATGCCCTAAGGTATGGGGACCATTTTCGCTTGAACGAGCTTGAGATGGACGAGCTATTTGATAATGTCATGCACTCTACCTTGGAGAGTGCCCTTTGTGCCTATGTGGCCAAAGAGATTAACAAAGTCCTGAGGCGAGAGTTTAGTACTCAAGAAATAGATAGAAGGCTCCTGGCAGAGGAGTGATCGAAGTCGAAGACTCGGTTGCTAAGGTGGAAGGCACAATGAGAAAGACTCTAGAGTTAGTAGAAAAACTCCAGACAGACCTAGGTGAGGCTAATGCTTCCAAACTTGCCCTTGAAAATCGAGCTACGAGTGTCGAAGGTCAAGTGGCAATGCTTCAGCGCCAAGTGCAGGAGCTGCAGTCTGAGGTTTAGGAGAATCGGGCTGCCTCTAACAGGATTGTTGAATGAGAGTCTGAGCTTCAAGAGACGGTAGCTCGGGGAGGAGAGATATTCATCGAGGGCCAAGACTCAGTTAATAAGGAGCTGGTGAAGCAGTTTTCTTCTAAAGACTTTGCTTGGATAGATGACATACTTTTTGAGGAGGAAGAGGGAGAGGACGAGAATGAAGAGGAGAGGATTGATGATATTAACCAAGCTTGCACAAAAAATATAATAGATGTAAGGAATGCTGATGTGATAGAGACTCCTGAAGTCATCCCTCCTCTTTTGTAATTTTGAGCTTTTAATGAGATACTTATTTTTCCTTATATCTTTATTATCTTTATTGCCCACCCAGACTTGAATAATTTATAAAAATTGCTACGTGGTCAACACCCAATATAGCACTCTGCCATTGGTTTAACAGTTGGCCATAAAATAACTCACCCTTTTATAAAAAGGGACCAACACATAAATATGTAGCCCGGAAAATACTCACCTTGTGGCCTTATTTAGCAGGTCCAATGCCTGGTCTTCTGGTCTGACAAATTGCCTTATGACCTTGTTTAGTGGGTCCAAAGCCCGGATGGCTTGACAAATTGCATTACGGCCTTGTTTAGTGGGTCCAATGCTCTGATGGCTTGAAAATTGCCTTATGGCCTTATTTAGTAAGTCCAACACTTAGATGGCTTGGCGAACTACCTTTTTTTTAGTGGGACCAATATTTGAATGGCCTAGCGAACTGCCTTATGGTCTTGTTTAGTGGGTCCAATACCCAAATGGCCTTGCAAATTGCCTTATTGCCTTGTTTAGTTGGTCCAATACTTGGATGCCTTGGCAAACTACCTTATGGCCTTGTTTAGTGGGACCAATGCTTGAGTGGCTTGGCGAACTACCTTATGGCCTTATTTAGTGGGACCAACGTCCGATCTTCTGACTTGGCAGAACCTGCCTTATGGCTCTATTTAGTGGGACCAACATCCGATTAGCCTGACAATTGCCTTATGGCCTTCGTTCAATGGGTCCAACGCCCGGATGGCCTGTGTAACGACCCGAAATTGGATCACTACCGGCGCTAGGATCTAGATCGACTTAAGGTCGTCGGGACCCGTAGCAAGCCTAACATACATCCTGATATACCTGATAAATCCCATACATGATCATACATTTACGTAAAAACTTAAACTTTTTCATACCCCCAAGCTTGACCTGTGCATGCACTATAACTGAAAACATAAAAATCCCATACTACAGTCCTCATCAAATGCTCTAGTTGGGTCAACATTACATTAATCAAGCTTGGTTTACATTTTTCAACACATTAATAAAAACATTTCATAATGATCATGAACAAAAGGGATTAACCATAAACTCTAGGGTCAAGCACAATACTAATCCTCAATACAATTCTGTACAATATCTTACATTATAATACTTTATCTTTCACGTCCACAACTAACTATTACATACACTATGCCTTTACTCTTGCTGACCTCCTGGTCTATCCCGAACCTGCAAGCGTGGGGGGTTAAGGGAAAAGGGTGAGCTACTAGAGCCTAGTGAGCAGAATAGTAAAACAATATATTAAAACATATGCTTTCATGGTATGCATCACATCACAAACAATTCACATCAAGGATGGACTTGTCACCAATAGCCCTCTACACATTCCAATTCTAGCATGTTTACGCATCACGAATACCATGCTATATGCTAGGTTGTTTACATTAGAATTCACGAATATGTTGCATTACATACTATGATGTTGATGTGGATGGATGTTGGATGACCCATTAGCTCTCGATGTGATATGATGACGATGATACGATACGAAAGTCCAGTGAGGCCCATTCTATGCCCCTGGCACGATGTAAGAGGAAGACCAGTGAGGCCCATTCTACGCCCCTGGCACCATTGGAATGTTATGTTATGTTATGTTAAGAGAAAGACCAGTGAGGCCCATTCTACGCCAAGATCCATTCTACTCACCTTAGGCTGACTCTGAACAGACTCTGAAGCAGCTATCTCACTGCTGGGGTCCTCGGTTCCTCGGGTCCAAACCTACACAGGTGGACTCAAATGAGGGACCAAACATACACTAACATGACTCTAAACATCTCCCCAAAAACCCCCTAAAACATCATAAAACAATCATGGAAAACATGCAAAGGATGGCTGAACAGGGCACTTTCGGCGGCAGGTTCGGCGGCTGAAAGTCCCTCCAGAGCCGAAAGTCAGGCACTTTCGGAGGCAGGGTTCGGCGGCCGAAAGTCTGTCCAGAGCCGAAAGTCCAAACCTTCAAGGGCAAGTTTAGGCGGCCAAACCACCTCCACAGGCAGATTCGGCGGCCAAACATGGTTTCAGCAGCCGAACCTGAGTTCTTCCAGAATGGCAGAACTCAAGCCTCACATACACAATTTGCCTCCCAAACCCTCCAAACTCAAACCAACTCATGCAAAAACATGCATAAACACATTCTTAAGCATTTAGGGGCATAAAACTAGCCTATACCCCAACCACAACCACAAAGCAACACATTTAAGCATAAAAGGGCACATAAATCCTAACATTAACCATCTACTCTAAACATGCATAAAACCCCCTTAAAATCTCCCAAAACTCACTCAAAACATAAAAGGAGGTGAGGATCTACTTTTACCTCTTGAAGATCGAGAGGAGAGGCGATCCAAACTTGGAGTTGTAGAGGAAATGGGCTCCGGGGTCTCCAAGTTTCCAAACTTCGATCTTTGCTCAAAAATCTTCAAAACCAAGTTAAAACTCATAAAAAACATTAACAATTTGAAGGAAAACATCAAAACTAATCATGGAAGGGCATGGACTCACCTTTGCCCGAAAATGGAGAAGAAAATTCGCCCATTTTCGGACATGGGGCCTTTTATAGGTGGTGGGCCAGACCACCTTCGGGGGCCAAAGGTGCTCCCTAAACTTCACCATGTTCGGCGGCCGAACATGAGGTTTGGCGGCCGAACATGAGATTCGGCGGCCGAACTTGGCTTTCCTTCCTTGGTGCTTTTCTTTCAAAAACTCAATTTCTTTCTTACTTAAAACCTTAAAACACATGAAAACATTTTAGAAAAATATATTTTACCCTTCTAGAGAGTTTCGACATCCGAGATTCCACCGGAAAGCAGGAATTTCGATGCCAGGGTCTAACCGGGTATTACAGCCTGGCAACTGCCTTATGGCCTTTGTTTGTTTATGTTTCCATGCTTTCATCCAACGTTCTTGAATTTCCTATAAAAAAAAGGTTTAAAGAATGCACCCGAACACTTTCATAAATCGAAGGCTTGGTCGTCCAACTTGACCAATTTCAAAACTCAAAGTTTGACTCAGGAGCTAAACATCTATGACCTTCTCCTTATTGCCACCCCTATTAACACTTGGTCCTCATGCAATTACATGAATAACCCCAACATGTTCACTATTAGGGGTGGTTTCTAGATGACGCGAAACCCTATGGCACAAGCCTCAAACCCACACGCACAAGTAGATATGGAATCCAAAGATTTGATAAACCCACCTCCTATGGCACCCCACACTTAGAGAAGCTGAAACACCAATAATCGAAGGATTTAGATGAGAATCTGACAAACGCCACAACGAATAGTTGATAAGTAAGCCAAGATTCCTGATGCAATTGATGAAAGCAAAGCCTCACTCTCACTCAAAGCAATACACGCCAAAGGCATGAGAAGAATTCTAAAATTTTGATTAAAAAGCTGCCTCTTACAATTGTTTCTTATCCTTATATAGTAAGGAGAAAAACAAATAAAACCCTAAGGCACTCTTCTTGGACCTGACTTAAACACATAAGGCCCAAACCCAATCACACACTAAAATAACACATAAGTATTAAAACATAAGTCCAAAACATGGCCCAACACTCTAAAACTTAAAAGATAAAGTATGGCCAGAATACAAGCCCAAACAAAGCTAAAATAAAACAAGTGTTAAATAATAAAAATATAGCAAGCCCATCATAACAAAGCTGAGTCTTCACAAAAGTCTTGATCTTCACTTTAGGCTTCCCTTTGTGTAGTTTTAGCCCATAGGTTTGATTATGCTCCCTAAGCCTATGATTCCAAGTGTTGCACCAAATCTGTCCCATATGAGTTGAAGCACGCCCCAAATATATATGGATCATATGAATATGATTTTGAACTCCTTTTAGATCCATTTGAATGACATAAGTTTGCTCCACACTATTGTTAGAAATTTGTCCTATTAAATCTGTATCACTAGAGTTGTTACCTCGTGTTTGTGCCTCCTATCTTTTCTACTCTTTTTGATGAACTTTCGAAGTGTACCATTTCTTATCAATTTCTCTATCTTGTCTTTCAACTGCCAACATTCCTTTATTGTATGTCCATGGTCTTTATGAAAATGGTAGTACTTGGTTTTATCTCACCTTCCAGATTTCTGAAGGTTGAGTTTAGGGGGCCATCTAATTTACTTGTCATTTTTCCTGATCGACACCAAAAATATGTGTCTGAGTCATTCAGGGGAGTGAAATTCTTATCTCGGTCATTCCCTCTTCGAGAGACTAGGTAACTTTTGGATTTTCCCTCATCTCCTTACTTCTCCTTCTTCTAGTCTTATTTTTGGCTCTTCATTTTATCATCTTCCTGATACCTTTGAGTAGCCCGTACCGCCTTCCAATTGACATTCTTTGGAGCGTCGTCCGATGATTCCTTTTCCTCGACCTTGTCTTTCCCTTTGGACTACGTCTAGATTGCCCCTGTCCGAGTCCTTAAAGTATCAACGGAGGCTTCCTCCATTTCGTTGGGAGCCATGAGTGACACCTCCTCCCGAGCTTTGCGTTGATCGAAAGTAACTTGCAATCTTTTGACGTACTGGAGCATTTTCTCAATGCTCAGATTGTTGAGATCTATTTCGTTGAACTAGGAGGAGTGTTTTGTCCATTGCCAAGAGCGGAAGAAATGATGGCGTCCTTATTGGCAGCAACCTTAGCAGCAACTTGTGAACTACCGACCATTTCGAGAGAGAGAAAAGAGATTTCTTTCTAAGAGAAAAGGAACAACAGGCCATGCTTTAGTCTAAATGAATAGAAAGGATTCAATGGATTTTCGATAATGGAACCAAATGATGTAGCTGAAAGTAGAGTTGTGTTGTGATTGGCTAAGCCTGCAAGAAAGAGAACGTGAGATGTTGGGTGCCCACGATAACCACTTCGACGCTTAAGTTAGTAAATTGGAAAATAGGGTGAATGTAAGGAGTTGCTTAGAACTTGACCAGTGTAAGAATTGCATACCTTTACCACTGTGATCGTTCACCTTTTATACTGTAGAAAAATAGAGATAAATATAATTTTTCCTAATAATTCAGTGATAATGTTGCCGGCTGCTTAATAAGGGATCCCGCCAAGTTAACTAGTCGAGATCCCATAATTACAGCCGTAACAGAAGTCCGCTGGATTGTACCTGCTAACAAACTTTATGCCAAGATCAACCTGTTCAAGAGAGGGCAATCTTGATGATGATCCGATATTAAGGCGTTTGAATCTTTTTTTCTTCGAGTGGGACCGCATTACCCAATTTATTATATCTTTGCCTCGTGATTATATTTTAATAGTTACAGCTTATGACTCACTTTGAAGCGACTCTCATATAGCATCAGTAAGATATTAAAGTTATAGTATTAGAATATTGTATACGAACTCAATTGATATTTAATTTATTATTTATATTTATATACACTGATTTATAATAGAGAAATTTTAAAAAATATCAATTAAAATAGAGAAAAATAATTATATGAAAAATATAATATTACAATTAACATATCAGATATTTAGAGGATGAAATATTTTTCTTAGACTTATATGGGTTATAGAACAATTTTCTTCTTTCTTGAACTATTTTCGATATTGAGTAAGATGTTTCTAAATTTATTATTCTTAAAAGTATTTTGATCTATTCATTATGAATAACTCATTTTCTTTTAACAGTATTTATACACAATATTAATATAAAAATAAAGATTAATTGATAAAAAATAATAATATAATTATTTGATTTTAAAATGAGATTGATTTAATTTAATTTATAAATTATAAATTATAAATTTTATAATTAATAAATTCTATCATATTTTGCAATTAGTTTTAAAGTAAAGATTTTAAATAATAGTAAATTATTTATTATTTTTTAATCAATCAAAATAAAAATAATTTATAATTTGGTAAATATGAGTATTTTAGTCAAATATTATTATTCGCTGCTTCTATCACTTTGATATACACTAAGTTATATGTAAATTAAAAAATATAGTTTTTATATTATATGTAAGCTAAAAAATAATGAAAAAACTATATGAATTTATTATAGATAATGATTTAATTAAATTAATATTTGATTAAATAATTTTTATTTTATTTCTAAATATAATATATTATAAAATTTTAATTTTTCTTAATATATTAAATTATATTACTTTTTATTAGTATTATGATAAATATTTTAATACTTTCATTTAATTAAAAGGAATAAATATTTTTTTCTATGAAACCATTATAGTTTTGATAGTTTAGAACCAAGTTTCTTTTTTTGGAAAAATTGAATTATAATGAAAATGATTATAGGAATTTAAACAGAAAAAAAAAAAGTAAAATTTTGAAATTTATATTAACTCTACCATTAATTTAATTAATAAAATTTAAATTAAATTTTAAAAAATTTCCATTCATCTATCTAACAAAATTATTTTTTTTTTATTTAATCTAGTCAACATAAAATTTTAATTAAAATTATCTATTAAAACAATATATCAATAAAAATATAAAAATATTATTTAATATTGCAAAATTTAAAATAAAATAATTTTAAAAATTAAAACAATCTCTTTCAAATATTATTTTAAATTTATTTAAAAAATTAAAACAGTCTCATCAATAAAACTATATAGATATTCAAGTAAATTTAAAGTGTTTTCTAGGGTTTTATACTCGTTTCATTACTTATAAATATAATATAAAACTATATTATAAAAATACTTCAATATTTTTATTTTTATTATAAACATCATCATATATATTCTATAATTTAATTCTACAATAAAGTATTCAAATTATGATATTATAATACTATATAAATATATATATATAAATCAATTTAAAACAATAAAATTCATAAAAATATAAATTAAAATAAAGAAAAATAAATATATTTTCACCCCAACTCCTAAAAATAATAACCAATAAAAATATAATATTATAATTAACATGTAAAATATATATATAGAATAAAATATTTTTCTTAATCTTATGGGACAATATATATATATATAAAACACTTTTCTACTTTTTCCAAATATTTTCAATGATAATAACTACTTTTCTAAATTCATCTAAAGGTGTTATGCTCTACTTATTTTGAAAAATTATCTTTTTTTTAAGTAATATTTATATATAAAAATGATATCATGTTAATAAATATTAAAATTAGCAATAAAAAATTTTTTAAGCTACATTAATTTTGCTGCTATATAAACTAACATATAATAATAAAGCAATAATTGAATAAAAAAATATAATAATAAATAAAAATTATAAAAATAAATAAAAAAATTATTTTTAAAAGTAATATTTATTATTATTAATAATTATATCTTTAACCGTAATTATTATTTTATTATAAAATATTTATGATTATAATTTTTTAATATCAATCAAAATTTTATCTAGTTTTAATATTTTATAGTGAATAAGCCTTTTTTTTTTATTGTTATTAATATTATTAATGATTTTTATATGGCATTTTAATTTAAAAAAATTGAAATTTTATCTATTTTTATGAATAATTTTTACAAATACATTTAAAAAGAAAATATATGTGAAGAAAGAGGAAAATTTTATTGTCATCAAGTTAAAATAAATATTTATAATATATATTAAATTATAAATATTTATTTTCACTAATTTAAGTCAGAGAGATTTACCATTGAATTTATAAGTATTGCCATAATAAATTTATCCTTATATTTTAAAAAATTCATTAAAACGTACATATTTTTTTCTATGGTTTACAATGTAGTTTTTTGTTCAATTTACTTTTGAATTTTACGGTCTAAGAAAAGGAAAATGGAGAGATAAATCTGTTAAATTCTAAAACTAACCCTATGAAGACAAAAGAAGCATCTTTTTTTCTTATTTTCCTTCTAACCAAACAGACCTCTTCATACTTTCTCTTTGACAACCTTCATGTTCATCTCTTTCTCTTTCCTCATAGAGCATCAACTTTCTTTAGTTTCAGCAACAATTTCTCCAATAAGTTTAATCAATATGCTTAAAAAACTCAATCTTTTTGGTTTGGAACTCTATCATTCTCTCCTATAAGCAAAATCAAAAGGTATATGTTATTTCTTCATACCCAACCATCCTTTATTGTAAAACAAAAGGATTAAAAATTTCTTCATCATTTGTCCAAATGGAGACTTCACAATAATACTCAAAATCGCAACTTAAATGAATTCTTTTTTTGGTTTCTTGGGATTCTTGCTTATAAAACCATTTTAGGTTTTTTTTTTTTTTCTTCTTGTTCAAGCCTTCAATTGGTGTGCTCATGGTGAAAGCGCATAGTAAGTGTTTGATAAAATGCCTAATAGAGCTGCTGCATTTTTCACTTACCTTTCCTTTTTCTTCTTCTTTTTTTTTTTTCTGGTCTTTTTGATAGAGAAAGAGAAGAAATGTTGTGGAGGAAACATCATTAATGATCTAAAATGTGATAGAGATGAATCTTCTAGAGGAGTTGCTGGTGGTAGAGGTGAAATTCTATGATTATTTTGTTGTTTGCTTAAATTTATATAGGGTTGTTTAGAAAAGGGGTTAACATATGGGTTGCAGAGATATATATCATAAGGGTTATTTAGAATTGATTGTAATTGGAAAAACGTTCAAGTATGACATATATAATAAATTTATTAAACATAACCTTTATTAATATAAATAAATAAATTAATTAAGTTTTAATTATTTAAAAATAAAAAAATCAGTATATTTACATATTTTTACCAATATTTGTAAATTTTATATGCTATTGAATTTTAAATATTATTTATTTTCTTATAATACTGCTTTTGCAAGTGATGCTAGAAGCTCACAAAGCTTACCATCCATTTTAGCTCAGGACGTTGATTTCACTTGTAACTTTTCCATTTTAGGCTTATCCCTTTCTCTATCCAGCTTGATACTAGATAGAGGTTATTTTGTTAGAGGTAAGTGGTGGAGTTTAACCTAGAAGGTGTATAATAATTATTAAAAATGATATTACATCTGCTCTTTATTACTGAATTTTTTGATATCATGATGATGAGATGGTGTGCCAAGAGCATGCCTCAATAATCAATGAATTTCCTTTAATAAAAGAATAATTATAATTACACTACCTTCTTATTATTTACATACCGTATTTATAACCCAGCTTACACAAAATACTAAAATTATACCCAAAGAACCAATCATCTAACTCTACGGGATTTGATGCATATCTTATTCATAGTTATTGCTTATCTACGATCTACATAAAAAAAAAAAAAAAAAAAAGAAAATTCTAAAATAAAACAATTGCTAAAGATAAATTAAATGAAATTTAAACAAATCATGTAGCAAATAAATTAAAATAATTATACCAAATAAATATATTATTTATTCACATTTTAACTTTACTATAATTTGACTCATTAGTTTTATTATTAATTAAATCTTAATCTCTATATATTTAAATGAAATTATTAAATCATATAAGAGATTTATATCCGTAGACCACAATATATCAAAAAATTATGGCTCAAAAGTAGCATATCAACTATACTTATAAGATATCTCATTGTAATTCTAAAAATCAAAATATTTATAGTACCATACTATTTAATTTGTATATTGCATATTACACTCTCATGCTAATCCATAATTTTTCACCGAATTTATTAGAGCTAGAAATTAATTGCAAACAATATTTCATTATATTTACAATTATTTCGCTACATGTAAACTATAATTAACTATCTAAATTATAAAACCTTAACATAATACATATTCATATAGCAATACACATATTTTTTTATAATAAAATTTCACAATTTTAAATATTATTTCTCATATAATTTCTATACAATAAAACATTATTCAATCAAGTTCTTATCTATAAATATTGATGACATGAAAATTTTAAATTACAAGTAATATTTTCCATCTTACAAGCTCATCATAATTTCATATAAACTTTATATATCATATAAATCTATTGCTTTACTCAACTTTACAAATTGCTTTGAAGTATTATTACATTACCAAATTTCTATTTAATCCATATCACTTCCTTTCTCTCTCACAATTAAACCAATATATAATTTATTTTACATAATTTCTTACTCAAATTTAACTTCACAATTAACCAAATAATCCCTCCAAATTTTAGGTATTTTAAATCAAGTTCTTGCAAAATATACATTTTAATTTGATCCTTTTTTTAAAGCTTTTCCAATTTAGCGACTTTACATGAAATAAATTAAAATCACACACCTCTTGGAAACCTCTTAGACCATTCCACCAAATTTTCTTTTTGGTTCAAATAATTTCACTTTCCATCAAAGTTATTTCTTTTATTTTCAATTTAATCCAACTAGGAAATTTATATGCAAGAACTTCAAATCCTCATGTTAAACTTTGGTATGTAAATTTTGGCCATATTACAAATATATCCTTCCAAAAATTTCATTTTAATTCAATTAATTTGTACTTGTCATTAAATTTGCTCCAATTTACAATTTAACGTAATACAGTCCTCACTATGAGTTTTGGCTTTTTGTTTATATTCATACCAATTTTTTTTTCATTAATTTCATTATTTATTCAAATTTTAAATATTCACCATAACTCAATTATTAAATTCACTTGATTTAATTTTACATAATTGAAAATTTGAAATTTTATTTAAGAAAAAAGTGAGCACAAACCTTTAACTTCCAAAAATCTCTTCAAACTTTAATTCTTTGCTCTTCTCTTCCTTTTCTATTGAATTTCCACGTTTCTCTTCAACTTGATCTTCATGAAACATAATGAAATAAATCAAATTAATTCAAATTTCTTCGTAAATATTTACATATAAATGATAATATATACTTCTACATCAAAACCTCTCACGTACCTTTAATTCTCTACAAGATTGTCGCTATTCACCTAGCATTCCATCATTGATTTCTTCTTTATTTCCTTTTATTTCTTAAATTTTGAGCTAGCAAAGAGATTTAGGATGCATGGAGAATTGCTTTTAAGAGAAAACTAGTATGTATAGTGTCATTACTAAAAGAGGAAGTATATCAATGGTGAGACACAATAGCTCAGACATCAACTTGGGTAGAGAACATGAGAAATTATCTTGATCAAGTTCAGAAAAAGGTATGCAGGGAGATATTTATCTAGAAGAGAAAAAGAGAGTTCATTTACTTGAAGCAAGGTCATATGTCAATGAGTGAATACAAAAAAGAGTTTATCAGGCTTAGCAGATATGCCAGAGAGATAATTCCTACAGAAGAAATAAAGTATAAAAGGTTTAAATAGGGGGTTGAATATAGAGGATACTTCTAGTGGGACGCTAAATCAAAGATTTTTCAACATTGGTAAATATAATATTAAATGTAGAAAAAGTGAGAGAAAGATAGAAGGGTCAATAAAAAAGGACTCAAAGCTAGAGCCATAGCTAGAGTTAGAGTCAGTTTACTGCCCCATAAAGAACTAGAAAATGACAAAAGAGCTTCTAAACTGCTAAATCTATTCAATTTAAGAGGTAGACTATAAACTAGCTTAGAGTACAATGAGCAGATCTTTTCAACAAACTACTTCTGTAGCCCGTACATGGGATTCTAGGAGAGGTCTGCCTCTAATATGCAACTACTGTAGTAGGAGACATACTAGTACATACATATAACTGACAGAAGCCTACTTCAGGTGTAGCTTCACGAATCACTTTATGAGAGATTATTCTAAAGGGTAAGTTGTATACACTCCAGTCTGCTCCAGCACCTCAAAAAAGCAGAGGTAGGGAAGAAGTGAGTCGGTAGGTGCTAATAGCAAAAAAGTATTGGAGACAATGGATTGACCATAATCCAAAGCACCTACAGGGCTTATACTATCAAAGCCAAAGAGGACCAGGACGCCTCAAGTGTGATTATGGGTATATTTTCTATCTTTAGTCAGTCTATTCATGATTTAATTAATCCTGGTTCTATACATTCTTATATTTGCATGCTTATCACAAATGAGAAAGAACTTCAATTAGACATATTAGACAAAGACATAATGGTAACTAATCCCCTTGCTTATAGTTTAGTTGTCAGAAAAGTATTCAAAGATTATTCTATCTTGATGGTCACATTTTTCATAGTCATATTTATAGAGAAATGTGACCATGGATCAAGATAGGAAAATATTTGTAGTTTTCTAACAACTACACTATGACTAAAAGGATTGGCTACTATTATATCTTGGTTTAATGTGTTTGCTTGAAATTCTTTCTCATTTGCAATAGGCATACAAATATAAGAATGTGTAGAACTACGAATAATTAAAGCACAAATAGACTAGTTAAAGGTAGAAAATGCACCTATAATCACATTTGGGACATCTTGGTCCTCTTTGGCTTTGATGGCATAAGTCCCAGAGGTGCTCTGGACTCTGGTTTGTCCACTGTCCCCTATACTTTTTTGTTAGTAGCACCTACTAGCTCACTTCTGCCCCTACCTTTTCTTTTCTAAGGTACTAGGGTAGATCTCTCTATAATTGGAGCATATACAACCCTTTAGAGCAGTCTCTCATACTATAATTTGTGGAGTTGCACCTAAAGTAGGCTTCTGTTAGTAATATGCAAGTACTAGTGTGTCTCTTACTACAATAGTCTTACATTGGTGTTAGATCTCACCTAGAACTTCCTGTACTAGATATGGAAGTAGTCTGTTGAATAGATTTGCTCATTGTACTCTAAGTTAGTTTCTAGAACTGGCTCTTAAATTGACTAAATTTAGCAGGTTGGAAGCTCATTTACTGTTTGTTGGTTCCTTGTGAGTTAGTAAATTGACTTTTGGCTCTAGGTCCCTTTCAGTTGACCCTTCTGTCTCTTGATCTAATCTTCCTCTCTCACTTTCTCTCACTTGATTCAATTTTACCAAACTAGCAAAATTTCAAATTGAACGTAATTGAAAAATTGAAAGTTTATTTTTAAAAAAAAGTGAGCACAAACCTTTGGTTTCTAAAAACCTCTTCAAACTTTAATTATTTTCTCTTCTTTTCCTTTCCCATTGAATTTCCTCATTTCCCTTCAACTTGATCTTCATGAGACATAATGAAATAAATTAAACTAATTCAAATTTCTCCATAAATATTTCTATATAAATGATAATCTATACTTGTACATCAAAACCCCTCACATACCTTTAATTCTCTACAAGATTGTCACTATTCACCTAACCTTCCATTATTGATTTCTTCTTTATTTCTCTCCATTTATTAGATTTTGAGCTAGCAAAGAGATTTAGAATGCATGGAGAATTGCTTTTAGGAGAAAATTAGCAAGTGTAGTTTCATTACTAAAAGAGGAAGCATATCAATAGTGAGATACAATAGCTCAGTACAATTTGGATAGAGAATATGAGAATTTTTCTTGACCAAATTCAACAAAATGTATGTAGGAGATATTTATCTAGAAGAGAAGAAGAGAGAGTTCATTTACTTGAAGTAAGGTCATATGTCAGTGAGTGAATATGAAAGAGAGTTTATCAGGCTTAGCAGACATGCCAGAGAGATGATTCCTATACAAGAAACAAAGTGTAAAAGGTTTAAATAGGGGATTGAATACAGATACTAGGATGCATCCATCTAGTGGCACACTAAATCAAAGATTTTTCAACATTGGTAAATACAATATTAAATATAAAAAAAGTGAGAGGAACATCAGAGTAGGAGATAGAAGGGTAAATAAAAAAGGACTCAAAGCTAGAGTCAGAACTAGAGCTTTAATGCCTCACAATGAATTAGAAAATGACATAAGTGCTTCTAACCTGCTAGATCTATTCAATTTCAGAGGCAGACCCATAAACTAGCTTAGAGTACAATGAGTAGATCTTTTCAACAAACTACTTTTATGGCCAGTACAGTGGATTCTGGGAAAGGTCTACCTCCAGTATGTGACCGCTGTAATAGGAGACACACTGGTACATACAAATAACTGACAAAAGCCTACTTCAGGTGCAGCTTCATGGATCAATTTCTGAGAGATTGTTCTAAAGGAAAAGTTGTATATACTCCCGTCTGCTCCAGCACCTTAAAAATGTAGAGTAGGGGAAGAAATGAGTCAGCAGGTGCTACTAGCCAAAGAGTATAAGAGACAATAGATAGACCACAATCTAGAGCACCTACAAGGCTTATGCTATTAAAGCCAAAGAGGACTAGGATGCCCCAAACATGATTTTGGGTATATTTTCTATGCTTTAATTAATCCTGGTTCTACACTTTATTATATTTACATGCTTATCACAAATGAAAAAGAACTTCAAGCAGACACATTAGACAAAGACATAATGGTAACCAATCCCCTTGGCCATAGTTTAAATGTCAGAAAAGTATTTAAAGATTATTCTATCTTGATGGTCACATTTTTCATGGTCATATTTATGGAGAAATGTGACCATGGATCAAGATAGGACAATCTTTAGATACTTTTCTAACAACTGTACTGTAGCTGAGGGAATTGACTACCATTATATCTTGGTTTAATATGTACTTGAAATTCTTTCTCATTTGCAATAGGTATGTAAATATAAGAATGCGTAGAACCACAATCAATTAAAGCATGAATAGACTAGTTGAAGATAGAAAATGCACTTATAATCACATCTAAGGTGTCCTGGTCCTCTCTGGCTTTGATGGCATAAGCCCTGGAGGTGCTCTGGACTTTGGTTTATCCACTGTCCCTCATACTTTTTAGTTAGTAGCACCTACTAGCTCACTTCTGCCCCTGCCTTTTCTTTTCTGAGATGCTGGAGTAGATCTCTCTATAACTGGAGCTGATACAATTTGCCCTTTATCTCTCATGATGTAATTTGTGGAGCTGTACCTGAAGCAAGCTTCTGTCAATAATATGCAAGTACTAGTGTGTCTCTTACTATAATAGTCTTACACTGGTGATAGACCTCACCTAGAACTCCCTATAGTGGATATGGAAGTAGTTTGTTGAATAGATTTGCTCATTGTACTCTGAGAGAATTGCCTCTTAAATTGACTAGATCTAGCAGGTTGGAAGCTCATCTACCGTTTGTTAGTTCCATGTGAGTTAGTAAATTGACTTTGGCTCTGGGTACTTTTTAGTTGAATATTTACCAATTTTGAAAAATCTCTAATTTAAAGTTCCACTAGAAACATCTTAATCTTTATTTTCAATCCCTATTCAAACCTTTTTACACATGCTTCTTCTATGGAAATCATTTCTCTGGTATATCTGCTCAGCCTGATAAATTCTCTTTCATATTCACTCACTGACATACGATGTTACTTCAAGTAAATAAGCTTTCTCTTTTTTTCTTCCAAATAAATATCTCCTACATACCATTTTCTAAACTTGGTCAAAAAAATTTCATATATTCTCTATACAGGCAACACTGTCTCAGCTACCGTGTCCTACCATTGATATGCTTCCTCTTTTAGCAATGACACTGGACATATTAAGCTGTCTTTAGGAGAGCACTGCATCAACCAAAAAAATTCTTTTTGTACTTTGTAAACAATATTCAACACAGATGCATTATTTTCCTTTCTACCTTTAAATTCTGTTGCACCATTTCTTAATTTATCAATAGGCGGCTTAGATGGTGGTGCAAGAGCTTGTAGTGGAACTGCAGCCGACTGAGCTGCTTCTGCAACTTGTCTGAATATTTTTTTGAAATGCTATAAACAAGGTCTCTTAGCACCAGAGAAAGCCTATAAGGGTGCATAGCTAGTGGCTTTAGTTGGAATATAGCTTTCTACTTCTTCCTCTATCTCAAGAAGTCCTCTTTGCTCTTTAGACATCCTACTATACCAAAATTTAATAAAAAGATATGCCTCAAGTTGCATAATATCTTCAACATATATGGCATGTATATTTTTCTATACTTAGCCCTTTACCCCTCATGCAGCCTAGGATAAACTAAATCTTAACTATGATACTACTAAGTACAATATTTTCTACCCAAACTTTTAAATAATCTGAGCCATGAGTGTCACATCTATGATATTTGCTCTTACTTCCTTTAATTAATTTTTATGAAATCCATGGCATTTTCTTTATCGAAATCTAAGTAGTCTCTCTTGCAATATAAACCTAATTCTACCTGAAATAGCTTAGGCCATTAGGCAAAATTTTCTTTTTGATTCAAATAGTTTCACTTTTCATCCTAAGTTATTTTTATTTTTATTTTCAATTTAATCCAATTAAGAAATCTATATGTAAAAGCTTCAAATCCTCATGTTAAACTTTGGTATATATATTTTGGCCATATTACAATTAAATCCTTCAAAAATTTCATTTTAATCTAATTAATTTGTACTTATTATTAAATTTACTTCAATTTACAAATTAATATGACAAGTAGCAAAACTACACCTTTAGTCCTTACTATGAATTTTGGCCTTTTGTTTATATTCATACCATTTCACTAAAATAGTAAAATTTTAAATTAAAAGTAATTGAAAAATTGAAAATTTATTTAAAAAAAGTTAAGTACAAATCTTTAGCTTTTAAAACCTTCTTCAAACTTTAATTCTCTACTTTTTTTTTTTTTTTTAAGAATTTCCACTTTTAATTTGATCGTTATAAAACATAATAAAATAAACTAAATTAATTAAAAAAAATTTATAAATATTCATAGATAAATGATAATAAATACTTTTACATCAAAATTCCTCACATATTTTTAATTCTGTTAATATTTAGCCAATCTTCTGTCACTGGTTCTTACTTATTTATCTCTCTTTCTTGTATTTTGAGCTAGTAAAGAGATTTGGAATGGATGGAAATAGCTTTTAGATGAAAATTAGGTGAAATAAAGAAGCAAATTTAGAGAATTTTGGAAGATAAGCTTGGTCACTCTATGGAGAAGAAGAGCTTTTTCTCATGAATTTTCTAGAAATATTTATTAGTTTGATTTCGGGTGATATTATTTACTTTTTAAAAATAATAATATTCACTATTCGAATTTTAAATTATTACAATAATTTTTTCAAGTTAAATTTAAAATAACAAAAAAAAGACCTAATATTGCTTATTGCATTCGCATCAAGCATTTTATTATATATATATATTACCATCTCTAAACATCTACGCCTACTAACAGCATTATAAATTTTTTTTCTTTTTACTGTTAAAGAATAGCGGAATTACTGCACATTATTGCCGCATCAACAAACTTCATAATAAAATTAATAGTAATTTTAAAATTTATTTGATTAAATATTAAAAAAAATATAATTTAATTGATTAAAAAGAAAAGTATAGCTGAAATTACTGAACAAAATATTTTGAGGGATCATCTCTATATATATCACTATTTTTTTCATTTTCTACAAACAAACAAAGATTTAAACTCAGTTTGTTTGCGAAAATATTTTCTAACAAGATTTAATTTTAGTTTAAAATATAAAATTTATTAAAAAATTTATATATAGAAATCTTAATAATGATTTTAGAGTATGAAAAATGACTTTTAAAAAAAAAAAAAGAAAAAGCATTTTTCTTAAAATGATTTATTTTTTTTAAGTAAAAAATATTTTTAATTCATTAAATTTTTTAAATATTGTAAATGGTAGAAAATATAAAAAATAATTAAAAAAAATTGAGTGAGAAAATAAACTTCAAAGTTATTTAGGCCTGATTTGGTGATACAAATAAAAACATTATACTAATAATCTAAACTAATTTTAATAATAAAAATTAAACTCAATTTCAAATTTACAATTACATTCTCCATGATAAAAAAAAAAAAGCCATAATAATTAAAATGATGTGATAATTTTATTAATTTTTAATAGTGAAAATAATTGTAAAATATATTTAAACAAATAATAAAAGGATAAAATTTTATTGATTAATAAAACGATAGATTTGCAACAAAATTAATTGCACATGTTTTTTTTTGCATTGGTCTCTACTTAATTTATGGAAAAGTGATGTATACGAAAAGATTAAAAAAAAATTGATAAATTAATTAATAAAAATTGTCTAATACTGCATAGAAAACTAAAATTATATATTTAATAATTAGAAAGGATTTTTGTAATAAGAGGGAGGAAGGAAGAAAACACCTTTTTTTTATTTATATTAGGCTAAAATATTCCAAAATTTTGAAATTTCAATGCCTTTGAAAATAGTTGATGTGATGATAAGGTGTGAATATTAATATTTTATTTATTTTTATTGAGAGGACTAAAAGTCTTACCATATATAAAAAAAATTTAAAATTTTATTTTAATTATAACTGATTGATTAATTTCTTTCTCTCGCAAAGTAAGTTAACCTGTATGGTTACATAAAAGTATAAAAAAAAGTGTTTATAATTATTTCTCCTATTCTTTAGTATTCTCTAAAGAAATAAGGCATCCTTATTTGCTAGTTATTTGATATTTTTAGTTATATTTTCACATGTTTTGATCCTTTTTAACTCTACCCATACTAAGTAGGTCTCAATCATTACTTAGAGCAGCTTTAACTGTCATAGCATATGGCTTTTTCATAAGCCCAATACTACAGCAGGATAATGCATCTTCGAGAACTGGCCACAAACGGTTCTTGTCTTTTCTTTGCGGAACCTCCTCTCGACACTTGATGATTTGGTGTGATTTTGAAAACATTGCAAATTCCTTTGTACGTGAGATGCCTATGGTGCTGTTTCAATTGGGAAACAAGGACACATCTCTGTATTTATTGCAATAAATCAATAGAGAAGATTCCAATAATAAGTACAATCTCGCTTCTAATTCAATACTTGATTACAAGTTCAAAACTATTTATTATAAATTAATTATGTCAAAAACATTTTAGATATCAATCCTTTTTCAATAGTAAATTAATCATTAACTATCTCTAATCTTTAGACATTTGACAATCGTAAAAAATATTCGTAAAAATTAATTAAATCATTGTATTAAGAAATAGAAAGACCTTATATTAACTGATAAATATAGGACGTTAAGTTTTTTTAAGCTATATTGTATTCTTTTTTAGAAAGGATATAATCAACTTAATTTACCATTTATTTTCATTTTAATTAAATTTAATCAAACTGAATAGAAATATATTATTTTAATAATTACACAACAAATCATTTTATTATAATAATTAATAAAATAATAACAAATAAGAATCACATAAAAAATATATATATAAATATCAAAAATAATTAAAAAAAATATTTAGATCTCATGTGTAACAGCCCGGCCCTTTTCCACCGGCGCTGTTACCACTCACAGCCCGGACTGACTCCAGCGCTGTGAGCAGCTCTTAACATCCTCTCACCCTCACGGGCTCTTGAGGCAGGATTTGTCCCTCGGGGGAGCCATTACGGCCCACCCTGGCCCAAGGGTTTTGGCTTATGGCACTTTTCCACCATAAGTCGCCTCCCCCACTACTCGAACCCTTGACCTCCCACTTTAAGGGAATGGTCTGGTGAGAATGAGTACCAATTGTTCCACTATCTGTAACAGCCCGCTTACCAAACCATCACCAGCACTAGGATCCAGATCGGCTTAAGGCCGCCGGGACCCGTAGTAAGCCTACTGTCAACTCTGTGTACCTGATAAAACCCATACATGATCATACTTAAGCTTAAAACTGTTACTTACTCTTCTTTTTTTTTTTTCTTTGCTTGACTATCTTTTCTTTTCTTGAAACTTTTCTCATCAACTAAGCCTGGACTATGCATGCTCTGTCTGTATGCACTCGAAGAGTGATACCTGCTATGGTACCATATAGTAACTACAGAGATAGAAAGACTACCATGCACCAAGCCTAGCGCATCATAACAACATTATCTCAATCATAAAATGATCATGTGCAAAGGGATAAACATACACTAGGGCCAAGCACAATTCTATAACTCAATACATAACTTGCTATTACATCATTTCTATACATTACATAAACTCTGTACTGTACATCATTATCATGTCCACTATTCTATACTATTACATATGCCTTTACCCTTGCTTTCTCTTTCTCTTTCTCTTCTCTGAGGCCCTGAAAAATGGGGTTAGGGAGAGGGATGAGTTGCTAAAGCCCAGTGAGCGGAATCTAGAAAAATCACATTTAAAACATGCTATCATATGATGCATCACTGCACAAACATTTCACATCTCGGAGTGGACATGATCCCAAAACTCCCTCTGTCAGTGCCCGGCCCCCAAAGGAGCTCACACAGGTCTTTCACTAACTACTCATGGTGCCCGACCCTATAAGGGCTCTCACAGGACTCATCCAAGGTAAATGCCCGGCCCCAAAGGAGCTCACACAGGACATACACTAATGACAGACTTATGGGCTATTGAGATCGCCTCGGTCCAATCCACATATACAAGTAATAATGCAATGCATCAACTTGGTGAATACTAATGCAAAGCATCCTACATAAACATGGCATTAATGATGCATGAATCATGCTAAAACAGTTCTTAACTTTTTAAAATAAAGTTCTGTTCCACTCACCTCTGGCAACTGCTGAGCAGTCTCTGTAACTCTAACTCTGTGGGCCTCCTTGGTCTCTCGGGTCCGTACCTACACAGGTGGACTCAAATGAGGACCAAACCTACTTAAACATAACTCTTAATATCTCCCCAAAACCCCTCTAAAACATCATAGGCATGCATGGAAAAATGGGCAAAAGAAGGCGGGACAGAGCACCTTCGGCGGCACTTTCGGCGGCCGAAACCCCTCTCCAGAGACGAAACTCATGCATGTTCGGCGGCACCTTCGGCGGCCGAAAGCCTCGTCCAGAGACGAAACTCATGCACTTTCGGCGGCCGAACTCCCTCTTTCGGCGGCCGAAAGTCCCTTTCTCACCCAAAAGCCTAGCTTTCGGGGGCAAGGTTTGGCAGCCGAAACTGCCTCCACAAGGGGTTCGGCGGCCGAACCTTGCTTCGGCGGCCGAACCTGGACTCTCCAGAAAGGCAGAATCCGAGCACCACTTATGCTCTCAGCCTCCAAAATCCTATCAAACACCCATAACATGCATACCAACACTTCTCAACTAACATATAACCTATCTCATGCATATAGAGGCCTCAAAACTAGTTCAAGCCTCAAAAACAACAACAAAACGCATATGATCAACATATGCTCAAACTCATGCTTATACCCCAAAACATGCCATAAAACTCTCTTAAAACTTCTAAAACTTGCTTTAAACATAAGGGAAGGTGCGGATCCATGCTTACCTCTTGAAGAACTAGAGGATTGATGATCCAAGCTTGGAGATGGGGAAAAACTCACTCAAAATCTCCAAGTGCTCAACTTTGCTTCCTTTTGCTCAAATCTCTAAAACAAAACTCAAATCAAGTTAAAACATGCAAGATTTGAGGAAAACATGAGAAATCACACCAAGGAGAGCTTGAACCTACCTTTGACCCAAAAACAGAGTGTTTAACACTCAAGTCTCGGGCAAAGGGGCTTTTGTAGTGGCCAACCGACTCTTCCTTCGGCGGCCTAACGTGCATGCGAAACCATGCAACTTTCGGCGGCCGAACTTCACCTTCGGCGGCCGAACCTGGCTTTTGTCCCCTTGGCCTTTTCATTTCAAAACTCAATTTTCTTAACTCAAAACATTTTAAAACATGCAAACATGATAAAAACACTTAAAAACATCTTAAAAACCTTTCTTATACCCTTAGGGCAAGCTCCGACATCCTCGAATCCCGACTTCCAACGGAAAATCCGCCGGAACGTAGGAATTCCGATACCGGGGTCTAGCCGGGTATTACATTCTCCCCCCCTTAAGAACATTCGTCCCCGAATGTTCCTCTCTAACTCAAACCAGAGTAAAAACATAACATAAAGCGCATAAAGAACAAAAGAAGCTAACACTAACCTCAAAAGAGATGGGGGTACTGTTGGAGCATAGACTCCCGTGTCTCCCAGGTGCACTCTTCTATGTTATGGTGGTTCCAGAGGACTTTCACCATCGGGATCTCCTTGTTCCTTAGCTTTCTGATCTGGGTGTCAATGATCCGCACTGGTTGTTCTACATACGTGAGATCACCTAGGATCTCCACATCTGGTTCGCTGAGAACCTTATTCGGATCTGACACAAACTTCCTTAGCATCGAAACATGGAAGACTGGATGGATTCTTTCCATAGACATAGGCAAATCAAGCTTATACGACACATTTCCGACCTTCTGCAAAATCTCAAAAGGTCCAATGTACCGCGGAGCCAGCTTACCTTTCCTCCCAAAACGAACCACCCCTTTTATTGGAGACACCTTCAACAAGACCAGATCCCCCTCCTCAAACTCTATGTGCTTTCTGCGAACGTCTGCATAGCTCTTCTGCCGACTAACAGCAGTCTTGAGCCTCTCTCTGATGATGGGCACCACCCTGTTCGTGATCTCGACTAACTCAGGCCCTGCTAGGGACCTTTCTCCAACCTCTTCCCAACAAACTGGTGACCTGCACTTCCTCCCATACAGAGCTTCATATGGGGCCATCCCTATGCTAGCATGATGACTATTGTTGTAGGCAAACTCCACTAAGGGTAGATGCTGCCTCCAAGATCCGCCAAAATCTAGCACACACATTCGAAGCATATCTTCTATGGTCTGGATGGTCCTCTCTGACTGTCCGTCAGTCTGTGGATGGAAAGCAGTGCTGAAGTCTAATCTTGTGCCCATAGCCTCTTGCAGACTTCGCCAAAACCTGGAGGTAAACTGGGGTCCTCTGTCAGACACTATAGAAACAGGAGCCCCATGTAACCTCACAATTTCCTCAACATATACCTGCGCTAGCTTGTCCACAGAGTAGCCACTCCTGACAGGAATGAAGTGAGCAGATTTCGTCAGTCTATCCACTATCACCCATATGGAGTCTAGTCTGTTGGACGTCGCCGGTAACCCCACTACAAAATCCATGGCTATATTCTCCCATTTCCATTCTGGAATCGGCAGTGGGTTAAGCATTCCAGCCGGCTTCTGATGCTCTAGCTTCACCCTTTGACATATCTCGCAGGCTGACACAAACTGTGCCACTTCTCGCTTCATTGCTGGCCACCAATAAACTTTCTTCAGATCTTGATACATCTTGGTGGCTCCAGGGTGAATGCTATATCTCGCATTATGAGCTTCTCTCATAATGTCTCCTTTCAAACTGATGTCGTCTGGTACACATAGTCTATGCCCGTAGCGAAGAATCCCTTGGTTGTCGAATCTGAACTCTTCGCTCTTGCCTGACTGAACAGTCCTGGCAATCTTGACCAACTCTGGATCCTCATGTTGTTTCTGAGCCACCTGCTCCAGAAACACGGGTGTAACTTTCATCTGTGCAATCAAAGCACCTGTACCAGTCAACTCTAACTGTAGCCCTTCCTCAACTAACCTGTAGAAGTCCTTCACCACCGGCCTCCTCTCTGCTGTAATGTGAGATAAACTACCTAGTGATTTCCGGCTTAAGGCATCGGCTACAACATTTGCCTTTCCCGGATGATACTGGATTCTGCAATCATAATCACTAAGCAATTCCACCCACCGTCTCTGCCTCAAATTTAACTCTCTCTGACTCAGGATGTGCTGTAGGCTCTTATGATCTGTAAAGATCTCACATTTCACCCCATAGAGGTAATGCCTCCACATCTTGAGTGCAAAGATAACAGCTGCCATCTCAAGATCGTGTGTTGGATAGTTCAGCTCGTGCTTCTTCAGCTGTCTAGAAGCATACGCTATTACTCTGTCATTCTGCATTAACACACAACCTAATCCCACTCGGGACGCATCACAGAATACTGTGAAGTCTTCATCACTAGTAGGCAGAGCTAACACCGGTGCTGAAGTTAATCTTCTCTTTAACTCTTCGAAACTCTCTTCACATTGGTCAGACCATGTGAATCTCTGGTTCTTTCTGGTTAATCTGGTCATAGGAGCCGCTATCTTGGAGAAGTCCTGAACGAACCTCCTGTAGTAGCCTGCCAAACCCAAGAAACTCTTAACCTCTGTCACTGTGGTGGGTCTAGGCCAGTTGGCTACAGCTTCTATCTTCTTGGGGTCCACTGCTATACCTTGATCTGACACTACATGCCCCAAGAATGAAATGCTCCTTAGCCAGAACTCACACTTGGAGAACTTGGCATATAAACCATGCTCTCTCAAGGTCTGCAGGACTATCCTCAGATGATGGGCATGTTCCTCTGCATTCCTGGAATACACCAAGATATCATCGATGAAGACAATAACCAAGTGATCCAGGTACTCTCTGAAAACTCGGTTCATGAGATCCATGAATGCTGCAGGGGCGTTAGTCAACCCGAACGGCATCACTAAGAACTCATAATGCCCATATCTGGTCCTGAAAGCTGTCTTAGGTACATCCTCTGCCCTGATTCTCAGCTGATGATAGCCCGATCTCAGATCTATCTTAGAAAAACAACCTGCTCCTGCTAGCTGGTCGAATAGATCATCGATCCTGGGGAAAGGATACTTATTCTTGGTAGTGACTTTGTTCAACTGCCTGTAGTCGATACAAAGTCTAAGGGATCCATCCTTTTTCTTGACAAACAACACTGGAGCACCCCAGGGTGAGGTACTTGGACGGATGAAACCCTTATCTACCAACTCCTGTAGCTGCTCTTTCAACTCTTTTAGCTCTGCTGGGGCCATCCTGTAGGGAGGTATAGAGATCGGTCTGGTACCAGGCACTAACTCTATCTCGAACTCTATTTCCCTATCAGGTGGTAGTCCTGGAAGCTCATCTGGAAACACATCTGGGAACTCTCTGACTACGGGCACTGAACTGGGGTCCCTAACCTGACTGTCTAGCTCTCTCACATGAGCTAGATACCCCTGACATCCCCTCCTGAGCAACCTACGAGCCTGTAGGGCTGATATCAGACCTCTAGGCGTGCCCCTCCTGTCTCCTCTGAAGACAAACTCAGATCCATCCTCATCTCTGAACTTAACTACCTTGTCTCTGCAGTCCAAGGTAGCACCATATGCAGATAGCCAATCCATCCCTAGAATGACGTCAAAATCTGTCAACTCTAGAACCACAAGGTCAGCTGGAAGGCATCTACCATCTATAAACACTGGACTATGTCGACAGACTGTCTCTGCCAACGATGGATCACACTTAGGGCCACTGACCCATAGGGGACACTCTAACCCAGACGTCATCAAACCCACTCTCTCTATGGCTCTGGGAGCAACAAAGGAATGCGAAGCACCAGGGGCTAACAAAGCATACACCTCAGAACACCCAATGAGAAGGTTACCTGACACCACAGTGTTAGAAGTGTTTGCCTCCTGCTGTGTCATCGTGAAAATCCGCGCCGGAGCTGACGGACCTCCACCTCTGGGACCTGCAGATGAAGAGGCTGACCCTCTCCCTCTGCCTCTGCCCTGCGTCATAACTGAAACCGGTGGCTGTGGCATGCTAGCTGGAGCTGTCTGCTGGGACGGTGCCGTGAAAGCTGCCTGAGGGCACTCACGAGCCATGTGTCCCTCCTGGCCGCACCTGTAACATCCTGTAATCCCAAAGCGACAAACTCCTCTGTGCGCTTTACCGCACCGACCACACACTGGAACCTCTGAACCTGAACTCATGCCACTGCCTAATCCCAGACCTGCTTTAATCTTATTCCAGAACTTATTCTTCCTCGACTTCTGCGTGGAACCACTCCACTTCTTACCACTGGAAGTTGCTGCACCCTGTGAAGAGGGATCTGACTTACCCCTACCTGGGGTCTTAGAACCTGAAGACTGTGCCGGCTGCTGTTTCACTGTACCCTGTATAATGGCACTAGCCTCCATCCTCCGTGCTAAATCCACCACGGTGTGGAAACTCTCCCTCTCGGCTGCATGGATCAAAGAGGAATACCTGGAATGCAATTTCATAGCATACCTCCTAGCCTTTTTCTGTTCCGTATCATAGGCCTGTCCTGCATACCGCAACAACTCCAGAAACCTGTCAGTAAACTCATCAATACTCATATCCTCAGTCTGCTTGAGCTGCTCAAACTCTATCATCTTTAGCTCTTTCGAACTATCTGGGAATGCCCATCCGGCAAACTCATTAGCAAACTCCTCCCAAGACATGTTATCCAACCTAGGGTCCACATAGACGCCAAACCATTCCTTCGCCTTCTTACATTTTAACATGAACCCTGCCATCTGAATGGCTTTGGTATCATCTGCCCCTAGCTCATCTGCTATCATCTTGACTGCTTTAATGTACTCAAACGGATCATCTCCTGATTGATACTTAGGAGCATCTAACTTTAGGTAATCAGTCATCTTTACCCTGCTCCTCTCAGATGGGCCAGGTTGAGGTGTTTGGATAACTGGGGCTTCTGGTTGTACCACTGGTGGTGGTGGGGGAGGTGCAGAACTTTCTGGTGTAGAGTATGCTGGACTGGGGTAAAAAGGTGAGGGTGGATACATGGGATATGGTGGATATGGGGGGTAATACGGTGGATAAGGCATATATGTGGGATATGGGTGAAAACTAGGATAATCCGATGTACCTCCCATCGAATATCCTGGGCCCTGTGGGTAGGGCTGATAGTGGGGTGGATAACCATACCCCGAGGCCTGACCGCCTCCCTGTGATGATCCCACATCCTCCTCTGTAGTGCCAACACCTAACCCTCCATCCCTTCTTGGATCCACATCCATCTCTTCCCTTGTATCACTAGATCTTCTTCTCTGTTCTGTCTCCCTCCTGCTTTCATCAAAAGACCTTCTAGGGTCCCTTGATGATCTTTCTCTGCCTGCCCTTTGGGACATAGCTCTTGGCAAAGCAGGGGGACGCCCTTCCATACCCTCATTCTCGGGCGGAGCTCCAGTCAATCTAGCTGATCGACGGGTTCCTCTCATCTTAGCTTCTGAAAACATAACATGAACGTTAACATCATAGGATCCATGTAACAACATGAACACTCAACTCATCGCATAGCATCTCATTAAATGCACATGCATAAACTCATGGCATTACACATCAAGACAGGACTCAACATCCTATCCTAGTGGACATGATCTTCCTATTGTGCTTGCCCTCTAAAACAACCTCTTTCCGATGTGAGATATCTCTAATCGCTCAGCACACTGTACTCTAGAGGCCCTATGCTCTGATACCAATCTGTAACAGCCCGCTTACCGGACCATCACCGGCACTAGGATCCAGATCGGCTTAAGGCCGCCGGGACCCGTAGTAAGCCTACTGTCAACTCTGTGTACCTGATAAAACCCATACATGATCATACTTAAGCTTAAAACTGTTACTTACTCTTCTTTTTTTTTTTTCTTTGCTTGACTATCTTTTCTTTTCTTGAAACTTTTCTCATCAACTAAGCCTGGACTATGCATGCTCTGTCTGTATGCACTCGAAGAGTGATACCTGCTATGGTACCATACAGTAACTACAGAGATAGAAAGACTACCATGCACCAAGCCTAGCGCATCATAACAACATTATCTCAATCATAAAATGATCATGTGCAAAGGGATAAACATACACTAGGGCCAAGCACAATTCTATAACTCAATACATAACTTGCTATTACATCATTTCTATACATTACATAAACTCTGTACTGTACATCATTATCATGTCCACTATTCTATACTATTACATATGCCTTTACCCTTGCTTTCTCTTTCTCTTTCTCTTCTCTGAGGCCCTGAAAAATGGGGTTAGGGAGAGGGATGAGCTGCTAAAGCCCAGTGAGCGGAATCTAGAAAAATCACATTTAAAACATGCTATCATATGATGCATCACTGCACAAACATTTCACATCTCGGAGTGGACATGATCCCAAAACTCCCTCTGTCAGTGCCCGGCCCCCAAAGGAGCTCACACAGGTCTTTCACTAACTACTCATGGTGCCCGACCCTATAAGGGCTCTCACAGGACTCATCCAAGGTAAATGCCCGGCCCCAAAGGAGCTCACACAGGACATACACTAATGACAGACTTATGGGCTATTGAGATCGCCTCGGTCCAATCCACATATACAAGTAATAATGCAATGCATCAACTTGGTGAATACTAATGCAAAGCATCCTACATAAACATGGCATTAATGATGCATGAATCATGCTAAAACAGTTCTTAACTTTTTAAAATAAAGTTCTGTTCCACTCACCTCTGGCAACTGCTGAGCAGTCTCTGTAACTCTAACTCTGTGGGCCTCCTTGGTCTCTCGGGTCCGTACCTACACAGGTGGACTCAAATGAGGACCAAACCTACTTAAACATAACTCTTAATATCTCCCCAAAACCCCTCTAAAACATCATAGGCATGCATGGAAAAATGGGCAAAAGAAGGCGGGACAGAGCACCTTCGGCGGCACTTTCGGCGGCCGAAACCCCTCTCCAGAGACGAAACTCATGCATGTTCGGCGGCACCTTCGGCGGCCGAAAGCCTCGTTCAGAGACGAAACTCATGCACTTTCGGCGGCCGAACTCCCTCTTTCGGCGGCCGAAAGTCCCTTTCTCACCCAAAAGCCTAGCTTTCGGGGGCAAGGTTTGGCAGCCGAAACTGCCTCCACAAGGGGTTCGGCGGCCGAACCTTGCTTCGGCGGCCGAACCTGGACTCTCCAGAAAGGCAGAATCCGAGCACCACTTATGCTCTCAGCCTCCAAAATCCTATCAAACACCCATAACATGCATACCAACACTTCTCAACTAACATATAACCTATCTCATGCATATAGAGGCCTCAAAACTAGTTCAAGCCTCAAAAACAACAACAAAACGCATATGATCAACATATGCTCAAACTCATGCTTATACCCCAAAACATGCCATAAAACTCTCTTAAAACTTCTAAAACTTGCTTTAAACATAAGGGAAGGTGCGGATCCATGCTTACCTCTTGAAGAACTAGAGGATTGATGATCCAAGCTTGGAGATGGGGAAAAACTCACTCAAAATCTCCAAGTGCTCAACTTTGCTTCCTTTTGCTCAAATCTCTAAAACAAAACTCAAATCAAGTTAAAACATGCAAGATTTGAGGAAAACATGAGAAATCACACCAAGGAGAGCTTGAACCTACCTTTGACCCAAAAACAGAGTGTTTAACACTCAAGTCTCGGGCAAAGGGGCTTTTGTAGTGGCCAACCGACTCTTCCTTCGGCGGCCTAACGTGCATGCGAAACCATGCAACTTTCGGCGGCCGAACTTCACCTTCGGCGGCCGAACCTGGCTTTTGTCCCCTTGGCCTTTTCATTTCAAAACTCAATTTTCTTAACTCAAAACATTTTAAAACATGCAAACATGATAAAAACACTTAAAAACATCTTAAAATCCTTTCTTATACCCTTAGGGCAAGCTCCGACATCCTCGAATCCCGACTTCCAACGGAAAATCCGCCGGAACGTAGGAATTCCGATACCGGGGTCTAGCCGGGTATTACATCATGAATAATGGAATTGAAACTTTGATTATTCTCTATTTGAAAATACAAATTTAGCCACACATCATTTACAACATTCTCTAACTCAAATACCTTATTGGAAGATTTACTATTTTATCTTTAGGTATTATCATTATTAATAAGTTAATATCTACATTTTTAGAAAAACATATTAAAACGTTTTTATATTTTATTTTTATCAACGAAATAGTCCTTACGTTTATTTTTGCCATTAAAAATATAGCAAAAATCTAAATTACTCATTATTCTACTTAAAGACAAAAATATTTTAATAAATTTAAAAAAAGATAATGACATTTTAATAGATTTTTAAAAATACATGTATTGACTTATTAATAATGACAATATTCAGAAAGTAAATAAAGAGTTTTATTTAAAAGTAAAATTAAATTTTAAAATTCTACTCCTCGTTATTTATCTATTTTTAATAAAAAAAATAAAATAATTATTTTATTGACGAAAAAAAAAATATATTTTAATAAATTTATAAAAAATCAAGTACCGTTAATAATAACAATATTTAAAGACTAAATAATAAATTTTTCACTTTATTTCTTTTAAAATAATTAAATTTGATTTAGAAATCGTGTCTGATAAAAGTTGAAAGTTTCTCAATCTTTAAATCTTTAAATAACTTTGATTATTGTAACATAAATAATCATGTTAAAATTAAAAAAAAATATTTAGCTAAAATTGATAAAAATATTAAAATTTTTTATTTTTAAAATATTTTAGCCTTTATGTTAACTTAGAAACCTATCAAAATTACAATTAAGATGATAATTTATTTTAAAATTATAATGACATTTTTCAAAATGAAAATAAACTCATCTAATATATATATTGGATGAATTACTATTTACATGTGTAATGAAATTTAAGTTTTAGATTTTTTTATTATCATTATTATAAAATTTAATTTTAATTAAATTTATAATTTGCATCTAGCTAGGATTTGTGATAAAAAAAAATTAGAATATTTTGCTATAATTATATATTATTGTAAAAGTTTACCTTTTATCTACTAATTTTTGAATGGGTTGCCGAGCTATAGAAGGGAACCCGTGACTATTCTATTCTGGAGTTGACTCCCATCCTGCCAACCTATTCAAAAAATAAAAAAACTTTTAGTTGTAGGGTGTGTTCGATACCACCTCAGAACTTTTATTTTTTATTTATTTAAAATTAAAAACAGTTTTATTTTTTTCATTATTTATTTTTTAAAAATTGTTTGTATAAAAATAAATTTATAAATTTTTATATAAAAAAGTAATAATTTTTTTTTAAATTTGATATTCAATAATAAAATAAGAATGCAAATAATTTTATAACTAATTAAACATAAAAATAAATAACAAATTATTTTTATAAAATATAAAGAAAAATTTATTAATTAGTTTTTTAATTTAAAAAATATATTAAAATATTTTTAAAATTTTAAAAAGTCTATTAATTAGTTCTGTTATTAATTTTAATCATTAAATATTATAAAAATAAAAAATTATTTTTTAATATCTATATGATATAGAAAAACTTACTAATTAATACATTAATTTTGAAAAATAATAAAATATTTTTAAAATTTTAAAAGATCTATTAATTAATCTTTCATCAATTTTAGATGTTAGGTATTGCAAAAAAAATTTAAATTTTTTTTTAATATGAAGAGACTAATTAACAAATATTTTTATAAAATTAAAGGATTAACTAATAAATATTCTCGTATTAGAAGAATTAAATAATAAAATATTTAATGATTAAAACTAATAAAATAACTAATTAATATAATTTTAATAATTTAAAAATATTTTAATATATATTTTAAAATTAATATCAACTAGCAAATTTTTTCATATTATAGAAATTAAATAGTAATTTTTTCTTGCAAATAAAAATTAAAATAATCTTAATTAATAAATTTTTTCATTTTACAAAATTAACTAATAAAATAATTAATAATTAAAATTAACAAAAGAGTTAATTAGTAAATTTTTTAAAAATTTTAAAAATATTTTAATATATTTTTTAAATGACCGAGTCAATTAATAAATTTTTATTAAATTTTTTTAAAATAATAAAACAAAATATATTTTATAAATTAATTAAATAAATATATATTTAAAAAAATAAATTTAACCGATGAAAATAAAACTTTAAAATTGTTAATGGGATATAATAAAAGTTAGTAAAAAAATGATGGTTTAATAGAATTCATAACACAAAAATCAATATTTTGTAGTTTTTAATTTTTAATTTTTTGTTATTTAAAACATTTTTTAATAATAGTAAAAATAAAAACGCAACCCCACTAATTTTTTAAAAATTACGTATCTTTTTATTAAATAAAAAATAAAAAAAAACATAATTTTAAATAGAAAATGAAAAACTGAAAAATTACATGCCTTTTTATCAAATAAAAAATAAAAAATAAAAAAACACTGACGAAAACGAAAGCATCTTCGATCAACACATTCAATTCAATTGCTAAAAAAGACAGCAAGCAAGCTTTAGAAAGAAAATTAAAATTCTTGAATCTGCTATGCATTAATGAGAGATACAAAACAGGTGATAGTCAATAGCAAGAAGCCTCCGTTCTTCAGAGATTAGCAGGAACATTACAGAAAGAAAGAACACTAATAAAATTTCCCTTTTTCCCTTTTTTTTTCTAGTATTGGGGAACAAAAGTATACATTTTAACATATAAAATTCTGGTATCATCCCGTCCCATGCCTGATTCATAAAACTAATAACCAAAAATGCTATGTAATTGGACAATTTCCTTCAACTTGGTCTAGTATAAGTAACAATCTCAGAATACCCCAACAGCCGCCATGCGATATATGAACACCCTTCCCAGCAACATCTTCATCGCTGAAACAGTTCCATCTACCAATATTGATCCAAGGTGAATTTGAATTTCATAAAATTTTGAGGTTTATGCATGAAGATCCTTGTTTGAACTCCACACAGGAGCTTTTGGAGCGACACCATCAACTAAAATTCCACTTCCACTTTCCACACCAACCAAAGGATCAGATTCACTGTCCTTGACCTAAAACCAAGAAAAATGAAAGCATCAAATGTCTGAGAAAAGAATGTGAATTATAGTGATAAATATGAAAACCCTTGTATATGTATCTTGAAGAGAAAGAGTTGTGAATTACCTCGGGCAATTTTGCGGATGCTTCACTGGCCTTCTGCTGATTCTCAGCAGTGCAATAATAAGAATACAGTACCATTCCAATTACTGCAATAAGGATCCCCAAAATGTTGCGCCAGCTAAAAGGATCACGAAGTAGAACATAACCAAAGGCCAAAACTAGGCATGTTTTCAGATGCCCTAGAACCTGATAGGTGACGGGGGATGTCTTCCCAATTACCAGGAAAGTACTGAAGTTCACAGAGACGGATATCAAGCAGGAAAGGACTATGAAGAACTGCCACCAAAACATGCATATTGCAGAAATATTAGAAGCAAAAAATTAGAGAGAGGAGGAAGGATGTTCAGGAATCTCGAATACTCACCAGAACTTGAGGGGTGTACTTGAAAGCAAAAACATTTTTATTAGTTAGTAGACCATCTAGAAATGGACCAATAACAAACAAAGTTAATGCCTGATAGGGGCAAGACTGATATAAAAGTTGGGTCGAAGAGACTTTGAACTTTTTCTGGATAGTATTGGTCATCTGAAATAAACTGGTTAAGGTTTTACCACTTCAAAAGAAGCAGAAGAAAGTGCAAGAAAAGGCGGACAAACTATACTAATAATGAGTGAAAATTTGGACCACAATAACAATTATACACACTTTGTTTTGAGAAAAACTGACATATAAAAATGCATAAAAACAAGTAAGGAAATTGCACGTAAGAGAAATGCTAGCAACAGTCACTTGAAGAAGGACTGTCCAACACTCTTTATTCTATTGGTTGAAATGTATAATAATTAATGATCAATTAAAGAGAGAAAATAATAATTAACATAATAAATACACTTCAACCAATAGAATGAAGAGTGTTGGACAGTCACTTCTTAAAGTGACTATTGGTAACATTTCTCTTGCAGGTAAAAAAAGGTGCTTTTACTAAGGATACAATCTGAGCAACGCAAGTCGTAACCACCGCAAGCATAGACAAGACAGAACCAAGGACATTGAGTTGAAGATCAGTAACGGTTGCAATTCCAACACCCATAAGAAGGATAACCAATGAAAGCTGGATATTCCGACTGCAATATTGCAAGTATCAGCAAATAATTGTAACTAGCAAAAAACAGCTGAAAGAAAATTAAATTATTTTTTTTCTTCTCCCCAGTTGACCAACAAAACTGTATGGCTACCAGGATTTAGGTTAACAGACACATTTTGCAGCCAAAGGTTCTACGAAAAACTAGCAAAGTGAAGATGATGCACGTAGGTCTCTAACTGAGACATAAAAAGGTTATAGAATTAAGATTCATTCCAAATTGAAGAGATGAGCAAACAAAGATCAAAAGCATGCCCACGAAAAAAGGTTAAAAAAATTAATAAGCTATGAAATTGTACATATATGATTATAACTTTTCAAATGTAAGACCGTCTCAAATAAAAGAATCACATAAAGAATCTTAAAATGGTGTCATCTAAGGAGGTGAGTCACAGAAATATTTGGAGAAGTCTTCACTTTCTATGGAACAAAATAGAGGACAAACTAGCTAACGGATCCCTATCAGCTGCACATGCCTTCAAGCAATCTGTTCCCTTTTTTTTTCTTTCACTTAACCACAAATTTAAGCCTCGACACAAAATAAACTAAAGTCTACTCCAACTAGCTGTGGGTATAAGAGATTGACTTGCACACAGAAATTGACACCATTTATATACCAAAACTAACAAAATATACTCATAATATCAAACAAAGAAGCACAATTAAGACGGACCTGAATCTCTTCCTGAAGAAAAGCGTCTCCAAAAGGACCGTACATGGGATGATTGCCAATTTTGTCATCTGAAAATGTCACAAATAAAGTTCCGAATGTGATGCTCATAAAATTTTAAAATAAAATGCAACTTGGATTATTCAGCAGCAAGCGAACAAGATATTCTCTTTTTTTTTTTTTTTGGGGGGGGGGGGGGGTTGGGGTTAGGGAGTGGGGTGGGGGAGATGGATGGACATATACAGGACTTCCTTTTTATCATGATGCAGTTATCAAAAAAAAATAAAAAATAAAAACAGATCACATAATAATTGATTGATCATGGTAGTATGCTAGTTGAGAAACAAAAATCAGGATCTTCTTTGCAGCCAAAGAAGAACCTTACCTGGTAGAAACCGACAGAATTGAAACCCAAGCTAAGATTCAAAAGCCCAATGGATATCCCGTTTAATATGCCAAATCCCATTACAGCTCTTGCATCAAAAGGCTTGTGCTCAAACAATTTCATCCATAATGCCACATGAAGGGAACAAAATGTGACCAAGAGATGCCAGCTTGTCAATGTTGTGGCTGTTGTCACCCGTAACACCCATAATTTCAATTAGAATAAATAATAGATCAATTTGGAAATAGTACATGCCAATCATAAAATACAAACATTTTTATTCAACTTAAATGTATGCAGAGAAAAAAGTAGGTACTAGCTTCCTTCTTCCATGATTAATAATAATAATAAAAAAAAGCATTCAGGGCATTTATCCCTTTCCTATAAGACTATAACTGCCACCAAGTTCTGCCTGTTTCATGATAGTACAAGAGAAAAGGAATGTTAGGTGCTCATTTATAAGCCATAGTTTGGAATCTAATGTATATTTTCTTTTCTTTTCTTTTCTTTTCTTTTATAAATAGCATGAGATCAAAGTTAATTAGGCTTTGATAGCAAATAGCATAAATGGGACATTGATATTTGGATGTTAAAACATGCGGGTTTAATGAATCGATACTGGAAAAATAAATTAGACAAAAATTATAAAGCAATAACTGCAGCATTGTACCAAAGTTGATTCTTGGTGCAACATTCACATTAGATCTAAGAAGTATTCAACAAGAACAAAATTACATAGTACAGCAATTGATCTTGAAAACAAAACTGCACTACGATTGACTGATCTAATAATGAATATATCTGTGCACAAAATAGTTTCAAAGAAAAGGGTAATAAATCGCCCCAAAATCAAAGACGTAATGAAAAATTACTTACCAAAAGTGAAACCGAGAGAACTAATGAGAGCCTTGTTGCATATCACAATCGAAACCGACGATACAACTGATAAACTCAGAGCACCCAGAGTCCCCAGCTGGAACCTCTGGTTCTCACTCATCTTCACTTTCTCTCTTCTCCCCTCTTTCTCTTTTCCTGTCTGTCGCTATTCCCTTCTATTCACTCCCTCGTTGATCCGGATCTATCAATCCCAAAACCCAACATTACACACAGAGCAACCAAAAGAAAAAAGAAGTACAAATAAAGATAGAAATCCGTACCCAAATTCAGGTGAAGAGATCGTCGGATGGTGAAGCAGAGAGAAAGTAAGAGAGAATTAAAATGAAGAGAAAGAGAAAGAGAAAGAGAAAGAGAAAGAAAATGAGAGAAAAATAAATGCTGTTTGGTTAAAGGGTTTTTTTCATTTTTTGACTACAAGAAGAAGGACCTGACGGGCCCGCCGTTGCTTGCGGGGATTAAAATGAAATTAATATAAAAACGATGGGCTTGGCCATAAATAAATCAAATCACGTGTAGCATTCTTTTTGAAAAAAAAAATTTACCGTATTAGTTGGCATAGCTGCTCAGTACTGGTGGTCGGTGGAGAGTAAGTTTGAGGAAATTAACAGAATTAACCGCCAGTAAAAAAACATATAAGGTGGGTATCGTTTGTGTTCATTAATACGCTCATATTGAATAGAGTTGTCTCTTTCAGATTATTCAACTTATTACGCCTTTAATTACGTGCCGAGTGTTAGTTAATAATGGCAGCCCTAACAGGGATGTGTGGTTTGAGTTTTGACTCGAAATCTACTTAGAAATTAGAACTAAATCATTATATTTTTTTAATTTTGATATAATTTAATAAGATTTTGATGTAGGTGTTTTCTTTTACCTAATTATATAATAATACATTTGATAATTGTCCAAACAGTACAATAAGAGTTACAAACTTTTATTATCAAAGGAAAGTAGAACCAAATGCATTTGACACCTATTTAATAGAGTTCCATTATTATTCTGAACCATCACATCAATACTAGTATGAGAAAACTAGTCCTTCCAGACCACATCAATATTAAATTTCAAGGTTGGATGAGAATAAGGTAACCAGATCTCCTATCTAGGCTGATATCGAGAGTTGCATGACGGAGGAGCAATAAAAATATCATATTGCTAAAGTTCCATGTAGCTAAGAGCAATACAAGATAAAGTAGTAAAGGGATTTGGAGGGATAAATTCAAATACTCCTTTATTACACATGCATTCTATATATTCAATAAAGTGAGAAAAATATATTGCATAGTCTAATTCTCACCAGAATGGTCCAAAAGAGTTCTCCATCATACTGAAAAGCTTGAAAATCCTCTAATATTGAGTTTATAAGAGCAAGGACTAATAAACTAGATGGTGCTAGCATGGGGATAAAGAAAAAGTGTAACGACCCGGAAACCGGACCGCTACCGGCGCTAGAATCCAGATCGACTTAAGATCGCTAGGACCCGTAGCAAGCCTACTATACACCCTGTACACCTGATAAAATCCCATACATGATCCACATTCATAAAAACTTTAAACTTTTTATACACCAAACTTGATCTGTGCATGCACCATAACTGTAAACATAAAACCTCACACCAGAGCCCTCAACAAATGCTCTAGTGGGGCAACATATCAAATGTTAAGCCTGATTCAACATAATTCATCATTAAAACATTAACATAAGATCATGTACAAAAAGGGGATTACCATTACTATTGTAACGACCCGAAAATCGGACCGCTACCGGCGCTAGGATCCAGATCGACTTAAGGCCACCGGGATCCCATAGCAAGCCTGACATACAACCTGTAAACCTGTGTAATCCCATACATGATCATACAAATATATAAACATGTAAACTTATTCTTTCATAAATCAAGCTTAACCTGTGCATTCACACTAACATAACCATAAACCTCACACTGGAGCCCTCCTCACATGCTCCAATGGGGTATCAATAACATACATTAAGCTTGATTACTCATCTCATCAATAATAATAGTGATCATGCATTAAAGGGATACCATACACATAGGGTCAAGCACAACCTCTAATCCTCAATATCATTTTACATGTCATGACTACATAAAACGTTACATTACAATTTCATCATGTCCACAACTTCTAACTATTACATAAAAACAGACTTTACTCCTGCTGACCTCCTGGTCTACCCTGTACCTGCAAACCTGGGGATAAGGGGAAAGGGGTGAGCTACTAGAGCCCAGTGAGCAGAATAATAAAAGCATTTAAAACACATGCTATCATGTAATGCATCACATCACAACCATATCACATCAAGGATGGACTTGTCGCCAAGGGTCCTCTACATAATCCAACTGTGCCAGGGGCGTAGTGCAGGCCACACTTGGTCTTTCTCTTACATATATCATAACATGCATGTCCAACTGTGCCAGGGGCGTAGTGCAGGCCACACCCGGACTTTCACTTACATAGTGCCAGGGGCGTAGTGCAGGTGTAACGACCCGAAAATCGGACCGCTACCGGCGCTAGGATCCGGGTCAGCTTAAGGCCGCCAAGACCCGTAGCAAGCCTGACTTGCGACCTGAAAACCTGTTTAATCCCATACATGATCACAACATACATAAAAATTTAAAACTTTTCTTTCATACATCCAACTCAACCTGAACATGCACTGCACATAGCCATAATCATAATCATGATCCCTCTGTGGGATCTCATCAATGCCCCAATGGGCGATACATCATAAGATGAGTTGGCTTTCATGAACATAATAAAACATTTTTGATCATGTAATAAAAGGGATACCTCATACACAATGTCAAGCACAATATCTAATCCTCAATATCATTACATGACTGAAACTGTACTTTTACATAACATTAATACATCTATCATGTCCACACTAACTATTACATTCACGTGACTTCATTACTCGTGTAAACCTCTTGGTCTACCCTGTACCTGCAATCCTGGGGAAATTGGGAGAGGGGTGAGCTACTAGAGCCCAATGAGCAGAATAATAAAACAATTAAAACATATGATAACATGAAATGCATCACATCACAGCTAATCACATCAAGGATGAACTTGTCACCAATAGCCCTCTACATGGTCCAACTGTGCCAGAACGTAGAATGGGTCCTGGTCTTTCCCTTACATATCATAACATAACAGTGTCCAACTGTGCCAGAACGTAGAATGGGTCCTGGTCTTTCCCTTACATAGTGCCAGCGAACGTAGAATGGGTCCCACTGGTCTTACTTTCCGTACCGTACATATCATATCGTCATATCATAGATCGAGGGCTATGGATCATTCAACATTCATCCACATCAACATCAAAATGTGCAATGCAACATATTCGTGAATTTTAATGCAAGCAACCTAATTCATCACATGGCATTCATGATGCATGAACAATGCTCAAAACTTTGAAATTTATTTACTTTAAACGTAAAGGTTTATTCCACTCACCTCTGGATAGCTCTGACCAGGCACTGGGGCGACAGACTCACTGCTGGGGTCCTCGGTTCCTCAGGTCCGAACCTACACAGGCGGACTCAAATGAGGGACCAAACATACCTGAACATAACTCTAAACTATTCCCCAAAAACCCCCTAAAACATCATGGAATAATCATAGAAAAACATGCAAGAAAGGGCTAGACAGGGCACTTTCGGCGGCAGGTTCGGCGGCTGAAAGTCCCTCCAGAGCCGAAAGTCAGGCAGGTTCGGCGGCACCTTCGGCGGCCGAAACTCCCAGACAGAGGCGAAACTCATGCATGTTTGGCGGCCGAAAGTCCCAGACAGAGACGAAAGTCTCCTTTCGGGGGCAAGCTTCGGCAGCCGAAGGCTGCCTCCACAAGCATGTTCGGCGGCCGAAAGTTCCTTCGGCTGCCGAACCTGGTTTCTCCCAGAATGGCAGAAACTCAGCTCCCCCATGTATTTATGCCTCCAATCTCATCCAAACATGAATAAACCTATTCTACAACACTCATACACAAGCATACAAGTTCCTAGGGGCATCAACTAACTAAAACCCCATCTAAAACACATTAAACATACATTTGCAAGCCACATTGTTCAAAATCACATCAAAAACCCATAAGCTCAACATAAGCTACACATGCATTTTCTACCCCATGAACTTGCATAAAACTTGCTTAAAACATAAAGTAAGCTAGAGATCGACTCTTACCTCTTGAAGATCGAGGGTGGAGGCGATCTAACTTGGAGTTGGAAGAGATTTGAGTTCTTGAACCTCAAGGCTCCAAAACTTGCTCAAAACTCGGAAATCTTCAAAACAAGATGAAAACTAGTGAAAAACTCGAAAGATCTGAAGGAAAAGACTCAAGATCGGTGAGGGATGGCGGAGAACTCACCTTGGCCGGAAATGGGGAAAAAGCTCGCCCGTTTTCGGCTAAGGGACCCTTTTATAGTGGCTGGCCAGGCCACGTTCGGGGGCCGAACGTGCCTCCGCATGCATGCCATGTTCGGCGGCCGAACTTGAAGTTCGGCGGCCGAACCTGGACTGTAATACCCGGCTAGACTCCGGTATCGGAATTCCTACCGTCCGGTGGAATTTGGGTGTCGGAAACCTCTAGAAGGGTAAAAGCATGTTTTTATAAAATGTTTTCATGTATTTTAATGTTTTAAGTATGATTTTAAATAAGTTTTTGCATGAAAATTCTTTAAGGAAAAACCCAGGTTCGGCCGCCGAAACTCACTTTCGGCCGCCGAACATGCATGGACTTTGGGAGGCACGTTAGGCCCCCGAAAGTCTAAGTGAGGGAAGTGCAGGTTCGGCCGCCGAACCTTATGTTCGGCCGCCGAACATTGCATGGATGCGGAGGCACATTCGGCCCCCGAACGTGGCCTGGCCAGCCACTATAAAAGGGTCCCCTTGGTCCGCATGGGCGAGCTTTTTCTCTCCCATTGTCGGCCAAGGTGAGTCTCCACCGTTCCTCCCTCGATCTTGAGTGTTTCCTCTAGATATTTCATGGTTTTAACAAGTTTATAACTTTGTTTTGAAGATTTGTGAGCTTTGAGCAAGTTTTGAGTGCTTGGAGGTTCAAAGAGCTTAATCTCTCCATCTCCAAGCTAGGATCGCTTTCCTCTCGTTTCTTCAAGAGGTAAGGGTCGATCTTGAACCCTTTTTATGTTTTAAACAAGTTTTAAGTAAGATCTATGGGTAGAAATGCATGTTAGGACATATGTTGAGTTTATGGGTTTTGATGATGTTTGAGCAATGTAGCTTGATTGTGTGTGAATGAAGTGTTGTAGATGGGGTATATGCATGTTTGAGACCCCTAGGAACTTGTATGTGTGTTTTGGTTGAGAAATATGCATGATCTATGGTTTTGGGAGGCAGGAGGTTCATTTGAACCAAGTTTCTGCCGTTTGGCAGAAACCAGGTTCGGCAGCCGAAGGGAGTTTCGGCCGCCGAACCCCTCATGTGAAGGCAGCTTTCGGCTGCCGAAGGTGCCCCCGAAAAGAGACTTTCGTCTCTGTCTGGCACTTTCGGCCGCCGAAGGTGCCGCCGAACCTAGCTGAGTTTCGTCTCTGTCTGGGGCTTTCGGCCGCCGAAGGTGCCCTGTTCAGCCATTTCATGCATTTTTTCTGTGATGTTTTCATGATGTTTTAGGGGGTTTTTGGGGGATATATTAGAGTTGTGTTTATATATGTTTGGTCCCTCATTGGAGTCCACCTGTGTAGGTTCGGACCCGAGGAACCGAGGACCCCAGCAGTGAGTGAGCTGCTTCAGTGTCTGGTCGGAGCTAGCCAGAGGTGAGTGGAAACAAGCTTAATGTTCTAAATCAAGCAATTAAATGTTTTGAGCATGTTTCATGCATCATGATGACATGTAATAGGCTGATTGCATTAGTTCACGAATATGTCGCATTGCATTTTATTTTGTGGTTGTGGGTGAATGCTGTATGATCCAATTAGTCCACGAGACTTTATGTATGATATGACAGGAAGACCAGGACCCCATGCTACGGCCTGGCACGAGACTTTATATATGTTATGACAGGAAGACCAGGACCCCATGCTACGGCCTGGCACGAGGCTTTATATATGATATGACAGGAAGACCAGGACCCCATGCTACGGCCTGGCACGAGACTTTATGTATGTTATGACAGGAAGACCAGGACCCCATGCTACGGCCTGGCACGAGACTATGTTGGGACTAATTGGTGACAGGTTCACCCTTGATGTGGATTGTCTGTGATATGATGCATTCCATGAAAGCATGAATTGTAATATAATGTTTTTAGTTTCTGCTCACTGGGCTTTTAGCTCACCCCTCTCCCCTAACCCCAGGTTTGCAGGTACGGGATTGATAGAGAAGAAAAGAAGAGAAAAGTCATATGTATGTAATAGCTAGAGTATGTGGACATGACAAATGATAAGAATGTAATGTAAAGTTTTGAACAGTTATGTTTATGTAATTATGTCATTGAGGATAGAGTTGTGCTTGACCATAGTATATGTTAATCCCTTGGTATGTACATGATCTTATTTTATGATGTATATATGAACCAACTCAACACAGGAGATATATTGCCCATTGAGGCTTTGATGAAATCCCACAGAGGGATTAATGTTTAGGTATATGATGAATATGGTGCATGCACAGGTTGAGTTTGGTGAATGAAGAAAAAGAAAAGTTTTTAATTCTTATGTATGTTTGTTGATCATGTATGGGATTAAACAGGTAAACAGGATGTATGTAGGCTTGCTACGGGTTCCGGCGGCCTTAAGCCGACCTGAATCCTAGCGCCGGTAGCGGTCCGGATTTTCGGGGCGTTACAGAGTGGTATCAGAGCCCTAGGTTCATATGGTCGGACCTAGAGTGTCGGGCTCATAGATGTTATAGAAGGTCAAGCACAATAGGCAAAAATCATGTCCACTAGGATAGGATGTGGAGTCCTGTCTTGTATGATTGTATGGTATGCCATGATGTTATGCTATGTGTGTAATGTAGCTGATAGGTTCATGCTTGCCGACATGAACCATTTAATGCTAATGTTTATGTGATGTTTACTGTTTCTCAGAAAACAGGATGAGAGGAACCCGTCGATCTGCACGATTGACTGGAATACCACCTCAGGACGAGGGCATTGATGCCCGTCCTTCAACATTGCCTAGGGCAATGTCAAGTAGGTCCAACAGGGACCGAGCAGTGAGAGACCCTAGAAGGTCTTTAGATCTGGGAAGAAGCAGATCAGTCAGAGGAACAGTGCAGGGAGGTATGTCAGAAGATATGGGGGATCAGATGGATGTTGATCAAAGGAGGGATGGCAGTTTGGGCGTCAGTATGTCAGAAGAGGGTATGGGGGAATCCCAAGGAGGCACTCAGGCCTCGGGATTTGTTCAGCCACCTCACTATCCGCCCTACACCCAAAATCCCGGGTATTCGATGGGAGGTACATCGGATTACCCTAGTTTTAACCCCTACCCCACACAGATGCCATACCCACCATACTACCCACCATATCCACAGTACCCAGTGTACCCACCTCCACCATACTATCCAAATCCAGCAAACCCCACTCCGGGGGATGCTGTACCTCCACCACCACCAGCACCTACATGCCCAGATACCCAGATACCTCAGCCTAGCTCATCTGGGGGAAGTAAGGCTAAAATGACAGATTACATGAAGTTGGGTGCTCCCCAGTTTGAGTCAGGTGATGACCCGTTTGTGTATTTGGAGAAGGTCAAGATGATCACAGAGGAGATCGGAGCTGATGATAGTAGAGCCATTCAGATGGCTGGTTTCACCTTGAAATGCAAAAAGGCCCGTGAGTGGTTCAAAAACTATGTGAAGCCGAGGGTGGATAGCCTATCGTGGGAGGAGTTCGCTAATGAATTTGCAGGATGGGCTTTCCCTGATAGTTCAAGGGAATTGAAGATGATAGAATTCGAGCAGTTGAGGCAAACCGATGACATGAGTGTAGACGAGTATACTGACAGGTTTATGGAGTTGCTGCCTTTTGCTGGGCAAGACCTTAGCACAGACCAGAAGAAGTCGAGGAGGTATATCATGAAGCTCCATCCCAGGTATTCCTCCTTGGTACAGTCAGCAGATAGAGAGAGTTTTCACGCCATAGTAGACATGGCTAGGAGAATGGAGGCTAGTGCCATCGTTCAGGGGACAGTCAAACAGACAGTGGCACAAGCTTCTGGTTCTAAAACTCCGGGAGGGGGAAGGTTAGATCCCTCTACCTTGAGTGCAGCAGCTTCAGGTAGTAAGAGATGGGGTAAGCCCAAGGGTAAGAAGAATAAGTTCTGGAACAAGGTCAAGTCTAGTCTGGGGTTTGGCAGTGGTTCTAGTTCTGGGGCAGATAATGCAGCTTGTGCGAAGTGTGGTAGGCCACACAGGGGTTTATGCCGGTATGGGACGACGACCTGCTACAGATGTGGGCAAGAGGGGCATATGTCATGGCAATGTCCTAAAGCAGTTCCTATGGCACAGACACAGCAGACAGCTTCAGGAAGTGTGGCACAGCCAGTAGCTCCAGCTGCTACACAGGCCAGTGGCAGAGGCAGAGGGAGAGGGTCAGCCTCTTCTTCAGCAGGGTTCAGAGGTGAGGGTCCGTCAGCTCCAGCCAGGATCTTCACCATGACGCAGCAGGAGGCTAACACATCCAACACCGTGGTGTCAGGTAATCTCATCATTGGGTGTTCTGATGTGTATGCATTAATGGACCCGGGTGCATCTCACTCTTTTATTGCACCGAGAGCCGTTCAGAGGTTAGGATTGATGGTCTCTGAGTTAGAGTGTCCCCTATGGGTCAGTGGACCCAAGTGTGACCCGTCAGTTGCAGAGTCAGTCTGCCAGTGTAGTCCAGTTTTTATAGAGGGAAGATGCTTGTCCGCCGACCTTGTGGTTCTAGATTTGACAGACTTTGACGTCATTCTAGGGATGGATTGGCTATCTACCCATGGTGCTACCTTGGACTGCAGGGACAAAGTAGTTAAGTTCAGATGTCAGGATGGGTCAGAGGTCGTCTTCAGAGGAGACAAGAGGGGTACACCTAGAGGTCTAATTTCAGCTCTTCAGGCTCGTAGGTTGCTTAGGAGGGGATGTCAGGGGTTTCTAGCTCATGTGAGGGAGTTGGATAGTCATGTTAGAGAGCCCGCCTCAGTGCCTGTGGTGAGTGAGTTCTTAGATGTTTTCCCAGACGAGCTGCCAGGGTTACCACCTGCTAGGGAGATAGAGTTCGAAATTGAGTTAATGCCTAGTACCAGACCGATCTCTATCCCTCCCTACAGGATGGCACCAGCCGAGATGAAAGAGTTGAAGGAACAGTTGCAAGAACTGGTGGACAAGGGTTTCATCCGACCGAGTACCTCACCTTGGGGTGCTCCAGTACTCTTCGTGAAGAAAAAGGATGGATCCCTCAGGCTTTGTATCGACTACAGGCAGTTGAACAAAGTCACCATCAAGAATAAGTACCCATTGCCAAGGATCGACGATCTATTCGACCAGCTAGCAGGAGCGGGTTGTTTCTCCAAAATAGATCTGAGATCGGGGTACCATCAGTTGCGGATCAGGGAAGAGGATGTACCAAAGACGGCCTTCAGGACCAGATATGGGCACTATGAGTTCCTTGTAATGCCGTTTGGGTTAACCAACGCCCCTGCAGCATTCATGGACCTCATGAACAGAATATTCAGACCATACCTGGATCACTTCGTTATTGTCTTCATAGATGATATCCTAGTGTATTCCAGGAATGCAGAGGAGCATGCCCATCATCTGAGGATTGTTTTACAGACCTTGAGGGAACATGGCTTGTATGCCAAGTTCTCCAAGTGTGAGTTCTGGTTAAGGAGCATATCATTCTTGGGGCATATAGTGTCAGAGAATGGAATAGAGGTAGACCCCAAGAAAGTAGAGGCTGTGACTAACTGGCCCAGACCCACCTCAGTGACAGAGATCAGAAGTTTCTTGGGTTTGGCTGGTTATTACAGGAGGTTCGTACAGGACTTCTCCAAAATTGCAGCTCCTTTAACCAGATTGACCAGAAAGAATCAGAGGTTCGAGTGGACCGATCGATGTGAAGAAAGCTTTGAGGAGCTCAAGAAGAGGTTGACTTCAGCACCAGTGTTAGCTCTGCCAACCAGCAATGAGGACTTCACAGTATTCTGTGATGCATCCAGAGTAGGCTTGGGTTGTGTGTTGATGCAGAATGGTAGGGTGATCGCTTATGCTTCAAGACAGCTAAAGAGGCATGAGATGAATTACCCCACACACGATCTGGAGATGGCAGCGGTTATCTTTGCCCTCAAGATGTGGAGGCATTACCTCTATGGGGTAAAATGTGAGATCTTCACAGATCATAAGAGCCTGCAGCACATCTTGAGTCAAAGAGATTTGAACTTGAGGCAGAGGAGATGGGTAGAACTGCTCAGTGACTATGATTGTAAGATACAGTACCATCCGGGTAAGGCTAATGTAGTAGCTGATGCCTTAAGCCGGAAATCACTTGGCAGTCTATCCCACATCACGGCAGAGAGGAGACCGGTGGTGAAGGAATTTTATAAGCTCATTGAGGAGGGTCTACAGATGGAGTTGTCTGGTACAGGTGCTTTGATTGCACAGATGAAAGTAACACCCGTGTTTCTGGAGTAGGTGGCTCAGAAACAGCACGAGGACCCAGAGTTAGTGAAGATTGCCAGGACTGTTCAGTCAGGCAAAGATAGTGAGTTCAGATTCGACAGTAAGGGGATCCTCCGCTATGGGAATAGACTATGTGTACCAGATGACATCGGGCTTAAAGGAGACATTATGAGAGAGGCTCATAATGCAAGATACAGCATTCACCCTGGAGCCACCAAGATGTATCAAGATCTAAAGAAGGTTTATTGGTGGCCAGCTATGAAGAGGGAAGTGGCACAATTCGTGTCAGCCTGCGAAATATGTCAGAGGGTGAAGCTGGAACATCAGAAGCCGGCTGGAATGCTTAACCCGCTACCTATTCCAGAATGGAAATGGGAGAACATAGCTATGGACTTTGTAGTGGGGTTACCGGCAACATCCAACAGACTAGACTCCATATGGGTGATTGTGGACAGACTCACCAAATCTGCTCACTTCATTCCAGTTAGGAGCAACTACTCTGTGGATAAGTTAGCGCAGGTTTATGTGGATGAAGTCGTCAGACTACATGGGGTCCCGGTATCTATAGTGTCAGATAGAGGGCCCCAGTTTACCTCCAGGTTTTGGCGGAGTCTGCAGAGTGCTATGGGTACTAGGTTGGATTTTAGCACTGCCTTCCATCCACAGACAGACGGACAGTCAGAGAGGACCATCCAGACCATAGAAGATATGCTCAGAATGTGTGTGCTAGATTTTGGCGGTTCTTGGAAGCAACATCTACCTTTGGTGGAGTTTGCCTACAATAACAGCTATCATGCTAGCATAGGGATGGCTCCATATGAAGCTTTGTATGGGAGGAAGTGCAGGTCACCCGTTTGCTGGGAAGAGGTTGGAGAGAGGTCCTTAGCAGGGCCTGAGCTTGTTGAGATCACCAGCAGGGTGGTGCCCATTATCAGAGAAAGGATAAAGACTGCCACCAGCAGGCAGAAAAGTTATGCAGACATTCGCAGGAAACAGGTAGAGTTTCAGGAGGGGGATCTAGTATTGCTCAAAGTGTCTCCGATGAAAGGGGTGGTTCGATTTGGTAAGAAGGGTAAGCTAGCTCCGCGGTACATTGGACCCTTTGAAGTCCTGCAAAGGATTGGGAATGTATCGTACAAGCTGGACTTGCCTGCTTCTATGGAGAGAATCCATCCGGTTTTCCATGTTTCCATGTTGAGGAAGTTCGTGTCAGATCCGGGCAAGGTTCTTAGCGAGCCTGATGTGGAGATCCAAGAGGATCTCACTTATGTTGAACAGCCAGTGCGGATTCTTGACACTCAGATCAGAAAGTTGAGGAACAAGGAAATCCCGATGGTGAAAGTCCTTTGGAACCACCACAATTTGGAAGAATGCACTTGGGAGACCCGGGAGTCCATGCTCCAGCAGTACCCCCACCTCTTCTAAGGTTAGTTGAGATGTGTTCCATGTGCTATATGTGTGTATGTTATGTTTATTTCGCTATGCATGTACTAGTTGAGGAACATTCGGGGACGAATGTTCTTAAGGGGGGGAGAATGTAATACCCGGCTAGACTCCGGTATCGGAATTCCTACCGTCCGGTGGAATTTGGGTGTCGGAAACCTCTAGAAGGGTAAAAGCATGTTTTTATAAAATGTTTTCATGTATTTTAATGTTTTAAGTATGATTTTAAATAAGTTTTTGCATGAAAATTCTTTAAGGAAAAACCCAGGTTCGGCCGCCGAAACTCACTTTCGGCCGCCGAACATGCATGGACTTTGGGAGGCACGTTAGGCCCCCGAAAGTCTAAGTGAGGGAAGTGCAGGTTCGGCCGCCGAACCTTATGTTCGGCCGCCGAACATTGCATGGATGCGGAGGCACATTCGGCCCCCGAACGTGGCCTGGACAGCCACTATAAAAGGGTCCCCTTGGTCCGCATGGGCGAGCTTTTTCTCTCCCATTGTCGGCCAAGGTGAGTCTCCACCGTTCCTCCCTCGATCTTGAGTGTTTCCTCTAGATCTTTCATGGTTTTAACAAGTTTATAACTTTGTTTTGAAGATTTGTGAGCTTTGAGCAAGTTTTGAGTGCTTGGAGGTTCAAAGAGCTTAATCTCTCCATCTCCAAGCTAGGATCGCTTTCCTCTCGTTTCTTCAAGAGGTAAGGGTCGATCTTGAACCCTTTTTATGTTTTAAACAAGTTTTAAGTAAGATCTATGGGTAGAAATGCATGTTAGGACATATGTTGAGTTTATGGGTTTTGATGATGTTTGAGCAATGTAGCTTGATTGTGTGTGAATGAAGTGTTGTAGATGGGGTATATGCATGTTTGAGACCCCTAGGAACTTGTATGTGTGTTTTGGTTGAGAAATATGCATGATCTATGGTTTTGGGAGGCAGGAGGTTCATTTGAACCAAGTTTCTGCCGTTTGGCAGAAACCAGGTTCGGCAGCCGAAGGGAGTTTCGGCCGCCGAACCCCTCATGTGAAGGCAGCTTTCGGCTGCCGAAGGTGCCCCCGAAAAGAGACTTTCGTCTCTGTCTGGCACTTTCGGCCGCCGAAGGTGCCGCCGAACCTAGCTGAGTTTCGTCTCTGTCTGGGGCTTTCGGCCGCCGAAGGTGCCCTGTTCAGCCATTTCATGCATTTTTTCTGTGATGTTTTCATGATGTTTTAGGGGGTTTTTGGGGGATATATTAGAGTTGTGTTTATATATGTTTGGTCCCTCATTGGAGTCCACCTGTGTAGGTTCGGACCCGAGGAACCGAGGACCCCAGCAGTGAGTGAGCTGCTTCAGTGTCTGGTCGGAGCTAGCCAGAGGTGAGTGGAAACAAGCTTAATGTTCTAAATCAAGCAATTAAATGTTTTGAGCATGTTTCATGCATCATGATGACATGTAATAGGCTGATTGCATTAGTTCACGAATATGTCGCATTGCATTTTATTTTGTGGTTGTGGGTGAATGCTGTATGATCCAATTAGTCCACGAGACTTTATGTATGATATGACAGGAAGACCAGGACCCCATGCTACGGCCTGGCACGAGACTTTATATATGTTATGACAGGAAGACCAGGACCCCATGCTACGGCCTGGCACGAGGCTTTATATATGATATGACAGGAAGACCAGGACCCCATGCTACGGCCTGGCACGAGACTTTATGTATGTTATGACAGGAAGACCAGGACCCCATGCTACGGCCTGGCACGAGACTATGTTGGGACTAATTGGTGACAGGTTCACCCTTGATGTGGATTGTCTGTGATATGATGCATTCCATGAAAGCATGAATTGTAATATAATGTTTTTAGTTTCTGCTCACTGGGCTTTTAGCTCACCCCTCTCCCCTAACCCCAGGTTTGCAGGTACGGGATTGATAGAGAAGAAAAGAAGAGAAAAGTCATATGTATGTAATAGCTAGAGTATGTGGACATGACAAATGATAAGAATGTAATGTAAAGTTTTGAACAGTTATGTTTATGTAATTATGTCATTGAGGATAGAGTTGTGCTTGACCATAGTATATGTTAATCCCTTGGTATGTACATGATCTTATTTTATGATGTATATATGAACCAACTCAACACAGGAGATATATTGCCCATTGAGGCTTTGATGAAATCCCACAGAGGGATTAATGTTTAGGTATATGATGAATATGGTGCATGCACAGGTTGAGTTTGGTGAATGAAGAAAAAGAAAAGTTTTTAATTCTTATGTATGTTTGTTGATCATGTATGGGATTAAACAGGTAAACAGGATGTATGTAGGCTTGCTACGGGTTCCGGCGGCCTTAAGCTGACCTGAATCCTAGCGCCGGTAGCGGTCCGGATTTTCGGGGCGTTACATGGACTTTCCTCACTTATGCTTTCGGGGGCCTAAAGGCGCTCCCGAAGGCATGCATGTTCGGCGGCCGAACTTGAGGTTCGGCGGCCGAACCTGAGTTTTCCTTCAAGGTTGTTTTCATGCAAAAACTCATTTCCATTTTACTTAAAACCATGAAATACCTTAAAACATTTTATAAAAACATGATTCTACCCTACTAAAGGCTTCCGACATCTGAGATTCCACCGGACGGTAGGAATTCCGATACCGGAGTCTAGCCGGGTATTACATTCTCCCCCCTTAAGAACATTCGTCCCCGAATGTTTCTCAACTAGCACATAGCATGGCATAAAACATAACATACATACAAAGCACATAAACACAAAGAGATCTAACCTTAAAAGAGATGAGGGTACTGCTGGAGCATAGACTCCCGTGTCTCCCAAGTGCATTCCTCCAAATTGTGGTGGTTCCACAGGACTTTCACCATCGGAATTTCCTTGTTTCTTAACTTTCTGATCTGGGTGTCTAAGATCCGTACTGGCTGTTCAACATAAGTGAGATCCTCTTGGACCTCCACATCAGTTTCACCAAGAACCTTGCTCGGATCTGACACAAACTTCCTTAACATTGAAACATGGAAAACCGGATGGATTCTCTCCATCGAAGCAGGTAAATCCAGCTTGTACGACACATTCCCAATCTTTTGCAAGATTTCAAAGGGTCCGATATATCATGGGGTTAGTTTACCTTTCTTCCCGAAGCGAACCACTCCCTTCATATGAGACACCTTGAGCAATACTAGATCCCCCTCCTGAAACTCGACCTGTCTTCTGCGGATGTATGCATAACTCTTCTGTCTGCTTACAGCAGTCTTGATCCTTTCTCTGATTATGGGTACTACCCTGCTGGTAATCTCTACTAGCTCAGGCCCTGCCAAGGCCTTTTCTCCAACCTCTTCCCAGCAAATAGGTGATCTGCACTTCCTTCCATATAAAGCTTCATATGGAGCCATCCCGATGCTAGCATGATGGCTGTTATTGTAGGCAAACTCCACCAAAGGTAGATGCTGCCTCCAAGAACTGCCAAAGTCCAGCACACACATTCTGAGCATATCTTCGATAGTCTGGATGGTCCTTTCTGACTGTCCATCAGTCTGGGGGTGGAAGGCAGTACTGAAATCCAACCTAGTACCCATGGCATTCTGCAGACCCCGCCAAAATCTGGAGGTGAACTGGGGCCCTCTATCTGACACTATCGAAACAGGAACCCCATGCAGTCTGACGATCTCATCGACATATACCTGCGCCAACTTGTCCACAGAGTAGCCACTCCTGACAGGAATGAAGTGAGCAGATTTAGTGAGTCTGTCCACAATCACCCATATGGAGTCCACTCTGTTGGACGTTGCCGGTAACCCCACTACGAAGTCCATAGCTATATTTTCCCATTTCCATTCTGGAATAGGTAGCGGGTTAAGCATTCCAGCCGGCTTCTGATGTTCCAGCTTCACCCTCTGACACACTTCGCAGGCTGACACAAACTGTGCCACTTCTTTCTTCATAGCTGGCCACCAATAAACCTTCTTTAGATCTTGATAGATCTTGGTGGCCCCGGGGTGAATGCTGTATCTTGCATTATGAGCCTCTCTCATAATGTCTCCTTTCAGCCCTATGTCATCTGGTACACATAGTCTGCTCCCATAGCGGAGGATCCCCTTGCTGTCGAATCTGAACTCACTATCATTGCCTGACTGAACAGTCCTGGCAATCTTCACTAACTCCGGGTCCTCATGCTGTTTCTGAGCCACCTGCTCCAGAAACACGGGTGCCACTCTCATCTGGGCCACCAAGGCACCTGTACCAGACAACTCCATCTGTAGACCTTCCTCAATGAGCTTGTAAAACTCCTTCACCACTGGCCTCCTTTCTGCCGATATGTGGGATAAACTGCCGAGTGATTTCCGGCTTAAGGCGTCTACCACAACATTCGCCTTACCCGGATGGTACTAAATCTTGCAATCATAGTCACTCAGCAGCTCCACCCATCTTCTCTGTCTCAAATTCAAATCTCTTTGACTCAGGATGTACTGCAGGCTTTTATGATCCGTGAAGATCTCACATTTAACCCCATAGAGGTAGTGCCTCCACATCTTGAGTGCAAAGATTACTGCTGCCATCTCCAGGTCATGTGTGGGGTAATTCAACTCATGCTTCTTCAGCTGCCTAGAAGCATAAGCAATCACCCTCTCATTCTGCATTAGTACACAACCCAGTCCCACACGGGACGCATCACAAAAGACTGTAAAGTCCTCATCACTAGATGGCAGAGCTAACACTGGTGCTGAAGTCAACCTCTTCTTAAGCTCTTCAAAACTCTCTTCGCACTGGCCGGTCCACACAAACTTCTGATTCTTCCTGGTTAGTCTGGTCAGAGGAGCTGCTATCTTTGAGAAGTCCTGTCCGAACCTCCTGTAGTAACCTGCCAAACCCAAGAAACTCCTGATCTCCGTCACTGAAGTGGGTCTAGGCCAGTTAGCCACAGTTTCTGTCTTCTTGGGGTCTACCTCTATACCATTTTCTGACACCACATGCCCCAAGAACGAAATGCTCCTCAGCCAGAACTCACACTTAGAGAACTTGGCATACAAGCCATGTTCCCTCAAAGTCTGCAGAACCAACCGCAAATGATGGGCATGCTCCTCTGCATTCCTGGAATACACCAAGATATCATCTATGAAGACAATAACGAAGTGATCCAGGTATTGGCTAAATACTCTGTTCATGAGATCCATGAATGCTGCAGGGGCATTGGTTAACCCGAACGGCATCACAAGGAACTCAAAATGCCCATATCTGGTCCTGAAAGCTGTCTTTGGCACATCTTCATCCCTTATCCTTAGCTGATGGTACCCCGATCTTAGATCTATTTTGGAGAAACAACCCGCTCCTGCTAGTTGGTCGAATAGATCATCGATCCTTGGCAGAGGGTACCTATTTTTGGTAGTGACTTTGTTCAACTGCCTGTAGTCGATACAAAGTCTGAGGGATCCATCCTTCTTTCTCACAAACAAGACCGGAGCACCCCAAGGTGAGGTACTCTGTCGGATGAAGCCCTTTTCTACCAGCTCTTGCAACTGCTCCTTCAATTCCTTCAACTCGGCTGGGGCCATCCTGTAGGGAGGGATAGAGATCGGTCTAGCTCCAGGCACCAACTCTATTTCGAACTCTATCTCCCTAGCAGGTGGTAAACCTGGAAGCTCGTCTGGAAAGACATCCTGAAACTCTCTGACAACTGGCACCGAGGCTGGCTCCCTGACCTGACTACTAAGCTCTCTCACATGAGCTAAGTACCCCTGACATCCCTTCCTAAGCAACCTACGAGCCTGAAGAGCTGATATCAGACCTCTAGGTGTGCCCCTCTTGTCTCCTCTGAAGACGACCTCTGACCCGTTCTGATCTCTGAACTTGACTACCTTGTCTCTGCAGTCCAAGGTAGCACCATGGGTAGATAGCCAATCCATCCCTAGAATGACGTCAAAGTCTGTCAAATCTAGAACCACAAGGTCGGCGGAGAGGCATCTTCCCTCAACAAAAACTGGACTGTACTGGCAGACTGACACTGCCATTGACGGGTCACACTTGGGTCCACTGACCCATAGGGGACACTCTAACCCAGAGACTATCAGACCCAACCTCTCAACGGCTCTCGGAGCAATAAATGAATGAGATGCACCCGGGTCCATTAATGCATACACATCAGAACACCCAATGACGAGATTACCTGACACCACGGTGTTGGATGTGTTAGCCTCCTGCTGAGTCATGGTGAAGATCCTGGCTGGAGCTGATGGACCTTCACCTCGGGAGCCAGAAGAAGAGGCTGCCCCTCTCCCTCTACCTCTGCCACTGCCCTGAGTCGTGGCTGGAGCTGCTGGCTGTGCCACACTACCAGAAGCTGTCTGCTGGGGCTGGCCCATAAAAGGTGCTCTAGGACACTCCCGAGCTATGTGTCCCTCCTGTCCGCATCTGAAACATGTATTAGTCCCAGCTCGACACACTCCCCTGTGCAGCCTTCCACACCTCTGGCATTCTGTACCATCTGAGCCTGAACTCGAGCCACCGCCAAAACCCAGACTGGATTTCAACTTATTCCAAAACTTATTCTTCTTCGGCTTCTTGGTGGTGTTATCTCACCTCTTCTTACTTGAGCTCTGAGAAGAGAGACCTGGCCCTCCTCTGCCTGGGGTCTTAACCCCTGAAGACTGGGTCATTGACTGCTTCACTGACCCCTCAACTATAGCACTCGCCTCCATCCTTCGAGCCATATCCACCACTGTGTGGAAACTTTCCCTTTCAACTGATTGAATCAACATGGAGTACCTAGAATGCAGCTTCATCACATATCTCTTGGCTTTCTTCGTATCTGAATCTAGAGCTTGCCCTGAAAAAGGCAATAGCTCCAAGAATTTATCTGTGAACTCCTCCACGCTCATGTGCTCTGTCTGCCTCAGTTGCTCAAACTCAATCATCTTCAGTTCTCTGGAACTGTCTAGAAAAGCCCATCCAGCGAACTCATTCGCAAATTCCTCCCATGTCATACCGTCTAGTCTCGGGTCCACATAACACTTGAACCATTCCCGTGCCTTCTTGCACTTTAAAGTGAACCCTGCCATCTGAATGGCCCTGCTATCATTCGCCCCTAGCTCATCAGTTATTGTCTTCACTACTCTCAGGTATTCAAAGGGGTCATCCCCTGACTTGTATTTGGGAGCATCCAGCTTAAGGTAATCTGTCATCTTTACTTTGCTCCCATCAGCTGAGCTAGGTCTAGGAGGTTGAGTAACTGGGGCTGCTGGTTCTGTAGGTGGTGGAGGTGGGGGTGCAGCATTCCCCGAGGTGGGGTTTGCCGGGTTTGGATAGAAGGGTGAGGGTGGATAAGCTGGGTACTGTGTGTAAGGTGGATAGAAAGGTGGATAAGGCATGTAGGTAGGGTAGGGGTTAAAGCTGGAATAATCCGATGTACCTCCCATCGGATACCCTGAACCCTGCGGAAAGGGTGGATAATGGGGTGGAAAACCGTATCCCGAGGCCTGAACGCCTCCCTGAGACTCCCCTGTCCCCTCTTCCTCCATGCTCACATCCAGGTTCCCATCCCTCCTCTGATCCTCTTCCGTAACCTCCCTCACATCTGAAGAACTTCCTCCTCTATCTGTCCCCCTTCTGCTAGCGTCAAAAGACCTTCTAGGGTCCCTTGACACTCTTTCTCTGTTGGCTCTACAAGACATTGCCCTAGGCAATGTAGGAGGACGGGCGCTCGTGCCCTCATCCTCAGGTGGCACTCCGGTCAATCTTGCCGATCGACGGGTTCCTCTCATCCTGTTTTCTGAAAAACAGTACACATCACACAAACATCAGCATCATATGGTTCATGTGGGCACACATGAACCCTCATCACATAAACATATCATTCATATCATAGCATCAATGCACATGTATATAGTTATGGCATTTCACATCATCATACAAGACAGGACTCCACATCCTATCCTAGTGGACATGATCTTCCTATTGTGCTTGACCTTCTAGAATATCTATGAGCCCGACACTCTAGGTCCGATCCTATGAACCTAGGGCTCTGATACCATTCTGTAACGACCCAAAAATCGGATCGCTACCGGCGCTAGGATCCGGGTCGGCTTAAGGCCGCCAAGACCCGTAACAAGCCTGACTTGCGACCTGAAAACCTGTTTAATCCCATACATGATCACAACATACATAAAAATTTAAAACTTTTCTTTCATACATCCAACTCAACCTGAACATGCACTGCACATAGCCATAATCATAATCATGATCCCTCTGTGGGATCTCATCAATGCCCCAATGGGCGATACATCATAAGATGAGTTGGCTTTCATGAACATAATAAAACATTTTTGATCATGTAATAAAAGGGATACCTCATACACAATGTCAAGCACAATATCTAATCCTCAATATCATTACATGATTGAAACTGTACTTTTACATAACATTAATACATCTATCATGTCCACACTAACTATTACATTCACGTGACTTCATTACTCGTGTAAACCTCCTAGTCTACCCTGTACCTGCAATCCTGGGGAAATTGGGAGAGGGGTGAGCTACTAGAGCCCAGTGAGCAGAATAATAAAACACTTAAAACATATGATAACATGAAATGCATCACATCACAGCTAATCACATCAAGGATGAACTTGTCACCAATAGCCCTCTATATGGTCCAACTGTGCCAGAACGTAGAATGGGTCCTGGTCTTTCCCTTACATATCATAACATAACAGTGTCCAACTGTGCCAGAACGTAGAATGGGTCCTGGTCTTTCCCTTACATATCATAACATAACAGTGTCCAACTGTGCCAGAACGTAGAATGGGTCCTGGTCTTTCCCTTACATAGTGCCAGCGAACGTAGAATGGGTCCCACTGGTCTTACTTTCCGTACCGTACATACCATATCGTCATATCATAGATCGAGGGCTATAGATCATTCAACATTCATCCACATCAACATCAAAATGTGCAATGCAACATATTCGTGAATTCTAATGCAAGCAACCTAATTCATCACATGGCATTCATGATGCATGAACAATGCTCAAAACTTTGAAATTTATTTACTTTAAACGTAAAGGTTTATTCCACTCACCTCTGGATAGCTCTGACCAGACACTGGGGCGACAGACTCACTGTTGGGGTCCTCGGTTCCTCGGGTCCGAACCTACACAGGCGGACTCAAATGAGGGACCAAACATACCTGAACATAACTCTAAACTATTCCCCAAAAACCCCCTAAAACATCATGGAATAATCATAGAAAAACATGCAAGAAAGGGCTGGACAGGGCACTTTCGGCGGCAGGTTCGACAGCCGAAAGTCCCTCCAGAGCCGAAAGTCAGGCAGGTTCGGCGACACCTTCGGCGGCCGAAACTCCCAGACAGAGGTGAAACTCATGCATGTTCGGCGGCACCTTCGGCGGCCGAAAGTCCCAGACAGAGACGAAAGTCTCCTTTCGGGGGCAAACTTCGGCAGCCGAAGGCTGCCTCCACAAGCATGTTCGGCGGCCGAAAGTTCCTTCGGCTGCCGAACCTGGTTTCTCCCAGAATGGCAGAAACTCAGCTCCCCCATGCATTTATGCCTCCAATCTCATCCAAACATGCATAAACCTATTCTACAATACTCATACACAAGCATACAAGTTCCTAGGGGCATCAACTAACTAAAACCCCATCTAAAACACATTAAACATACATTTGCAAGCCACATTGTTCAAAATCACATCAAAAACCCATAAGCTCAACATAAGCTACACATGCATTTTCTACCCCATGAACTTGCATAAAACTTGCTTAAAACATAAAGTAAGCTAGAGATCGACTCTTACCTCTTGAAGATCGAGGGTGGAGGCGATCTAACTTGGAGTTGGAAGAGATTTGAGTTCTTGAACCTCAAGGCTCCAAAACTTGCTCAAAACTCGGAAATCTTCAAAACAAGATGAAAACTAGTGAAAAACTCGAAAGATCTGAAGGAAAAGACTCAAGATCGGTGAGGGATGGCGGAGAACTCACCTTGGCCGGAAATGGGGAAAAAGCTCGCCCGTTTTCGGCTAAGGGACCCTTTTATAGTGGCTGGCCAGGCCACGTTCGGGGGCCGAACGTGCCTCCGCATGCATGCCATGTTCGGCGGCCGAACTTGGGGTTCGGCGGCCGAACCTGGACTTTCCTCACTTATGCTTTCGGGGGCCTAAAGGCGCTCTCGAAGGCATGCATGTTCGGCGGCCGAACTTGAGGTTCGGCGGCCGAACCTGAGTTTTCCTTCAAGGTTGTTTTCATGCAAAAACTCATTTCCATTTTACTTAAAACCATGAAATACCTTAAAACATTTTATAAAAACATGATTCTACCCTACTAGAGGCTTCCGACATTCGAGATTCCACTGGACGGTAGGAATTCCGATACCGGAGTCTAGCCGGGTATTACAGCAGGCCACACCTGGACTTCCATATCATATCATATCATGTCTCATCATACCGAGGACCAATGGGTCATCCAACATTCATCCACATCAAAATATGCAATGCAACATATTCGTGAATTCTAATGCAAGCAACCTAGAATATCACATGGCATTTATGATGCATGATTCATGCTAAAGTTTTCATTTATTAAAATATAAGAGTTTATTCTACTCACCTCTGGCTAGCTCTGACACTGACTGAAGCAGCTGACTCACTGCTGGGGTCCTCGGTTCCTCGGGTCCGAACCTACACAGGTGGACTCAAATGAGGGACCAAACAACTAGAACATAACTCTAAAAACATCCCCCAAAAACACTCTAAAACACCTCAAAACATCCATGCAAAAACATGCAAAGGAAGACTGAACAGGGCACGTTCGGCGGCAGGTTCAGCGGCCGAAAGTCCCTCCAGAGCCGAAAGCCAGACAGGTTCGGCGGCACCTTCGGCGGCCGAAAGTGCTCTCCAGAGACGAAAGTCTCTTTTCGAGGGCAGGCTTCGGCAGCCGAAAGGCTGGCCTCCCAGGCAGGTTCGGCGGCCGAAAGTCCTTCGGCTGCCGAACCTGGTTTCTGCCAAAGGGCAGAAACTTGGCTCCTCATGCACATTTGCCTTCCAAAACCATCCAAACATGCATTTTTCCTAATCTACAACATACATACTCAAGCATACAAGTTCCTAGGGGCTTCAAACTATCTTAAACCCCATCTACAACACATCAAACATCCACATTGTCCAAAAACATGACATAAACCCATAAACCTAACCATAAGCTAAACATGCATTCTACCCCATGGATCTACTTAAAACATGCCATAAGCTCAAGATCGGCCCTTACCTCTTGAAGATCGAGAGGAGAACGACCCTAGCTCGGAAAATGGGAGAGAGAGAGTTCCTTGAACCTCTAAGCTCCAAAACTTGCTCAAATGCTCAAAATCTTCAAAACAAGGGTAAAACTAATGAAAATCGAGAAAGATTTGAAGGAAGGAACTCAAAACCGGCGAGGGATGGCGGAGAGCTCATCTTGGCCGAAAATGGGGAGAAAAGCTCGCCCGTTTTCGGCTAAGGGACCACTTTATAGGTGGCTAGCCAGGCCACGTTCGGGAGCCGAAAGCGCCTCCGCATGCCTACCATGTTCGGCGGCCGAACATAAGGTTCGGCGGCCGAACCTGGTTTCCCTCACTTATGCTTTCGGGGGCCTAAGGCACACCCGAAACGCATGCATGTTCGGCGGCCGAACCTGAGTTTTCCTCCAAGGTTGTTTTCATGCAAAAACTCATTTTCTTTCATGCTTAAAACATAAAACACATTAAAACATTTTTTGAAAACATAGTTTTACCCTTCTAGAGGTCTCCGACACCCGAGATTCCACCGGACGGTAGGAATTCCGATACCGGAGTCTAGCCGGGTATTACATTCTCTCCCCCTTAAGAACATTCGTCCCCGAATGTTCCTCAACTAACACATGCAAGGCATACAACATAACATACACATAAAACACATAAGAGACTAACCTTAGAAAATGTAAGGGTATTGCTGGAGCATGGACTCCCGTGTCTCCCAGGTGCACTCTTCGATGTTGTGGTGATTCCAAAGGACTTTCACCATAGGGATTTCCTTGTTCCTTAGCTTTCTGATCTGGGTGTCCAGAATCCGTATCGGCTGCTCAACATAGGTGAGATCCTCTTGGATCTCCACATCAGGCTCACTAAGAACCTTGCCCGGATCTGACACGAACTTTCTCAACATAGAAACATGGAAAACCGGATGGATTCTCTCCATTGAAGCGGGTAAGTCTAACTGGTACGATACATTCCCAATCTTTTACAAGATTTCAAAGGGTCCGATGTACCGTGGAGCCAGCTTACCCTTCTTCCCGAAGCGAACCACTCCTTTCATAGGAGACACCTTGAGCAATACCAGATCCCCCTCCTGAAACTCTACTTGCCTTCTACGGATGTCTGCATAACTCTTCTGTTTGCTTGCAGCAGTCTTGATCCTTTCTCTGATTATGGGTACTACCCTGCTGGTAATCTCTACTAGCTCAGGCCCTGCCAAGGCCTTTTCTCCAACTTCTTCCTAGCAAACAGGTGATCTGCACTTCCTCCCATACCAAGCTTCATATGGAGCCATCCCGATGCTAGCATGATGGCTGTTATTGTAGGCAAACTCCACCAAAGGTAGATGCTGCCTCCAAGAACTGCCGAAGTCCAGCACACACATTCTAAGCATATCCTCTATTGTCTGGATGGTCCTTTCTGATTGTCCGTCCGTCTGTGGATGGAAAGCAGTGCTAAAATCCAACCTAGTACCCATAGCGTTCTACAGACTCCGCCAAAATCTGGAGGTGAACTGGGGTCCTCTATCGGACACTATAGAAACAGGAACCCCATGCAGCCTGACGATCTCATCAATATACACCTGCGCCAACTTGTCCACAGAATAGCCACTCCTGACAGGGATGAAGTGAGCAGATTTTGTGAGTCTGTCCACAATCACCTATATGGAGTCCAATCAGTTGGACGTCGCCGGTAACCCCACTACGAAGTCCATAGCTATATTCTCCCATTTCCACTCTGGAATAGGTAGCGGGTTAAGCATTCCAGCCAGCTTCTAATGTTCCAACTTCACCCTCTGACACACTTCGCAGGCTAACACAAACTGTGCCACTTCTCTCTTCATAGCTGGCCACCAATAAACTTTCTTCAAATCTTGGTACATTTTGGTGGCTCCAGGGTGAACGCTGTATCTTGCGTTATGAGCCTCTCTCATAATGTCTCCCTTTAGCCCTATGTCATCTGGTATACACAAACGACTCCTATAGCGGAGGATCCCCTTATTGTCGAATCTGAATTCGCTGTCTTTGCCTAACTGAACAGTCCTGGCAATCTTCACTAACTCTGGGTCCTCATGCTGTTTCTGAGTCACCTGCTCCAGAAACACGGGTGCCACTCTCATCTGGGCAACTAAAGCACCTGTACCAGACAACTCCAATTGTAGACCTTCATCAATGAGTTTGTAAAACTCTTTCACCACTGGTCTCCTCTCCGCCGTGATATGGGATAAACTGCCTAGTGATTTCCGGCTTAGGGCGTCTGCCACAACATTCGCCTTACCCAGATGATACTGAATCTTGCAATCATAATCACTCAGCAGTTCTACCCATCTTCTCTGTCTCCAATTCAAATCTCTTTGACTCAGGATGTACTGCAGGTAGGGGTGAGCATTCGGTCGTTTCGGTTCAAAACCGAACCGAACCGAATAAACCGAAAACCGAAATTTTAGTTTTTATGAAAACCGAACCGAACCGATTTTGGTCAGAAACCGAATCGAACCGAACCGGTCTGATTCGGTTCGATTCGGTTCGGTTTGATCGGTTTCGATTTTTAATATTTTTTTAATTTTTTACACTTTATTTTTAGTATTTTAAAATTTAATTAAAATATTTTAATTTTAATATAATTTAATTTCTCTATATTATTGAAAAAACATATTATTATCCCTAATCGGTTCGGTTCGGTATTTTCGGTTTTTTTCTGATCAAAACCGAACCGAACCGAAATAACCAAAATTTCTGAAATTTAAAACCGAACCGAACCGAAATATATAAAAAACCGAACCAAATTTTCAAATCGGTTCGGTTCGGTCGGTTTTTTCGGTTTGAACCGGATTCTGCTCAGCCCTAACTGCAGGCTCTTATGATCTGTAAAGATCTCACATTTAACCCCATAGAGGTAGTGCCTCCACATCTTGAGTGCAAAGATTACTGCTGCCATCTCCAGGTCATGTGTGGGGTAATTCAACTCATGCTTCTTCAGTTGTCTAGAAGCATAAGCAATCACCCTTTCTTTCTGCATTAACACACAACCCAAACCCACTCGGGATGCATCACAGAACACTGTGAAGTCCTCATTGCTAGTTGGCAAAGCTAACACTGGTGCTGACGTTAATCTCTTCTTAAGCTTTTCAAAACTCTCTTCGCACTGGTCGGTCCACACAAACTTCTGATTCTTCCTGGTTAACCTGGTCAGAGGAGCTGCAATTTTCAAGAAGTCCTGAACGAACCTCCTGTAGTAACCCGCCAAACCCAAGAAACTCCTGATCTCTGTCACTGAAGTGGGTCTAGGCCAGTTAGCCACAGCTTCTACCTTCTCGGGGTCCACCTCTAGTCCATTTTCTGACACAACATGCCCCAAGAATGAAATGCTCCTCAGCCAGAACTCACACTTGGAGAACTTGGCATACAAGCCATGCTCCCTCAATGTCTGTAGAACCAACCTCAAATGATGGGCATGCTCCTCTGCATTCCTGGAATACACTAAGATATCATCTATGAAGACAATAACGAAGTGATCCAGGTACTGGCTAAACACTCTGTTCATGAGATCCATGAATGCTGCAGGGGCGTTGGTTAACCCGAACGGCATTACAAGGAACTCAAAATGCCCATATCTGGTTCTGAAAGCCGTCTTTGGCACATCTTCCTCTCTTATCCTCAACTGATGGTACCCAGATCTCAGATTTATTTTGGAGAAACAACCCGCTCCTGCTAGCTGGTCGAATAGATCATCGATCCTTGGCAAAGGGTACCTATTCTTGGTAGTGACTTTGTTCAACTGCCTGTAGTCGATACAAAGTCTGAGGGATCCATCCTTCTTCCTCACAAACAAAACTGGAGCACCCCAGGGTGAGGTACTCCAGTTTTCATTTATTAAAATATAAGAGTTTATTCTACTCACCTCTGGCTAGCTCTGACACTGACTGAAGCAGCTGACTCACTGCTGGGGTCCTCGGTTCCTCGGGTCCGAACCTACACAGGTGGACTCAAATGAGGGACCAAACAACTAGAACATAACTCTAAAAACATCTCCCAAAAACCCTCTAAAACACCTCAAAACATCCATGCAAAAACATGCAAAGGAAGGCTGAACAGGGCACGTTCGGTGGCAGGTTCGGCGGCCGAAAGTCCCTCCAGAGCCGAAAGCTAGACAGGTTCGGCGGCACCTTCGGCGGCCGAAAGTGCCCTCCAGAGACGAAAGTCTCTTTTCGGGGGCAGGCTTCGGCAGCCGAAAGGCTGGCCTCCCAGGCAGGTTCAGCGGCCGAAAGTCCTTCGGCTGCCGAACCTGGTTTCTGCCAAAGGGCAGAAACTTGGCTCCTCATGCACATTTGCCTTCCGAAACCATCCAAACATGCATTTTTCCTAATCTACAACATACATACTCAAGCATACAAGTTCCTAGGGGCTTTAAACTATCTTAAACCCCATCTACAACACATCAAACATCCACATTGTCCAAAAACATGACATAAACCCATAAACCTAACCATAAGCTAAACATGCATTCTACCCCATGGATCTACTTAAAACTTACTTAAAACATGCCATAAGCTCAAGATCGGCCCTTACCTCTTGAAGATCGAGAGGAGAACGACCCTAGCTCGGAAAATGGGAGAGAGAGAGTTCCTTGAACCTCCAAGCTCCAAAACTTGCTCAAATGCTCAAAATCTTCAAAACAAGGGTAAAACTAATGAAAATCGAGAAAGATTTGAAGGAAGGAACTCAAAACCGGCGAGGGATGGCGGAGAGCTCACCTTGGCCGAAAATAGGGAGAAAAGCTCGCCCGTTTTCGGCTAAGGGACCCCTTTATAGGTGGCTGGCCAGGCCACGTTCGGGAGCCGAAAGTGCCTCCGCATGCTTGCCATGTTCGGAGGCCGAACAAAAGGTTCGGCGGCCGAACCTGGTTTCCCTCACTTATGCTTTCGGGGGCCTAAGGCACACCCGAAACGCATGCATGTTCGGCGACCGAACTTGAGGTTCGGCGGCCGAACCTGAGTTTTCCTCCAAGGTTGTTTTCATGCAAAAACTCATTTTGTTTCATGCTTAAAACATAAAACACATTAAAACATTTTATGAAAACATAGTTTTACCCTTCTAGAGGTCTCCGACACCAGAGATTCCACCGGACGATAGGAATTCCGATACCGGAGTCTAGCCGGGTATTACAACTATTAGGGCCAAGCACAATACTAAACCATGAAACATTCTTTACATTACATTACATCATACCATTTTACATTTCATGTCCACTACTAATCTATTACACTTAAAACAACCTTCAACCTTGACGACTTCCCGGTCTATCCTGAACCTGCAAACCTGGAGGTTAGGGGAAAGGGGGGTGAGCTACAAAAGCCCAGTGTGCAGAACAATAAATCAATTTACTAAACAAATGCTTTTATGAAATGCATCACAATACAAGTAAGTCACCTCAAGATGGTATTGTCACCAATAGCCCTCTACAGATCCAATAAATGTCCGGTCCTCGATGGAGCTCCTCAGGACTTCCTCTTAAACATAACATAACATATCCAACTGTGCTAGGGGCGTAGAATGGGCAACCTTGGTCTTTCCCTTACTCTGTGCCAGGGGCGTAGAATGGGCAGCCCTGGTCTTTTCGTATCATATCATCACATATCGAGAGCTAATGGATCATCCAATATCCATCCACATCAACAACAATGTATGTAATGCATCGTATTCGTGAATTCTAATGCAACAACCTAATCCATAAACATGTATCAATGATGCATGAGCATGCTTAAAATTTTAATCGCTTTATAAATAAGAGAGTTATGTTCTACTCACCTCTAGCTGACTCTGAACTAACTCTGAAGCAGCTAACACTGCTGGCCTCCTCGGTTCCTCGGGTCCGATCCTACACAGGTGGACTCAAATGAGGGACCAAACAAACTCTAACATGACTTTAAGCAACTCCCCAAAAACCCCCTAAAACATCATAAAAAATTCATAGAAAACATGCAAAGGAAGGCTAGACAGGGCACTTTCGGCGGCAGAATCGGCGGCCGAAAGTCCCTCCAAAGCCGAAAGTCAGACACTTTCGGGGGCAGGGTTCGGCGGCCGAAAGTCACCCACTTTCGGTGGCAGATTCGGCGGCCGAAACTCCCCTTCAGAGCCGAAAGTCCAAACTCTCGGGGGCGAGTTTAGGCGGCCTAAACTGTCTTCCCTGGCAAGTTCGGCGGCCGAACCTGGATCCTTCTAAGTGGCAGAACCCGATTCTGCCATCCAACATTCAGCTATCCCAACTTCCCAACATGCATTCAACTATTCTAAAACAAGCATAAACACTTATTCAAGCGTATAGGGGCATAAAACTAGCCTATACCCCAACAAACATCACATTAAGTATACATTTATCATTTAACTAACATAAACCCTAACATTTTACAACTAGCCTAAACATGCATCAAAACCCTTAACCCCTTCTTAAAACTTACTTAAAACATGAAAGAAGAGAAGGATCTACACTTATCTCTTGAAGATCGAGAGGAGGGTGATCCAAACTTGGAGATTGGGAGAAATCGAGCTTTGGGGGTCTCCAAGCTTCAAAACTTGATCTTAGCTTAAAAAATCTTCAAAACAAAGTAAAAACTCATCAAAACTTGAAGGGATTGAAGGAAAACAACAAATTGACCATGGAAGGGTGAAATCTCACCTATGCCCGAAAATAGAGAGAGAAAACTCGCCCATTTTCGGATAAGGGGCCTTTTATAGGTGGCTGGCCAGACCACCTTTGGCGCCTCCGCAAGAGGCCAATGTTCGGCGGCTAAACCTGGTTTTTCCTTCCTTGGTCTTTTCTTTCAAAACTCAATTTCTTTTTTATTAAAACTATAAAAATACATAAAAACACTTTAGAAAACCATATTTTACCCTTCTAGAGGGTTCCGGCATCCGAGATTCCGCCGAAAAGTGAAAATTCCGATGCCGGAGTCTAGCCGGGTATTACAAAAAGAGCCTATTCTAGTGTTTTCTACTTGTGCAAAGCAAAGAGGACACAAGAGAAAAGCTTTAATTTCTATGCAATATCAAATTATGCAAGACAGGAACTACATTGTGTAGCAAATGATATATAAAAAAACTTTAAGTTTAGACTAAACCATAAGAGTTTGGGTTCATTACAAAATAGACTTTTGGAGGCAATTTGAAGGTGAAGGTTGTGAGGTAGAAACCTGGCAAAAGGACTGCCGAATAGATGTTTATAGCCAAACATAATAGTATATTACCCATTCTACTCAAAGTGCCAAATCAATGAAATAGTAGTGCCTACAAGGACCATCAATATAAAGAAAAAAGTGTTATACTAAGCCAATAGAAAAAGATGAAGCACTAACTAATAATTCCATTACAGACTACATTGATCTATCAAACCTACTACCTAATTAACATGAAGAGAGTGATGAGGTAGTCAAACTATACAAAAATCAACCACACCAGAAACCCATGGATTCTGCCAAATGAGAATACTATTGCCATGTTCAATATTTATCCTGACATCTCCTTTCAAAATATTCTTACCTTCTAGTATATCTTGCTAAATTTAAGAACATCGTTTTCTAAAATGAGAATTCCAAAAATAAGATAGAGGAAAGTACCGAGCCTTAAGAGTCGAGTCCACAAAGTGGATAGATTTTGAACTAGGTGACAATACTGCTTAGCTAAACGTACTAGATTAAATCTTTGAAACCTATATCACCATAAAATTCAAATAAGCAAGAATATCGCCAACTAAGTCAATGCATCTTTTGGGTATTTCTATACCCTTTCCACTAAAAACTAACTAAAATGCCATTCAATTTAGTACATAACTGTTTAGGTTATCAAAAAAAGCCATGAAATAAGAGAGAACAACTATAAGTACTAATTAACTCAAAGTAACTGGCTATCCTAAGATAGCAGCTTTTGCTTCTAAGCCTGAGTCTTAGAGTGAATACAATCTTTAAACTTATATGAGGCTTACTGCTTAAATCTATCCAATATCATAGGTAATTCCAAATATCTATTACTGTCTTGCATTTCCTGGATATTTAAAAGCTACAAAGTTTTTTACTTTAAAGTAGAGGCTCTCAGCCAACTAAAATAAATATGAGATTTAGAAAAATAAATGCATTAATCAGAAAATAAAGAGTTAGATTTAATAACATCCAACAAATGGATAGCCTCACTTTGGACTCCCTAGTAAAGAGCAAAGCATCACAAGTGAATAGAACATTATAAAAAGGAGAAGCATAGTGAGAAATCTGTAAAACCTATAAGCAAACATCTTCTTTGGTAGCAATAATTAAGTAGAAAATAGCATGAGATACAACTAAAAATAAGTATAGAGATAAAAAAAAAAAACCCCTTATCTAAGCCCCCTAGATAGAAAAAAAAAATAAAGGCGTAGTAGGAACTCCATTTACTAGCATAAAAAATGAACTGTAATAACATATTGCATTAGCAATTATACCATCTGATCAATAAACCCATACGCTAAATGACCACTCACTTTATCATATATTTTGTGCATATCTATCTTTATTCTGCTAGCAGTTTTAAGATAATAAAAGTTTCATGGGCAATAATAATGTTATCTCTATGGTACGAGTCAGAATGAGTTGGTCTTGTGAGATATGATAATTCATCCACAACTTGAATCAATTAACCACAATTTTAAAAATAACTTAATAAAAATACAATTGCAAAGCCTAATCGTTTTGTAATGAGACAAGAACGATTGGATTAATACACTTTGAAATTAGAACAATATTACTTCTATTAATTTCCTTCAGCAAATATCCCTTGGTATAAAAGTTGCATACTATATTATACAAATCAAGCACAATTTAGTCTCAATTATTTTAGTAAAATAAACTTGAGAAACTATTAGAACGAGGAGCTTTGTTGCTACCCAACTTAAAAATCATTTGCTTAACCTTATCATTCAATAAAGGTACCAAAAGTATAATATTTATCTCGTTCGTAATTAATCAGGAGATAAGGTTAACTATTTTACCATTGTCAAAAATTTGTCCAATGGTATATAATATTTAAAAAAATCTTGAACTAGAGAATATATTGCAGAATCACTCTCGACCCACCAGCCAAAATTAGTTTGTACTCTACTAATTACATTATGTTGCCTCTCTTATAAGGTGATCAAATAAAAAAAAAAAGAATTACAATAATATTTTTGCAACCATTGCAGCTGAGATCTTCGTTTTTAGTGAAGCTCATTTCAGTGCTGCAAGTCATAGAAAGCAAACAACAATTGAGGATTGAAAACTACATTCTAATTATTGAAAGGTTTTGAATAAAGGTCCTCTAAGCATTGCTAAACAACAGGTTGAGAGGACCTACTAGCTAACATTGTACAAAAGAGTATATCGAAGAATAAAAACTACATACGTCAGGCAAAAGAAAATATATTAGATACTAAATATGAAGTAATTACTTAACTTCAAAGCGAAATTGAAAGCCTAGCTAGAAGAAGTCCAAAAACAAGAGCAAAGGACTGTGATCTGACCCCACCAAGGATTTATAGACAAGGTGAGAGCCATTGAAAAATAATATCGACATTCTATTAACACTAATGTCGTATTCAACCTTCATTGTATAGCAATTCAAATTACCGATACAACATAATATCATCAAAACGTCTATTGAACCAAGTGAATGGATACTCTTGTTATGGCAATTCAAACATAGCACAATACTGAATAAAAGCATTGAAACTTGATATCCAAAAGTAGTAATTATATATTCACCCAATTTATTCACATAAGAGCAGATAATATTAAAATTACCGATACAACACCATGGTAAAGGCATATCTAGTCTTAAAGCAACTTGATCATCCCATAGACCATTTTTATCTACTATATTTGGGCATCTATAAACAAAAATTATTTTTCAATACTGTTTGGTAACCTTTAGAGTGATATGGCAATCTCTAAGATTTTACACCAAAAGCAAGGTTCCTACTGAATTGGATTATCCCAACTCATTTCATACCAACTAGATCAACAAACATTGAGTTAGGATGTCTATATTGTCATTACAAATTTTGACATATACTAAACTTTTTTTTTATTTTCATGAGAAAAACTATATAAGGGTGAACTTTACAAGAGGATCACGTAAACTTGCATTATTTGAAGTTGCTCAATCCTATGGAAATTCTAAATTAAGAATGTCATGGTTGTTCTGATGACTTGAGGCTAACCACATCACTTCAATTAAATCTCATAATGCAAAATCTTATTTTTCTACATAAACATTTTCATAACACTTGATAGTCATTGGGTCTAAGGAATGACTTATAAATGATAACTCAAAAACTTATTATTTCAATTAGATGTTTCCACAAATATGGTGCCACTTTAGGTTTATATATAGTTTTTGAGTTATTGAAATAAACTGGAGAATTATAGAACTAAACTTATTTTACTATTTGAGTTTTCAATTAAAATTGGAACTAAAACTTTATCAAAGTTGAATATATTATATGAGTCAAGTGTTAAATGTTGTAGACCTTAATTATCCATAATTATAAAAAAAATTAGCATTTGTAGTACTAACAATGGTGATAAAGCTAAAGCCCTATTTTCAGTTCTCACACTGTAGACATAAGGATAAACTGTCCATTAAAGGAAATTCTTCGTCGACTAAAACTCTCAAGAAGATTAGCCACATGGTTAATTATTTTATCAACATACAATATTCTTTGTATGCTCAGAACAATAATGAAAGTGCATGCTTTGGCAGATTTTATAATATCTAATGAATTTATATGTAAGATCAATAACAAAATTTAAAGTCCATATATAAAATTTTCAAAATGTTCTTATTTAAAATAAAAAAAAAATTATATATATAAAATAAAATATTATAAATTAAGCACTTCTCCAATATCAATTAATGGCAGTTCAAAGGTGTTTTCATTTCAAGTCTAGCCATCTCTTTAAAGATGCCACCAAAATGATTCACTTTCTTACTTAAGTGGTTCTTTTCTTAATATGAGGAGATGGTTTGTCTTTTTGTGCTTCTTAATACAATGTTTTTATTATTGTTATATTAATTGATCTTACAAAACAAAATATTTGCTTGATTTGATCTTACAAAACAAAATATTTGCTTGATTTGATGATTTAATTTTATCGTTTTAATTTTGATAAATTAATTTAAAATTAAAATTTTTATAAATATTTTATTCTAATTTAAAATTCTATTGAGAGAGAGTGCCATTACTTAGTTATTTTGCTAGATAGCATTTTTAATTATTAAAAGTAGATTTTATTTTTATAAATAAGTAATTATATTTACTTTTAAGCATAGGATATATTTGTAAATTTTATTTCCGATAGTTAATAACCCTAAATTAAAATATCCTATTCTAATTTCAGATCCATAAAATTTTGGAATTGGAAATCTTGAGAGAGGAGAGTGAAACTATGAGATAGAGAGTCCTTCAGATCCAAGTGGTATTAAGATTAAAAGCTCTCTCTTCGTAAGTCTTGTGCTTCACGTTTTTCGTTCAAAGTCTAGGGTTTTCCTAGGGTTTCTGCATTTTTCTTCTCCTATGGCGGATAATTTACAACATCTTTCCTTATCTGATGAGGAGGATCAAGCCCTGGAGATTGTACCCTTGGTGGATACTTCCTCTTTCTCCTATAATCTGTGCTTTGTTGTGGCATGTTCCTTGGCTAATTTTATTGGGGATTACCTGGACCATGATTTGACCAGGGTTTCTACTGTTGAATCGGAATCTTATGTTAGGGTTCGTGTCAGGATGGATGTGAGGAATCCTTTGAAAAGGCGTCGTCGACTAGTTGCCCCTGATGGTACCTCTTTCTTTGCCCGTTTTGCTTATGAACACTTTCAGGTTTTTTGTTTTCTGTGTGGACGGTTGGGCCATACAGATTCTTTTTGTGACCTTTTGCTCCATCATAAGGAGTCTTTGACGCCTCAATGGGGTCCTGAGTTAAAAGCTGTTCAGCGTAGGTACCAACGTCCAACTAGCTCTTGGCTGCGGTTTGAAAATTTGAGTTTACACTCACAGGCTCCTGCTTCTGGTGGGAACTCTTCTTTCTAGAACCAGTTGCCTTCACAGGTTTTCCTTAATTCTTTTTTGGGAGCACTTGCTACGGATGGTGAAAATGATTTTAGTGCTGGTTCTATGGAGACTGATTGTAATGGGGATAAGCAGGATGCAGGAAAGAATGATCCTTTATACAAGCCTGATGATGGTAAGAAGCGTCAACGGGTTGTTTCTACTGGCATTGTTTCTGATACTATGGATTCAAGGTCAGGCTCTTCTTCTCTATCGGCCGAACCCGCTGAGCGGGTCACCCGTCAACAATGAGGATAATTTGCTGGAACTGCCGAGGTGTGGGCAATCCTCAGGCAGTAAACGCTATGGTGGATATTGTACAGTATTATAAACCATCTATTCTTTTTCTTATGGAAACAAAAGCTAATGGTGTAAGGATGGAACAAATAAAGTCTTTATTACGTTTTTCTCATTGTTTTTCTGTTGATTGTGTTGGTATTGGGGGTGGTCTCTCTCTTATGTGGAAAGATGATGTCAAGCTAGCCATTACAGGTTATTGCTCTAATTTTATTGATTCTACAATTGGGGACGGTTCTGATTGTTGGAGGTTTACTGGGTTCTATGGTTGCCCTGAGTCGGGTCGTCGCCGAACTTCGTGGAATTTGTTGAGGGCTTTGGCTAATAGGAGTCAGCTTCCTTGGTTATGTAGTGGTGACTATAATGATATTGCTGATCCGTTGGAAAAAGTTGGTGGTCCTCTTCGTTGTATTTCTTTGATTAATGGGTTTCGTAATGCTCTTGCTGATGCCAATTTAAATGATATTTAGGCTGTGGGGTCTTTTTTGTCTTATACATATAGAGAGGGTACTGATCAGTGTTCGAAGGAGAGGTTGGATCGTGCTTGTTCTAATGCAACCTGGGATGCTCGTTTTCCTGATGCGATTTCGTCTAATTTAGTTGCTCCAGTTTCTGATCATACTCCTTTATTAATTGAAACTGTTGGAACTCAAGTTAGGGAGGCTAATCGACGATTTCATTTTGACAATTCATGGCTTGAGGATGATGAGTTAGGGGAAGTGGTTTTGACGTCTTGGCAGCAAGGTTTGGGATTGGATTTTATTCAACATAAAGACCAGCTTGTGAAGCATGTTCAGTATTGGGGGAAGAATATAAATCGCATGTGTTGGCTTCAAAAAGAGCGAATTAAGAAGAGATTGGGGGAGTGTTCTGAATCGCTTGATACAAGGGCAGTGCGGCAACTGAAGGATGTCTGGAATCAAATTTTGGCAAAGGAGGATATTAGACTACGCCAACAAGCAAAACAGTTCTGGTTTAGACATGGGGATAGGAACTCAAAATATTTCCATAATAGTATCAAAACTCGTCGCAGATGTAATCGGATTCAGCAAATTGTGACATCGGATGGTTCATTATCTTCGGATGTGGGTACTATTTAGGATGCATTTTTGCAATATTTTTCGGGTTTATTTTCCAATTCACCTACTGATTTTGCAGAGCTTCTCCCTCTGGTTCAGCCTAGAATTGGGGCCGAAGATAATGTTGAGTTATTGGCAGATTTTACAGATGAAGAATTTTGTTCAGCGTTCTTTCAGATGGACCCGAATAAAGCTCCTGGGTTGGATGGTCTTAATCCGGCTTTTTTCCAGAAATATTGGCCAATTATTGGGGTGGATGTTTGCAATATTTGTCGGTTGTGGCTTGCACAAGGTACTATCCCTTCTGAAATTTCCAGTGCTTTAATTGTTCTTATTCCGAAATGTGTGAATCTTGTTGATGTGAAGGATTTTAGGCCTATTGCTCTCTGTAATGTGATTTATAAGATCTTGTCTAAGGCCTTAGCCAATAGATTGAAGAGGGTCCTGCATAAAATTATTTTGCCAAATCAGTCTGCTTTCATTCCTGGGAGACTAATTACAGATAATTTTATTGTTGCTTTTGAGACCATGCATGGTTTGAAATTACAAAATAGGGGTAGTGTGGGGTCGTGTGCTCTGAAAATTGATATTGCTAAGGCCTATGATAGAGTTGAATGGTCATATTTGTTTGCGATGTTATCTGCATTGGGCTTTTCTGATACTTGGGTTGGTTGGATGCGTATGTGTTTTTCAAACATGAGCTACTACATTGTTGTTAACGGAGTAGAGATTGGTCCTGTGGTTCCAAGTCGGGGTCTCCAGCAGGGATCCCATTTCTCCCTATTTATTCTTAATTGTTGCTGAAGGACTGTCTTTGTTGATTCAGGATAGTGAAAATAGGGGCCTTTTGCATGGGTGTTGCGCGAAAGTTGGTTGCCCCCCGGTTTCTCACCTTTTCTTTGCAGATGATTCCTTACTATTTTTTGATGGTACAGTGGAGGAAGCTATACGGATTAAGCAAATTCTTGGTGTTTATGAGAAGGCTTTAGGTCAGGCTGTAAATTTTGATAAATCTGGTATCATGTTTAGTCCGTGTGTGTCTGAGAAAATCGGTTGACCATCTCTGGTATACTTGATATTCATCTTCCTTTGGGTAGCGGTAATTATTTGGGATTACCATCTCTTATTGGCCATAGTAAAAAGCAAATTTTCTCTTTCTTAAGGGATCGCATTTGGAAACGTATTAGTAGTTGGAGTAATCGTTTTCTTTCTCGTGCAGGCAGAGAAGTATTAATTAAATCTGTATTACAGGCAATTCCAACATATTGCATGAATGTTTTTTTATTACCTGTTTCCACTTGCCGTCAGCTACAGGTCATGATGAATAAATTTTGGTGGGGTGGTTGTTGTGAGGATGGGAGAGGGATGAATTGGCTCTCGTGGGATCGAATGTGTGGGCGTAAATTGGAAGGTGGGATGGACTTTCGGGATTTGGCTAGTTTTAATACTGCCTTATTGGGAAAGCAATGTTGGCGTTTGTTGGTTGACACCAATTCTCTTCTATATAGAGTGCTCAAAGCTAAATATTTTCCGAATGGGGATTTTTTGTCAGCTCGGTTAGGTTCTAACTATAGCTTCGTTTGGAAGAGTATTTTGTCTTCTCAACAAGTGTTGCAACATGGGGTAAGGTGGCGAATTGGTGATGGTAAGCAGGTTTTTGTTGTTAATTGCCGTTGGATTCCTCAGGATATTGGTTTTATGACTTTAGATGAGTCGATATTTGTTCCTGAAGCCATGAGAGTCTGTGATTTGTTTGTTGAAGGTGAGCTGCGTTGGGATGTAGATAAGCTAATGAATATTTTTAGTGTTGCTGATATGAGAGCTATTCTTACTATTCCATTGCCTCTATTCCCAAAACCGGATAAATTAATTTGGCACTTGCATAAGAAGGATGTGTACTCAGTTAAATCTGCCTATTTTTATGCCTTAGAATTGTCGGGTAAGACTAGTGTGCTGGGTTATAATGATGGGTGGAACCGTCTTTGGTCTCTTGATGTTCCTCCCAAAGTTCGTGATTTTCTTTGGCGTGCTTGTCGTGGAGTGCTTCCTACTCGGGATATTCTTTTGAGGCGTGGGATACATGTACCTGCTGCATGTCTTTTTTGTGATCATGATGAATCTATTTCACATGTTTTTTTGCATTGTCCAATGGCTGTTGAGTTATGGAGACTTGCTGGTTTTTCTACTACTGTTGATTTTCCTATATTCATGGATTTCTTTATTCATATTTATAATACTTTTGGCAGAGAAAGGACAGCACGTATGGCTATACATGCATGGAAGTTATGGCATACCAGGAATGAAAGATTGTGGGTCAATAAAGTTTTGTCACCTAGTGAGGTTCATCATGCTGCTAGTTCCTATTTTACTGATTATGTGGCTTCACTTGTGGCTCGACCAAGGACGTTATCCCACCCATCTGTTCCTCGTGTGCTCCCTTTAGTTTAGGCTACCACTCTTGAAGTTGATTGGATTGCATTCATTGATTGTGCAGTCTTGCTAGTGCTGATTTGTTCGGTTTTGCAGCAGTATTTGAGGACTTGGAAGGCTTCTTTTCCATTGCAATTTCGGGTTTCTATGAGGGGGGTGGGCAACCTGTTATTGCTGAAACTTTGGTCTTGCGTCAATGCATATCTTATGCTAGAGATTATTTTCTTCAGGCTGGTTGTATTTTTACGGATAACCAATCCTTAGCCTTGGCTATTCGCTCTACTCTGGATGACTTTTCGGAGTTTGGATCAGTTGTTTCTGATTGCAATGATGCTATGCGGTCTCAGAAAATAGAGCCGCCCATTTATTAGCTAGGGAGTCTATTCATCATAGTAGATTCAAGATTTGGATTGATATTCCTGATTGTCTCTTGGATTATTATTCTACAAAATAAATAAAGTCTTTCTTGATTCAAAAAAAAAAAGAGTCCTTCAGATCCAAAAACAACTTGCAACGTAAAAAATCTGGTTTCTTCCTGATTCGAATCCTGTGAACCCGTGAAAGAAGCCATTTATCCTTTTTCGCCAGAAATGCCAAAGTCCCCGTAATTGCCCCCGTGACCACTCTCGTGAGCTGCTGAGCTTGCCTTCCAAATCCATTCCAATTTCCACTAATCTCCATATCTTATCATCCCCAATCGCAAAATACCCACAAGATTTTCACTCTCCAACTACGGCTTCTTTCCATTTCCATGGCTTCTCTGCTCGCCCTCTCTGTCCTCACTCTTTTTCTCCTCCTCTCTTTCTCTTCCTCGTCATTCCCCATAACCATCATCTCCAATCAAAACCACTCCCAGCCCCTACTTGTCAAGCCACCAGATTTTCAGATGTCTGCGCCTTTCAAATTTATTTAAATATATTTATTATTATTAAAAATAAAATTACTTTTTATAAAATTATTTTTAATATTTAAAAATATCACAGTTAAATTATTTCGATAACAGTATAATTTTTAGAATAGAATTTTAAATTATTATAAAATATTTATAAAAATTTTAATTTTATTAAATTAAAATATATTTATTATTTAATTTTTTTAAAAAAAGAAAAAGAAAAAAGTGGTTGGCAATAAAATGTAAAATACAGGAAAGAAAACTACTTTTCTTATGAACTAATTAATAAATTGTGCAATGAAAGAATAAATATAGCGACAGAACATGCATCACACTTCATTTCACATCCAAATTGACCTGTACAATTGGGATTGGTGAGTTAGGAGGTGAAATGATCTCACCAGTTTTTTATATTAAAAATATTCCCATGATCCATCCACCAAGGCAAAGTCAATGGAAAGCAACATGGGAAAAATAAAATTAAAGAAAAAAAGTTAAAATTTAAATTTAACCCTTTTTTTTTTTGCTTTTTCTTAAATTTATATAGAAATTTAATTTAAAGAAATTTAAGAAAATTGGGAAATTAAATTTCTTGTTATTTTGAATAAATAAATAAAACTATTTTAAAATTTTTAATCTTTATATTAAGACTTTATTTACTTCACAAAAAAATATTTTTTATATTTTTTATTTTTAGACATTTGATAAAATTAATTAAAAATTTCTTTGATATTTTAAGAAAAATGTAATTATTTACAAAAAAGAGATTATTTATACTTTAATAATATTATTAGTATTAGAAAATGAAAAATAAATTATTTAATTGTTAAATATGTTCAGTTTACTGAAAACATTTTTTTATTAAAAATATTATTTCCACGTACGGAGATCGCTTTGAGTTTACATCAGAATTTCTAAATTAATTTAAATAAAAAGTAAAAAACACTTAACTATGACTCTACATTTTTTAATAATTTTTATGTATTAAAATCTTATAAAAAGTAAGATTAATTTTTATATTACAATCAAATAATTAATTACTAAAAATATATAAAATAATTAAAATATTAATTAAGTACACATAATTCTCCATATTATAATATTTAAGTTTGCTGGCGTAACATTGAGAGAAATCTGTGAACTGGCAGCGTTTCTCCTTTAATTGTTTTCTTTTCTAAGGCAACATACTATTAAAATTTTATTACCATTATAAATGAAGGGAGTTAGAATAAAACAATTTTATTACCATTATAAAATTAAGGGAGTTATAATAAAATATTATTTAGTTTTTATGTTATAAAAAAATATATTATAAATATTTTTAACATTTTAAAAAATTTGTTAATTTTTTTATTAATTTTAACTGTTAAATAATATAAAAAATTTTAAATTACCATCAATATAAAATAATTAATTAATAAATTTTGATAAAATTAATAGATTAATTAATAATTTTTTAAATTATAAAACTAAATAATAAATATTTAATATAATTAAAATTAATAAAATAAATAATTATTAATTTTTTTAAATATAAAATATATTTCGATATATTTTTTAAAATTGAAAAATCAAGTTTGCATTCTAACTGTTTAAAGCATGTAAATACGTGCAGACTTTTTTTTAAAATTATTTTATTTATTTATTTTTTTAATTAATATATTATAATAATATAATATAATTTTTTATAATTATAAATATTTTAATATTATTTTTAATATATTAAATTAATGATATTATAATTAAAAATAATATTAACTATAAATTTATGAATACGTAATTATTATATTTAATATATTTTATTATTCTTAATATATGGACGTATTATAAAAATCGATAACAAAAATTATATTAGAGTCATGAAATGACTTTATCACGTTACTAAATATGTTTCAGATTATAGTACTAATTACATATTAATATATTAATATGTTAAAAATAATACAATATATTATAAAAAATAATTTAAAAATTTTACTACCAAATAGATTTATACCATATTACTAGATTATTTTTATAAAATATATTATTTCGATTAGACATGTATTATATGACTGGATTGTTTATAATTCATAAATAAATTAATTAATATAAATATTTAAAATATAAGAATGAAGATTGAAATATTTTAATATTATTTTTATAAAAGAATTAATATAAAAAAATTTATAAAAGAATTAAAGTTACTAAAAAAAATCGAATGCAGTGATACTAAATTTTTTTTTCTCAAAAATATGAATTCATTAAAAAGCCTTCAAAGAGGTAAAAAGCGTAAAAAGTTTATTTGATAAAAAGAATTACATCTAAAAGTCTAAAACACACATGAGCTTCTTACAAAAGAGCTGAACAACTCTATTAAAATCTCTTTTGACCCATGAGAAGGAAACACATTGTAGAGTGTAAGGAAAGCTAAAATAGGGCAAAACAAACAGGTTACACAGAGCCAAACAAACAGCTTACAGAGAAGGGAAAAAAAATATTTCATTCCACTCTGATAAAAAATACAATGTACATGTTGAAATATATATAGAAAAGATTCTAACTAATTTAATTGACGTGTATATGGCTCACTTATTAGAAAAATTCTCACCTAACAAACTTACTGCCCTTCCTAGACACGTTATAATTTTGTGTACAGCTCATACTTACAGCCCCTCTCAAGATGAAGGTGGGGAGAAATCAACCAACCCCATCTTGGACAGGAGAAAATGAAACATGTGTTTAGCGAGAGGCTTGGTAAAAAGATCTGCTAACTGAAGCTTAGAAGAAATATGTGAAGTAGAAATAAAACCAGCAGCTAATTGATTTCTCACAACATGATAGTCAATATCCAAGTGTTTTGAACGTTCATGAAAAACTGGATTAGCAACTATATGTATGGCAGCTTGATTGTCACATCTTAAAGAAATGGGAAGCTGAATATTGACTTGTAAATCACGAAGAATAAAAGTAACCCATTGAAGCTCGCAAATAGTAGCTGCCATACTACGATATTCTGCTTCTGCGGAGGAACGACTAACAGTCTGCTGTTTCTTGGATTTCCAAGAAATGAGGGAAGGACCCAAAAAGACACAATATCCTGTAATGGACTTACGGGTAATAGAACATGAACCCCAATCTGCATCACAATAAGCAGATAATTGCAATGAGTTGGACTGAGGGAAAAATAGACCTTTCCCTGGACATCCTTTCAGGTATTTTAAGACGTGAAGAGCTGCATCTAAGTGAGATTGGCAAGGTTTCTGCATATACTGACTAAGCTGCTGCACAAAATAAGTAACATCAGGTCTAGTAAGACTGAGATAAAGCAATCTTTCAACAAGTCTTCTACGTCTCAGGATTGAAAAGAGGGGTCCCACATTAGGTAAAAGTTTGCAGCCTTGCACCATAGGAGAAGCTACTGACTTTGCATTTTGTAACCCAGCCTCATTTACCATATCCAGTATATATTTTCTTTGGTTGATATAAATACCCAGAGAAGATCTTGCGATTTCAATGCCAAGAAAAAATCTAGCATACCCTAAGTGATTGAGAAATGATTTATCACTCTAGACTTCTTAGGGAGTATTCTATTTGTTCTCTCCTATTATGAAACCTTTGTGTAAGGTGGAATGAAATTAGAAAATTAGATTTGGAATATCATTGCTAGTAAATGAGAACTAATATATTTTAACATAGCATACACGCTCCATGCATTAAATGTTAAATCGGGATATTTGTGATTAGGGGTGAGCATTCGGTTAGTTCGATTTAAAATCAAACCAAATCGAATAAACCGACCAAAATTTTAGTATTTGTGAAAATCCAACTGAACCGATTTTAAACAGAAATTAATTCGAATCAAACTGATCTAATTCGATTCGATTCGATTTGATCGATTGGGCTTTTTAATAGACTTTTTAATAGACTTTTTATTTTTTACACCTTATTTTTAATATTCTAAAATTTAATTGAAATATTTCAACTTTGATTATAGTCTAATCTCCCTATATTATCAAAAATAATATATTATTATCATTAATCAGTTCAATTCTGGTTTATCAATTTTTTTTTTCTGATCCAAATAAAACTGAACTAAAATAACCAAAATTTTTAAAAATAAGAACCAAACTGAACTGAAAAGAATAAAAAATTGAACCAAAATTTTGAATTAATTCGATTCGATTGATTTTCGATTTGAACAGAATACTGCTCACCCCTATTTGTGATAAAGGGATATTAATTACATTGAGAAACTATGCACTGAAAGGTTAAGTTATACCACTATTGACATTTTAAATATTTGGATAGTCTTGACATATTATTAAATAATATTCTTGACTTTCAAATTAATTAATGAGTTAATTATATTTATTATCAATATATTTGAAATTTAATGGGTCATACACATAAAAATAGTATAAGAAAATAAAATGAGAAACCAAATGAAGTAGGTTACATATAAATCATATAGGATAAAATTGTAATTTAAAAGGATTATAATTTTGACCTAATTAATTAAGTAGAGACTTAATTAAATTTATCTAAGATTTATATGACTTGTTTATTAAAGTTCTGGAGTCATAGTTATAATTTATTTATTTAATTAGTTAAATAAATAAATATTATTATATTAAAACCCTAAAGTTTTAGTACAAAATGGTGTCTTATGAGAGCCGATTAAGACTAACTCTTTGAGCTTTCAAAATTCGTAGGAAAATGTAAGGAGTTAACATTCAAAACCTTTTCCCTTTCTTAACTCTTATAACTGTTTTAAGATTTTTTATTGTTATTCTATGTAGACATCATTAGAGACCGTATATTTGGATAGTTTGTAGTTTTTAATAATCCAACCGAAACGAACGATCTCACATTTCATTGAAAAGAAAATAAATAAAAAAATAAAAAATATTTATTTTCTCCACTTTATTACTTTATTGGTTTAAACGTGATCTATATTAGTGAAAAAATTTATTTATTTTATTTTTTTCACTGTGTTTAATTCGATTAAAACCCAATAAAAATAAATAAGAGATTTATTCTATCTGGACTTTTAGCTATTGAGGAACTTAAATTAAAGTATTCTACTAAGATCATGAGTCATAAATTTAATAATCTCCATCTTGACTCAAAATCTACCCACCATAGCATACCTCAAAATTAGTGTCTGTTTTCAATCATCAAATCATCATGCTTCAGTTTGAACCCTTCAAATCTTTGTACGTACATAAGCTTAAATTCTTCATATCTTTGCGTTGAAACTTGAATCCTTCAAATCTTCAAATTTTGTACTCAACATATTTGATAGAACGAACTTCAATTCTAATGCCAATTTGTTACAACAATAACCCATAATTAAGCAAAAGAAAGAATAAAATTTTAACATGATTCACCTTTTCAATATAAGGATAGCATTCATCTTCCACTATTCTTTAATATAATCATTATTACAAGGTCAAGTTATTTATCTATTAACCCAATTACAATAAATTAATCTCATAGTCAATATAGTAGTTAATCCACTTTATTTTCATCTAGGAGTAAATATATTTACTATACATATATTATATACTACAAAGGGTGTTTTAGCTACATAAGTAGAACTCTTCTTCATCTTAAGTTGAAATCTTTCTTTCTCCCTCTGTGTGACTATACTATACTAAGCAAAAAAGCCATTCTCCTTGACTGAGTAAAAGTTAAAAAATTTCCCTAGCATACTCTTATTTATAATGTTAGATCATTCAATCCTAATCTAATTAGAAACCCCACATTCAAATTAGAAAGGGAAAATATATATTCGCACTCCTAAACTTTATAAAAAAAAAATGACCACCTAAATTTTGAAAGCGTCTTACGACACACTTAAAGTATTCAAAAGTGTAATTAAAATGTCATTACAACCTTAATAGAAGAGTAGTATGGACTACAAATACACTACCATATATCCACAAAATTCAAATTATTACATAAGTTTAGCATTAACCGTGAATATCTAACGATAATAATCATACATAATGTATAAATTTTAAAATTGAAATTCACTCTTTATTTTCTACATTCAAATAATCATCTTTTTAAATTCAAATGGGTCTAAAAATATTATGAAAAATTCATACTATCTACTAATTGGGATTTGGAAGTCATTTTAACCCCACTTAAATGGTTTAGGTGTGTAATAAAACATTTTTAAAATTTAGAGTGTCACGAGAATTTTTATAAAGTTTCGAGATATAAATATATATTCCACCAACATAAAATATTTACTCTATTTATAATTCTACCTATTGTTTGAATACTTCTTCCGGTTTAATTAAGAACGAGTATACTATTAAAAATATAATTTACAAATCTAATAATATCTTTCTTATAAACCCTTATGGAATTCAAGTGAATCCTTTATCGCAATATATTTAACTTTCATGCAATTGATAATGAAATAAATATTAGATCAAATGAATTTCAAAATATATTATTCATAAAAAAAATTTCATCCCCTCAAAAGCTATAAATTTAAGTAGGTATATAAATTAGAAAACAATCATTATATTCAAATAAACTTTTAAAAATTAAATAATTTTAATAAAATAACATATAAAATAAATATTCATGTATTATTTACCCTAAATAAAACTAATCATTAATGATTTGTAAAACTAATCATTAAATTATCAATAAAATTTTATAGTTATTTTTTTTATTTTTCTTTATAGTGTAATAGAAACATAATAACGAAAACATATAATTTATAGAAATTATAAAAAAAATGCTAAATGGATTGTAATCAAAGTAAAAAAAATTTAATTCTTAGTATAAAATAAATAAATGCAGCACATAGGAAGAAGTGAAATTTATTTTGATCATAAGGATAAAGTTTACGTACATTTAAAACTTGAACATACCAAATCATAGGGATAATGTGCTATAAAATTAAGGAGAATTATAATAAAAATAAGAATATAGAATTATTTCTACTAATTAAAAAATATTTTTAAAATCAAAAAATTAAAAACCAAAAATTATAAATATTGATTTTCTTATTCCAATTTTATCAAACTATTATTTTTCTCTGTAACTTTTATCACTTAAGAATTTCAATTTTTATTTTTATCAATTAAATTTATTTTTTAAATACATATTTATTTAATTAATTTATAAAATATATTTATATTTTATTATTATAAAAAATTACTATTTAATTTTTATGACATAAAAATTTATTAGTTGATTTTTTAATTTTAAAAAATATATTAAAATATCTTTAAAATTTTTTAAAAAAATCTATTAATTAGTCATATTAATTTTAGTTATTATACATTTTACCATTTAATTCTATAATATAAAAAAACTCATTAATTAACCCGTTAATTATATAAAAAATATCTACTAATTATTTCCTCCACCTTGAAGCCATTTAAATTTTATAAAAAAAATTTAGTATTTAGTCTCTATAATATAAAATATATCCTTAATTTCTCTCTCAATTTTAAAAAATATATTAAAACATTTCTGAAATATTAAAAAATATACTAATTACTCTTTTAATTAATTTAGACTTTAAATATTTTACTCACAAATTCATTTTTTATCACTCAATTTTGTAAAAATACAATAAGTTCTTTTGTATTATGAACATTTTAAATATTTTTACAACACTTAATAGTTAAAATTGATGGAGAGATTAATTAGTACATTTTTAAAATTTTAAAAATATTTTAATTTATTTTTTCAAATTAATTGATTAATTAATAAATTTTTCTATATTTAGAGATTAAATAGTAATTTTTTATTTTTTATATTTAATAACTAAAATTAATGTAGAGATGTTAAATATATTTTTTAAAATCCCAAAAAATATATTTTTTAAATTTGAAAAAATTAAGGGTATATGTTGTACGACTTTTGTATTTTTTTTTAAATAAAAAATAATTTTTTAATTTTTATTATTTACTTCTTGAAAACTATCTTTTAAAAATTATTTACATAAAAATAAGCTTATATTTTCATTATATAAAAATAAGTAACAAAATATTTTTTTTAAATATGATATAAATTATTTTATAAACGATTTATATAAAAAAGAATATTAAATTATTTTTATAAAATATATAATATTATAATAAAAAATATATAGAAAAACTCACCAAAGTTAATTCATTAATTTTAAAAATATATTAACATATCTATAAGTTTAAAAAGTCTATTAATTAATTTTTTTTATTAATTTTAATCGTTAAGTGTTGTATAAATAAAAAATTATTAATTAGACTCGGTAATATATGGAAACTAACTAATTAGTCATTTAATTTTAAAAAATACATTAAAATGTTCTCAAAATTTTAAAAAATATAATATTTAATCTCTTTATTAATTTTAACTATTAGGTGTTAAAAAAAATATTTAAAATGTTCTTAATATAAATGGATTAATTAGTAAACATTTTTATAAAATTAAAGGACCAACTAATAAATTTTTTTCTTATTATAGAGACTAAATAATAAAATGGTTAATGGCTAAACTAATAGAATGACTAATTAATATATTTTTTAATACCTAAAAAATATTTTAATGTATTTTTAAAAATCGAGAATCCAATTAATGAGTTTTTTCATATTATATGAACTATATAGTAAATTTTTATTATAAAAAATTTAAAATATCCTTAATATAAAAGGAATAATTAATAGATATTTTTATAAAATTAAATTATCAATTAATGAGTTTTTTATATTATCAGAACTAAATAGTAAAATATTTAAAAATTAAAAATAATGAAAGATTAAATAATATATTTTGTTAAAACTTCAAACATTTTTTAATATATTTTTTTAAATAAAAGTTAATTAATAAATTTTTTTATAATATAAAAATTATATAGTGAATTTCTTTTATAATAATAAAATAAAAATATATTTCAAATGAATATATTTAAAAGAAAATAATTTGATTGATGGAAATAAAATTTTAAAATCATTAATAATAATATGATAAAATTTATAAAGAAATATAATGCAGAATTTAATAAAAATAATTAATATTTATGTTTTCAATTTTTATTTTTTTATTTTAAAAACATTTTTCTAATAAATAATAAAAATAAAAACAAAATACTAATAACTACACAAGTCTTCTGGTTTTCTATTAAATAAAAAATAAAAACAAAAAACTATAACGAAAACCAGCACAACATAATGAGTTTTCTTATAATATTATATACTTAATAAAAATAATTTATTATTCATTTTATTTATTTATATTATTATTGTTTTATTAAATATTATATTTTAAAAATTATTTTATTATTTTTACATAAAAATTTGTAAAGTTATTTTTATAAAAAAAATTTAAACAATAAATAACAAAATTCAAAATTCAAAAAAACTACTAACTAAAACTTATTAGTTTTAATTGTTATATATTTTACCATTTAATTTTTATAATATGAAAAAATTTATTAGTTGATCTCCCAATTATATAAAAATATCCACTAGTTATTTTTACCACTTTGAAGGTATTTTAATTTTTTATAAAAAAATTTATTATTTAGTTTTTATAATATAAAAAATATCATTAGTTTATCCTTAATTTTAAAAAATATTAAAATATCTATGAAATATTAAAAATATGCTAATTAGTACTTTCATAATTTATATTTTAAGTATTTTACTATTTAGTCCTTTATGCTAGGAGAAATTTTTTTGTTTTTTACTCAATTTTATAAAAATGTCTATTAATAAGGGCTTTCATATGAATATTTTAAATGTTTTTACAACACTTAATAACTAAAATTGATGAAAAAATTAATTAATATACTTTTAAAATCTCATATTTTAATTTATTCTTTAACATTAATTCATTAATTAATAAATTTTTCTATACTCAGAAATTAAATAGTAATTTTTTATTTTTTTAATATTTAATAACTAAAATTAATATAAAATGTTAAATATAATTTTTAAAATCTCAAGAATCTTTTAATGTATTTTTCAAAATAAAAAAATTAAAGTGACATTTGATAATGCTATAATGTATTTTTCAAAATAAAAAAACTAAGGGTAGCATTTGATAATGCTATACAATTTCTGTTTTTTGTTTTTTCAAAATCAAAAATAATTTTTTTTTATTTTTATTATTTACGAAAAACAAAAATTAAATGTATAAAAGTAAGTTTATATTTTTGTTACATAAAAATAAGTAACAAAATATTTTTTTAAATAAGATATAAATTATTTTATAAATGATGGTAGATAAAAAATATATATATGATATTATAATAAAAAATTACTATTTAATTCTAATATTATTATAAAAAAATTATTATTTGGTTTCCTTGGTATATCCATTAGATTTTAAAAATATATTAAAATATTTTTATAAGTTTAAAAAATTTATTAAATAGTTTTTTTATTATTTTAGTCATTAAATATTGTAAAAATGAAAAATTATTAATTAGCTCGTATATGAAAACTAGTCATTTAATTTTGAAAAATACATTAAAATGTCATTAAAATTTTAAAAAAATTTACTAATTAATCCTTTCATTAATTTTATTACGTGTTGTAAAAAGATTTAAAATGTCTTTAATATAAATGGATTGATTAATAAATATTTTTTATAAATTAAGGGACCAACTAATAAATTTTCTCTTACTACATGGACTAAATAATAAAATATTTAATGGCTAAATTAATAGAACTAATTAGTATATTTTTTAATATTTAAGAAATATTTTAATATATTTTTAAAAATCGAGAAATAATTAATAAATTTTTTCATATTATATGGATTACATAATAAAAAATTTAAAATGTGTTTAATATAAAAGGAATAATTAATAGATATTTTTTATAAAATTAAATGGCCATGATCTTTTTTATATTATAAAAATTAAATAGTAAAATATTTAAAAATTAAAATTAATAGAAGAATTAAATAATAAATTTATTTAAACTTTAAGTATTTTTAATGTTTTTTTAAATTAATAAATTTTTCTAAAATTAAATAATAAGTTTTTCTTATAATAATAAAATAAAAATATATTTGATAAATTAATTGAATGAATATATATTAAAAGAAAAGAATTTGATTGATGAAAATAAAATTTTAAAATTATCAATAATAATATGATAAAAATTATAAAAAAAATATAATGTAAAATTTAGTAAGAAATTTGTATTTTTCAGTTTTTAATTTTAAAAATACTAATAAAAACAAAAACAAAATACTAGCAACTAAACAAGTTTTCTGGTTTTTTATTAAATAAAAACAAAAAAAAAAACTATAACAAAACCAATGAATTTTCTTATAATATTATATACTTAATAAAAATAATCTATTATTCATTTTATTTATTTATATCATCATTTTATTATTAAATATTATATTTTAGAAAACTATTTTATTATTTTTACATAAAAATTTGTAAAGTTATTTTGTATAAAAAAATTAAAAAATAAATAACAAATTCAAAAATATGTTTTTAGATTTGAAAAAATAAAAAACAAAAATTCTAAAATCAATTTTCTCTCATATGACTCTCTTGCATCTCCTCTTCCTCATCGAAATTGGAACGTAAATAACAAAAATACAAGTTTAAACATGCTTGGCTTAAGCAATTAGTATTAATTTCATTAGCTTAATAATTTCTCTACGCTACTAAAATTTGGATAGAGCAAGTTTGCATTGCTTACTGCTTTCGTCTGCAACTGATTTCACTATTGTAAATCAAGAAATCAAACAAAACCAAGCTGAATTATTTCAATTTGATTGAATTCAATTTTAACTTTTTTCGGTTTGATTTAATTTAACTCGTTACTAAATTCAGTTAATTCAATTTGAGCGATTCAATACAATCAAAATCAAATCAACCCTATAATCAAACCAATCAAACACTCATCCTTTTTTTAGTAGCATATTGTAGCAAATGAATTGATTCTCAAATTACAATTACTTCCAATTCAATTTATATTTTTATGCATAAATATTAGTAATTTAAAAATAAATATAAAATGAATTCCAATTCTCCTTGTTTTCCACTTGCAAAACGAATGAGAGAGCATAAGTTTATTAAAATAAAATTCGGATTGAAATGGAATAATACTTATTTTCTTTATTTTATTATCGAAATTTAATATTTTATATGAAACTACATATTTAAGAAATTAGATTATAAAAAAAAATTATTATAGGAATGTATTATTACAATGTTTCATTACAACTTTTATTAACATATATAATCATTTTGTTTTTTCTTCATCTCTACCATGTCCATTCCTTTAGAATTAAAAAAAAAAAAAGAAGAGAAAGAAAGAAAGAATAGAAAAGACTAATTCCAATCACACAATGTTTAAATATGCGTTTCAATTTTCAAACCATTGACAAAGATCTGTGCATATGATTTATTCAACTTCGATAATTCAAATTATAAAAAATGAAAAACGTATCCCCAATATAACCTCAAACATCCTTAACTCAAAAGATGAGATTTAGTGAAGCATCCTTCAAATAATTGCTTCAAATTGCCAAGAAGAAAAAGAAGAAGAAGAAGAAGAAGAAGAAGAAGAAGAAGAAGAAGAAGAAGAAGATTCATTAAATCAATGCCCTGTAGCAAACTGTGATTCCTAATTTCCTACGGTATTCTAAGAACACTATCACAATATACACACAGATCTGAAGTTGAAAGCAACTTGATGGAATCAAGGGTGGAACCTACTGTATGCATGTTCTTCAACCACATCTCAAGCAGCAATAATTGCAAACTCGCCATAAGATTTAACCTTGTGTTTAACCATTTTACCCATATGTGATTGTGATTGGATCTCAATCATATCATAGATATAGTGAATTGGCAAACATAATACCTCGGCGCAGGCTTTCACTCGCTGCTGCAAATTTTTTCTCCAGATTTACTTCCCCTACAGCTTGAGCAGCGGCAGACAGCTGTAAGAAGATAAGTCAGTTAGACATATCCAGAAAGTAATCTTATAGTTTCTTCACTTTCATGTCTCATCAGCAAGAACAATCTACCCATGGCCCAATAAGGTTAGCTTTGTGGGTATTCACATAGGTATCTTGCAGAGAACAAACTTATATGTACAGTTCTACATCATTTAACAACTGCTGTACAGCATCAGGAAATAATCAAATTGGAATTGGAAAATTACTAGCACGAAATGTCCCCATGGGAAAAACAGAAGACAAGAAATATCTGAAATTTATTGGTTTTTCCAGATAATGAGAAAATAGTGGTGCACATGTCCTACCATTATGGGTTGTTGGGATTTGATATTATAATCCGTATTTGTCAAGTACTGAATATGTTGTAATGCCAAACAAGATAATTAAACAATGTAAATTTGACATGTTTTAGTGATAATAATTCTAAAACACTAAACCAAGTGCATTCAGAATTGGCAGTTTTCAAAGACTAAATTTTCATTCAACACACGGGGTGATGCTGGTAGTCTGCCTACCAAGCCAGAACAAGAAATGATAAAAAACCTTTGTCGACGTTATAAATGAATGGAAATTGTAAGGTCGGTAAGTGGATAACGGACAAAACAGTTGGATTACTAAGAGATTTACCAAATAAATATTAAATAGAAGTCTAATTATAAACACTTGTTACATTTTCAAACATCTCGTTACCTCAAAACTCCTATTCCTTCTATTGATAACATATGGACTACAATAGCTAATTTCAGAACAGCAAGGACCGAGTGAATGCTATAAACACTTGGGGGTTTGTTGGCAATTAACCACCTGAGCCTCCCCCCCATCCTCCCCCCCCCAAAAAAAAAGAAAAATAGGCATTTCCTTTTCAATTTCACACGAAATAACTATTTCTCCTTCATTGCATGAGAAACACAAGTCTACAAAATAACTTCTTTTTCCCAAAGAGATTGCACAATAAGATAGCTAGTGTAGGCTGTCATCCATCATTGATCTATTAAAAAGAAAAATCTTAACAATTTTACCTGGTTCAAGAATTCATCTAGTCGTCTAGCACTCCTAATGATACTTCCCTCAAAAATATCAGTCATTTGTATAACATCAGAGAAACTCGCTCCCTGGAAAAAAAAAATATATATATATATATAATAAAGTTAAACCAAGAATGCATGAAATGAAATTTCAAATTCAATGCATCTAGCCAGCCACATTTGTAACAATAAGCAGCAAATAAAAGTAAAATAATCAATGGTCAAATGCATCAAGCAAGCTATAGGGATCACTGAGCTAAGTAACAGGGACAGCTTTGTGATGAACTCTTTTTCACTTTACATTTTCTAAGAAAACTTCAGTTTTCATTTTCCATGAAAAATAAGAAAAACAAAAACACATCCACATATCAATAAGAGAAACATAGTTCTCATTCAAAAACTTTTTAAAAAAATCATATGTTGCATAATTAAAATAATAAATCATTATAAAATATATTTAGAAACTTATTTCCTTCTAGAATTTTTAATTTGTTAATGATTTATTTCATAATAATGTGATTAAATTTTTTTATGTAAATAAAAGATTTCCTAAATAATTTATTTAATTATAGTTATTGAAAAGTTACACTATATATAGAAAATTCATTGTTTTACATTTGAAAAACAATTGGAAATTTATTATAAAAGAAAACAATGAAAATTAACTTAAAATGTTTTCAAAACCTTATTATATTTGGAAAAACAGGAAAACTAATTTTCTAGTTCTCCCTTTGAAAAACTAGAGTACATGAACATGAAATTCTTTTTCTTTTAGCGCTTTTTTTTTTCTTTTCCCAAAAACTGCTCCAATTTTATACAAAAGAACAAGCACTTAGCATTGGTAAATAGGTTATTATGATCATAGAGCCAAGTGATGGGGATGGTTGTAACAAGCAAGTCCGCTATTAGGCGGGTTTACATACTGGCAGTGACTAGGTTTTCTCTTTCAATTTTCAAGTTTCCTTCTCATCCTTCATTTTCTCGTGTGCATGAAGGCAACAATGGGCTTTAGCTCAATTTCAAAGTTATTTAATAAATCAATCAATACTTCAGTGCAATAAACACATCAATGATGATTAATGTAAGTGGGGGCGCATTTGATCAGTTTGGTTCCAAACTAAACTAACTAAGAAAAACCAAATCACCTAAAATCTTGGATCTAATCAAACCAATATTACAAATTGAACCAAACCAAAAAAATTGGTTCAATGAAAACTGAAATTATTAAAAACCCAAAGAGACCTCCATCTTTGTTGTCAACACCTCTGCGATGGGTTCTCAATCCAATCCCAGTCCTAGCATCATATTCCTCAGAAGCCAACATCAATTAATCAACCAGAGACCAAAGAAATAAAACCAATTCAATACAAGAAAAGTACATAAATAGAAGGAAAATAATATAAAATTAAATAAAAATAATAACACATAATGGCAATTTGCATACAACATAGAAGCTTAGAGAATGGAAGACACATTACAAAATTCGATGAAATAATAGAGGAACACCATCAAAAACTAGATACAACACCAATTGACTAACTCTCTCTATCTCTCTCTCCTCCACACCCCCCCCCCCCAAAAAAAAAAAATATATAGCACCATTATACACAGAACACAAGATTCATTACTAGATACAAAAGCATAACTCATTGGAAAGTAGACAATCATCAACAGGCAAGGTGGGGTGATACCAACTGCTAAGATTGCCTTCCTCGAGAGAACACTACGCCACATTCCTCACCGACCATGACACAATTCTGCGCTCAATTCTCCACTCAAATTGGCCACTGTGTCCATGTTCTCCAACATGGATTAGATCTATGATGATGAACTATACAGGGAAGCAAATTTCAAGAAGATGGAGAAACAAAGGAGAGGTAGACAAAGGGAAGGAGAACAAGGCAAGAAATAAAACTAACTACCAAGGACATATGGGCTTTTGTGTGGGATTGGAAAGAATAAGAGAGTAAAAGGATAGAGGATACATATATATAGGACCTCAAACGATGTAGTATAAGAATTTCACTTCACTAAAAATAAGCTAAGAGAACCAAATGACCAAAACTATCAAAAACCTCAAACTGAACCAACCATTTAAACTAGAAAACTAAACTGGTCCCAATAAAATCGGTTTAAACCAAAAACTACACACCCTTAATGGTGATGGCAAGCAATTGCCTTCTAACACCAACTAATCTAAGTGAAGGAATGAATTATTGTCAATAGATGAATTTAGTGGTGTAGCTCTTGACAACAGTTTGTTTACAAAATGAAGTTATAGAAGAAGAAAAGAAGAAAGAGCGAGAGAGAGAAAATATGCCTTGTAAAGGTTGAATCATTATGGTAGTAAAACAAAATAGAAAATCACTAAATGACCATTAAAAGCATATAATGAGTAATTTATAACATAGTCCCTAACATTTAGCAAAATCCACAGTTAGTCCCTATCATTTTAATAATAAACAAATTAGTCCCTAAGGTTTCATTTTGTTAACAAAATAATCTTTCTATTAAAATTCACTGTTAAATAATAACAATTTAGTCCTTCGAATTTCATTTTTTATAACAGTTTCATCTTTTCAACTATAATGATTTGTAACAAGTTAGTACTTATAGTTTTAATAATTGTAACAATTTAGTACCTTTAATTTGAGTTGGCTTCTTCAATGAATACTTGACTAAAGGTATAACAGAATAATTATTTTGTTAATAAAATAAAAATTTAGAGACTAAATTATTTCTATTAAACAAACAAGGACTAAGTTATGGGTTTTCCTAAACCTCAGGGACTATAATGTAAATTATCCTTAAAAACAACTAAACTACTTACATCTGCTAAAGAAATATAAGTTTGCAAATCATCAGTATGTTTTGGATTACAACTACAAGTTGAGCCCTATAGGGAAGTAAATTAATACAATCCCACTTTATAATTTCCATTCTGACTAAAAATCTACCCATCCAGAAAAAAGTACACAAGCAGCAATTTTTACACAACAATACCATCCCACAAGCAGAAGAAAACAAACCTTTGACCAACAGTAAATCACATCCATCAAGTATGGTCTCACTGTTGATTCCACGTATTCATCCACATTTATGTCCAATTTACATTCATATTGAATCTGCAATCACAAAAAGGAATTTTTAACTGTTCTTATGCATAATATGAACAAGAAATCAAGCAAATAGAACAAACTTCTGCTATTTTTCTTGCACTCTCTTGGAGTTGTTGTAGTGGCTTGGCAAGCTCTGATCTCAAATGTATTTGTTCACTAGATTTATCTACAGGAATGAAGCAACTTGCAAGAGCTGCAACTTGGTGATGATCAAGGTCGTTGAAGGTACCTGATAAAAAATTAAGACCCAAGTCATTATGGAACACAGATCAATCCAAATTTTGATTTAGCATTACCCAGGTTGACTGAGTTTTATGACCCAGCCTCTTCAAGATAATAGTGTTGCCTCATTTAAATATAATGTTTCAGGAAATTCTATGACCTTGAGTTTTAACAGGAGCAGGAAATATGAATGATTAACTCATTCCTTTTCTTTCCTTTTCAAATGCCACTTGGTACACTTCGTTCTGCAACCCTAATTCATTAGGTCAGAAAGCCTAATTCAATGCTAATTGGAATATAAAACTAATTGAACCTCCTAAATAAAATAAAATTCTCCCTAATTAATATACTAAACCTAATAATAATAGAATTACTATATAATAAACTCTAAGCTTCATAACTTTTCAATAAACAAAATATTCCTAATTTTAGTTCTCCTCCAATGCTACATCATCACGCCACACATATTACGAGCCCAATCCCTAGTCAGATCAGCTTTGGACTTAATGCACTTGAGCAAACAGCAACTTGGCCTAGCTTCCTAGCCTGAAGTGAAACCAAACAAAACTATGCAGTGCGTCAAACAATCAAGAGATAGTGGGCATCATTCACCATTGAACATTAATTCAGTAACAAGTAGTTCATCTCCTGTGTCTATCAAGCAGGCTGCTCTGCCCTTCAACTGGACAACACCATCAGCATCTATATGGCCAAGCCTTTTCAGGACTCGCGACCGGTTCTTTAATTCATCACGAAACTTTTGGAGCTGGAAAACCAATCAAGAAGAAATAGCAGATGAATGCAAGAGATTGGAAATGATGTGAATTCAAAGGAAATAAAAGAAAATATCGGTAACCATTTTGCTAGAAGTCAGAACAGTGAAAGTGGCCATACACATGTTTATAACATCTGCAAAAAAATTATTCATATACCACCCCAGCTCAATCACGGTTAAATGTCATGTGATCAGGGATCATTACAAGTGTTGATAGTCTCATGGCTGTCACATTGTAATTTCTCAGGGTATGTTTGGAATACAAGGATATACCAAAGTTTTCACTTCTAATTGTGTAAATTTAAATATTAGGCTTGTAAGTAGTAAGAGTAAAAATAAAATGCCTAAACCAAAATTTACCAAGTACATTCAAAATTACACGCTTTGTATGTATTTCATGGTTTCCTAGTGAATAAGTTGTAATCCACATTCATATATTTAAACTGATTTCAATATCCTATTGAATACAATCTCTATATAATAAACATAAAAAAATAATACACTTATATATGCAAATGCAACCTTAAGGAAAGCAAATTATATTAGCCAAATATTTACAAATTGACACCAAAATTTTAAAAATAAAGTTTAAATGAGTATAAACGCAAAATTTAGAAAGCTCTGTCATGTTTATATTCATTATCTATTAATCAAGTTGGAAGAGACGCAAACTAAATATGAAGTCTAATATTGTCAGTAACTATCAAAAAGAGCTGTAATTAACTAATTATACCAATTTGCAAATTTTCACAATAAACATGGAAAGGCTGAAAGATATAGCAAATATTTCTTCAATTTTACAAAGAAAACTTTTAAAAGCTTAAATTTAGACTCATAAGCTGGTCTTAGTCCTTGGCAACCTCAGTTGGCCATTCTTATAATAGAATATAGGAGAAGGAAACAAAAATTGACACAGAATTGCAGCTTTTACTTTTAGGAAACAAAAATTGACTCAGAATTGCAGGTTTTTCTTTTTGTGTACTATTACACAACAACATTCACGAATACACCAGAGCCACAACTGCAATGAACGATGCAATTCAACAACTCCCTTTAAATACCAAAGGGAGCTGAAATTCCCCTATGAGAAAGCATGATAGCAACAATTAGTTTTAGGAAGGCCTTGTTCGCCATCATTGCACTTGTAGTTTTAACTAGTCAAGACCAAACTGCCAGTGCTAGAATGGACACATGAAAATAATTCATGCTCAACACATTAAACGTGATTTAATGCTTGCAAACTCAACCAATGGTTTCTCTAAAAATCAAATTTATTTATTTGTTTTTGAAACCCTCTATCTCTCTCTCCCCATATCAGCTCAATACAAAATTACAACAATATCACCATAAAAAGTGCTGCAAATGTTGAGTCTCATCTCATCCAGTACTTTGATATTATGCCTCCTACAAGTCAACTTTCAGTCAGACTACTTGAATGAATATTATAGATAGACAAATACCTGTGAATCCCGCATTTTTAACTTGAGCTGTTGAATTTCATGATTCACCTCTGCCTTCCTTTCAAAATTTCGGATTTGGTTCACATCTTGAGACTGCACACAACAAATCAAATAAATGTCATTATGAAGACAACTGCTTTAAGAAGCATTACACAAGAAGATGATTTTCAAAAGCTGCTTTCCAAAATTTCAATGGTAGAGCTGATTCTGAATTGATATTGCAAACCTTGTGCATTGAATGAGCATGTAACTTCCTTTCAAGTTCCTCAATTTGGTTGACCAAATCAACAATTTCAGGATCCTCAATTTTCATGTCCTGCAAACCAATAACCACGAGAAAAAGCAAATATCAGTCCGTCCAAACAGCAACATTTTTATGGAAAACAAAATTGGATAGAGTGGAAAAGAACCAATTTCAATGAGAAAAAACATCAAAGAGGAGTTTTAAGAAACAAAGCATTAACAGTAAACAACTATAGCAACCCTTTCTTCCCACTGAATTAACCTGAGAGGAAGCAGCACTCGCACAGGCATAAAGAAATGAAACTTAAATGCCACAACCTAGTTAAATAAAATGCAATGGAAATGAAAGGAGCATCAACAATCTTGTTAGTGTTACTGCACAATCAAGAATTAAGCGAGAAAGTAGCATGAAGACAGCTTTCAAAACTTGAAAGACTGACTCTCCAAATTCCACCATAAGAGAACTTGACCATAAGAGAAATTGACCCCAGGCTAAAGAGACACACCAGTGGTTAGGTGGATTTAATTCAGAGACATAGTAATGATAAAGTCACAGTTGAATGTAATAGAAATGAGGCTGTCACAGCCATAAGGTATTGGTAGTGGCCAAAGTTGTTAAAAGGACGCCTCAGGTGCAAGGAGGGTTTTACATGAAAATCATAAACTGTGTAAGAAATCAGTTTGAATCAATAACTGAATCAGCTGCCACTACAGTGAATTTTTTTGAACCATTAGCGAAACAACTAAAACAACATTAAACCAAGTAAACTAATTATCATACTTATGTATAATCATGAAACTGACCATATAAAATAAAAGAAACCCAACATGCATTAATTTTTCAAAAATAAAACCCCCAGCCATGCTATGTATTAACTTTAAATGGTAAACTTAAGAAGACTAAACATGTTCTCCTCTCTAGGTAAATTTGTCTATGTTTATTAATGCTTTATCATTTCCTTTTCTCTCTCTTAACTACCCCACTTTTCTAGTGGTAGATTAATAGAGAAAGAATTATTCAGATTAGAATAATTAGGAGAGATAAAGGGTAATTTAGTCAAATAAGGAGTATTTAGTTACTATTTATGTGATTTAATTGCCTTCTTAATTACTGTGCCAAAACCTTAAACGATAGATAAACATGGATGGACAGAATAATTGCTACTGATGGTTACCTTTACAGGATTAAGTTTTGGAAGCCCTTCAGGAAATCGAGTTCCTAGCTCCTGTACTGCGAGCAGTATACTTTGCCTTGCTTCCAGCGGTCGGAGATCAGGAGGGACAGATATTCTAACTTTACTTAAGGCAGAAATTAGAGGCAACTGAACAGGGACCTAAATAAGATGTAAAAAGAAATCATGAACTCATTAAGACTGCACCAAATACTTGAAACTACATGACTGAAAAGCAAAAGAATATTGTTGCACTGGTGTGTCAGCTTACCACATGCATCTCACCCTTTTCTCCAGGCTGAGGCGAACATGGTCTTGGCCGTGAACCACCCTCACTAGGTCCAGGTGAGCAATGAAGTAAAGTATCCACTATATAACCAGCACCACGTGATGGCAATGTGCCTAATCCAGGAGCAGGTTTTTTAACAACATTTACCACAACTCCCCAACCCCAATCAGTTCCACCTTCTCTTACCTTGATCTGCAATATATTATATATAAGTGATTATAAGTAGAAAACTAAATAGAAGAAGCCAAATGCTTTCCTGACCTTATTTTGTCCAAGTAGATTATCCTTTAGAAAGAAAAGTTCTATGTTTCCAAAACCTATGTTGACACATTCAAACAATTGACTTGTGGAAAAAAAGATGTCCTATACTCTAGTTCCTCTCTCACTCAACAACATCATATGCAATCCCCCTCCCCAAAATCCAAATAAGAAAAGATTTTTTTTTGAAAAAAGGGACCTATATGCATACGTGCACACACTTCTCCTCTGTGCTTCCCAGACCTTACTTTGACCTTTTCACTACAACACAGCCATATGTTACGGAACATGTCTTGCAAGTAGATACATGAGGTTTACATGAATAAGTCATATATGCATATATATATATATATATATATATATATATATATATATATATATATATATAAAATCATATATGTGCCTCTGGGTGTCTTTACTTATTTATACATATATTACTTCACTTTAAACCCAAAATACACTGATCAAAATTTTCATAGAAAAAGAATAAATGTGGTAAAAGAAATTTAACTAATGACTAATGATGGAAAAATCCAAAAACTTTGGGAAACAAATTCTGTTGAATTCAACTTCAATGAGAATGGTAATGCTTAGTAAATACCAGTCGACCAGTGCAAAGATAATAAAGAACTCTTTCAGGCCTAGTTATTTCTGCCATCATCTTCTTCTCAAGTTGGGCCATCTCAAGTTTTAACTTGTGGTATTCCGCCACTTCAGCCTACCATGCAATCAAAATTATTTGAATCAGAAAATTTATGTTAAAAATAAAATGAGATATGCCAAAAAGGAATGATTACCTCCCCAGACGCATCAAGCTCAGCAGCCTCCTCCTCCAGCTTTGAAACCTTCTTCCCTATACCAGGTAAAGCCTGAAGGATCAAAAGATCTATGAGCAATTGCTAGATACTATAGACATCACTGGCAAAAAATATAAAAGAAAGATGGGATTTGGCAAAAACCTTCTCATACTGAAACTGGTGGAATGAATTCTTTATTACATGCTCAGCAGTGAACTGGCCTTCAGCACGCCTCATTAAATTTAAAATTGAATAGTAGCTCAGTCTGAATGTACTAACTAGAGGAGCTGGTTTACCCAAAACCATGTCCTTCAGTGTATTCATCTCCATCTATACAAGCAATAGCCAAGTATATAATTAGAAAGAGAAGACTACATTGTACTTCAAAACATATATCAAGAGACCATGGCATGCTGCTACAAAAATAACTGATCCTTTGACAAGAAAGGCATTGGGTGGAGGTATGTACATGTGTACATTATATCATGGTTCATGAGCTAAAACAAAGTACTTTATATGGTTATGTTACTTAAAATGTAGTAAAATTTCTTCGTTTACAAAAACAACTTAACTTTTCAAAATTAAATATTTTATCTTATAAATTTACTTAAAAGTACTTTTTTTTGTGAAATAATTACTTTACAAAAAATATTATGTATTAATGAAAAACTATATTAATTTAATAACAATGAATTGAATTATTTATTTTAATAATAAAATATACAAATAATTATTATTAATTAAAAATAATCACGGTTCAAATAAAACCATGTCCTTCACTGCATTCATCTCCATCTCTATACTTATATTATTGTAAAGTGCCACCATTCTTAAATTTCTGAAAAATGACATTATTAACATTAATATGATAAACTTTTTATAAAATATACTTCAGGAAAAGCTTTACATAAAATCTATGAGATAAAATTTATCATTTGATAATTTTTTTTCAATAAATCTAAAAAAACATGGAAATATCGTCATTTTCTTTTAAACTAATATATTTTCTGTAAAGTATTGCTTTACAGAAGATTTTTATCACTTAACAGAAAATTTGAGATAAAATATATCTTGTGAAGATTGAATTTATTTTATGAAACAAAGTAATCCTACTTTATTTAAAACAAAGTAAGACTAGAAGCTACATTTGTTAATGCCAATAGCACTTCCTGCAACACTGACATTCTACAGGTTAGAGAAAAAGACTGCAAAAAACTACTGAAGTTTACAGAACAAAAATTAGGAAACATAAACCAAAGAATATTGATATATGACTGGCAGTAAATTACCCGCTCATCAATCATTATTATACAAATACCACGCTCATCTTTGCCCCGACGTCCAGCCCTTCCACTCATCTACAGAAATAAGATAGCATTTAAGTGAAAAATAAAAATATCAATTGATGCAAACGCATAGATGAATGTGCCTTCTTTTTTTCCTCCTTAAATGCACTAGAGAGAAACAACAGAATCTTTGCTCACCTGGATATACTCCCCAGATCCAATGTAGCGATGGCTATCACCATCCCACTTCTTAACAGATGTAAAAACAACAGTCTTTGCAGGCATGTTTAAACCCATGGCAAACTGCCACAAAGAAAATTCATCATAAAAGTTAAGCTAGAAGCTAGGACACAGCAATCATGCCACTGATCTCTGAAAGAATATAAGGAAAACCTCCCCTATTCATACACCTCCATAACCCAGGGGTGGCCCTCTGTGGAAATAAAAACTTACTGTCTCTGTGGCAAAGAGGGCCTTTACAAGGCCTTCCTGGAAAAGAAGCTCTACAAGTTCCTTGATAACAGGAAGAAGGCCAGAATGATGGACAGCGATGCCCCGCTGAAGTAGTGGTAACATTAGTTCAATAGCAGGCAAGTTTCTGTCTTCCTCATTCAAGCAGAGAATTGCATTATTAAATACTTGTTCCACAATATCCTTTTCCTCTTGGGTATTAAAATCAAGCTTAGACATAGACATGGCATGTTGTTCACACTCTCTTCTACTGAAGCTGAAAACTATAACTGGTTGAAATTTCCGCTCCATGATCATCTGAAATTCCGAAAGAAAGTAGCAAATGAACCAAAAATTCCATCAACTTATTGTACAAGTGAACTCAGCAAGATACAAGCATCGATGATGGTAATCTTAAAATCCACAACAGAGAATATGTTAGTAACAGAAGTGTTGTGAAAACTTGATTGGCATAGAGGGAAAATAAATCATGAAAGAATAAACAATCAACATAAATATTTACATGGTTTGACCTTTATTTGGCTACATCACTTGGGCTAAATAAACATGAACTAAATATAATGGAGATAAGAAGACAAAAGAGTATATCCAAACTACCATCTATCAGAATATTATAAAATCTAAACCTAGTATGGTATTAGGTTGAGACTGAGTGTGAGTAAGAAAATATTGTGTCTGCCTACAACCCGGGACACAAAATTTTCTCTAATATAAACACCAACTCCAAAAGCATCAAAGCCAATAAATTTTCACAATACAATTTCATTCATAGTTATCTGGAATGCAGCACATCTTGGGTCGTGGTCACGGTTTTAAATAAAGGCCATTATGTAACTATTTACAAGTTTTTGTCCCTTCCTTACCATTACACCAGTTATTTAAAGGCAAATGAAAATTTGTTCCTACAATGGCTGTTATGCCCGTTAACCTTGCAGTTAGGTAAGGTAACAATATAATTTCACCTTTTCTTTAAGCCAGATGGAAGCAACAACTCTTCCTCATTTTTTTCCTAGTTTGGGGAGTTTTAAGCTGTTGTCTAATTTTCTCTCTCAAATTCCATAAAAGTTAACTATCTGAACCTTCACTTCTCCCTCACCTAAGATCATTGACTATTTTCTAGTTCTACATATCTATATCCACAAAAGTTTAAGTTATTTATCTTTGTTTTTGTTCTTTTACTTTTTTTTGAAGAAAATTATGATTGATGCTTTTTTTACCAAATTTAAAGTATGAAAAATTATTCCTTACTGTCTAAATTGTTATTTTAGCTCTAAATTGATTATTGCTGATGATGTCCAACAATGACGGATTTAATGTCTTTTAGTTGATGTATTTATGTTCAATATTTAGTGTGCTAATACCATTAAACATCTTTTCATTTCATGACTTTTGCAAATTTTTTTGAAAATTTTGCATAGCGATAGGCCATTACTATTTCATTACAGCTGTTACATGCCTATTTATGTTACCTGTGTCCACTATTTAAATCCACGGTTGTGGTATAGGTTAGGAACAGGGTACACCAATTCGTTGATCAGATTTGCATGATTAACAGATGTAATTAACCAAATTAAAGTAAGTGGGCTAGAAGAGAGGGGATTAACTTTTGGGCATATGTCGGAGGGCTTATTCGGACTTTTTGCCAAAAGTTAACTATACATCTCTACTTATTAGGACTCCAATGCCATTTGAAAATTGGACTTCCTAACTAAATACTTATGCAACTCTTATGTTGACTATGATTACAGCTTCAAACATAAAGAACTTTAAGACCCACAGAACTAGTAGCTAAAAGTGACAAAATTAAGGAAATTACCCGCACTGGAACAATTATACTGTTGAAATGTGAATACTAATTTACCAAAACTTTTAATATAATTCCAAATGGAGTTCGCTTATTTTCCCATAATTTCAGGGTTGCGCTTTTACAACCTAAATCAGGTCTACATGAACAATTTCATCTTAAATTAAGAAAGGAAATGATTTCGGAAACTGAAGGTTGCCAATAGCATCAAGAAAATGAAAAGTTATAGAAGGTCGTAGAACCAACAAACAGGAATCATTACAAACCCAGTGATTCTGAATTCCTGATACAGATCAAAATACAATTTTCACAACATGCATCATTAGCAAAATGGAAAAATGACATCGACATTCTGATTTCTGACATTTAAACAACCATATGAAAGAAGCAAAAAACTTTCAAATACACAAACCTTAGATAATTTTGTTACTACGACGTTCTGAATTTTTTTATTTTGATCCTTTTTATAGCATTTAAAATAGTTAATAATAGCACTGAAAATTGAAATTATTTATTATGGGACACTAAAAAAATCTTTTGCCTATTTTTATTCCATAGTAGCATAGTTTTGGCCAATATATCATTGAACATGCGATCCCACAAAGTTTTTTGGATTGTAATAATTATATTTTGTTCCCCACTAAAACTGATGAAACCTTCTTCTTACTTCAAGATAAGGGCTTAGATTCCTATTTTAACAATGTATCAAAGCGCGGTGCATGCCATTGCCAAGTAACATCAGACAAGTCCAATATAAAAGAGAAAAGAAAAATAAACACCCATCATAAGACTTTCAAAGAAATAAATTTGAGATATGAAATTGAGCCGTAGTTCAAGGCACACCTTCACAATTTTGTATATGTCAGAACCGCCCGAAGCATTCCCAGCTTTTGCAATTCTTCCACTCCCTTTACCATTTGAGCTCTTGTTCCCATCACCAACTTTCTGTTTTGTGAAGGTATCTTGAAGTTTCATAAAATTGTCTTCCCTGAACTGCTCATTCTCATCCACAACAAGATAAAGCCCAGCACCACCCATGGGGAAAACATAATGCTGCAGTGGAGTTGGTCGAAAATCTGTGTATACAACATGACATGGTTGCTTGTGCAGATGACAAATCCATTCTGCAAACTCTGTGGCATTTGACATTGTTGCAGAAAGGAAAACCATCTTTATTTCTGGTGGCAAAAATATAATACTCTCTTCCCAAACAACACCTCTTTCACGATCCTTCATATAATGAATTTCATCAAAGATGACCCATGCAACTTCCTTCAAAATCTCTGATCCCCTATAAAGCATCCCCCTAAGAATCTCGGTTGTCATCACTAGACAACTGGCATTAGGTGAGAGAGTCACATCACCTGTCATCAACCCAACATCTTGAAACTCATGATGCAATTCCCTATACTTTTGGTTACTCAAAGCTTTCAATGGTGATGTGTATATAACTCTCTGCTTATCTCTAAAGGCCATAGCAATTGCATACTCAGCCACAGCAGTCTTCCCCGCAGATGTATGAGCGGAAACAAGAACCGACTCATTCCTTTCCAAACATGCCACTGATACTTTCTGAAATGGGTCAAGTTCAAACTTGTAGGTCTTTGCCATCTCGCCATTGAATTCAGGATTTGAGAGGGTCCCATGAAGTTTTTCATCTTTGGTTGATGTGTAACCACCAGGAACAGCAACCTCATGCACACAAGTCCGTGTCAAATTTCTCCGCTTTAGGGCAGATTCAGAGGTAGCTCCAACCTCAACTTCCTCTAGTTTTTTCCGTTTTCCTGGGATTGGTGACTCCTCCATTACTAGGCTTCAAGCTTATGTTAACTCAAATTTTTGCCTAGATTCAAGAAAAATCTTCAAAAGAAATCATAGGTTCATTTAAGATAACTAAATTCAAATACTTCATATCTAATAACAATGCCAGCTTATTAATGTGTGTTAATGTGGCAGTCATTATCTTATACATTAGAAGGAGTTTTGGAGCTGCTAGAGTGAAGCAACTGGTGGGTGGAGACTAAAATGCAATTATTGATGGTGGTCCCAAATTGTCAAATTTCGTTTGGAGAAGCTTCTCCAAGTTTGTGTCTAGTCCACTCCAATGCCAGCTTATAACATAACAATGCCAGCTTATTAATGTGTGTTAATGTGTAATTGAAAAGAGAAAATCATGATCAGAGTTAGGGTTTGTAATTTAGAATATAACACAGTTAGCACAAAAAGTAAGTTCCAAACATAAAAAATAAATAAGAAAGCTATTGATAATTGATCAGTGAATGAGCCAAGTTCACAGTTCATTTACTTTCCATGGGCAGTTTCTGATGGACTGGAGAGCGACATTTAACAAGATACCTCAAACAAGAAAGTTACACAACCAACACTTTTCTCAATAGTGTAAAAAAAAATTTACTTACCTTTTACAGTTGCTGATGAGGACCGAGGAGGCGAGGACTGAGAACTGAGAAAGACTGAGGACTGAGGAAGACAGAGGATTGAGGACAACCAAGTTGCTGACAGCGTTGAGAGCCGATGGACTGGAGAGCGACGGCCGAAGATTGCGTGGAGAGCGACGACCGACGATTGTGTGGAGACTGGAGAGAGAGACTAGAGAGCTACAGTGAGGTGAGGAGGAGTCAGCTACTCAGCGTTGCAAGTGAAGATCGATGACCCGAGTTAGCCGCGATGGTTAATCGGTCGATGTCGGGAGGAGAGTGGAGGTTGGACGGTGGACAGTGGACCCGCTGGAAGTGCTCAGAGAAGAGGCACAGGCATGTGTGACGGGAGGGTGAGGAGGCCCGCTGGAAGTGCTCAGAGAAGAGGCACAGGCATGTGTGACGGGAGGGTGAGGAGGCGTGGAATTGAGATTACAGATTAGCGTCTCTACTCTCAGCGGCACAGCTTTTAGATTTAGGGCAAATAAGCTTATACGGGGTACATTTCAAAACGACGTAGTATAGGTGATTTCGGTTCGGTTCGGTCTAATTGAAATTTTTGAATTTAAAACCGAATCGAACCGAAATCACAGAAATTTCTGAAATTAAAAACCAAACCAAACTGAAATGTATAAAAAACCGAATTAAATTTTCAAATCGGTTCGGTTCGGTCGGTTTTTTCAATTTGAACCGAATACTGCTCACCCCTACGAACCCGCCCAAATCCGTTTTGTAAAATCCAAATCCGTTCTAATAGGGTTTGGATAGATCGGATATCTGCGAAAACCCGACCGACTGACATCCCTAATCATGAACATTAATTTGGTTCATTGGATACCAATCAATTTCGGCAAACGACGTCGCTTTGTAAACAGCAGTGGTGCTGGGCGGGGCAGCTGACGAGTTAGGGTTTGTAAGTGGAAAGAGGAAATCATGAACATTAATTTGGTTTATGCAGACCAAATCAATTTCAATAAATGACGTCGCTTTGCAATCAGGTTCCAATAATATAGCCTCTAAGCATGAATTACTTCGAATATGTGATCCTTAGCTCTTTCAACTTCAATTTCTTATTTAAAATTTGTTCAATTTAAATGGTCTAGAGAGGGAAAAGATAGAGATAGAGAATTGCGAAATAAAGGATTAAGCAGGAATAGGGATGGCTGTTTAAAAAGAATTCAGATTAATTTTCATTTTTCTATTAGTAGTTTCTTTGTTAGTAGTTTTGTGCAATCATAGTTATTATCCTTTACTTTATACAAGAGATAGTTGATTTAATTATTTTGTGGAACTATAGTTTTATATTTTTTTCATATCGATGTTGTTGTAGCTTTGTTTTGTTTTCAGATTTCTTTGCTTTTGTTTGTAGGTTTTACAAGTCTTATTGTTCTTCGTGTGAAATTGTTTCGATAAATTTAGATATTTTGAGAGTTTTGATTCATTTTCGATAAAGTGTGAAAGTTGTTTCGATAAATCTAGATACTTTAAGGGATTTAATTCACCTCTTTAAGGGTAATTTGTTTCAGTGACTTGGTACGTAGAGATCGGATCACTACCTCCAGTGAGTACTGCGTCATTGGATGATAACTCTATCTTTATTATGGTAACCTTCTCCGATTTAATTCTTTATTACATGGGTCTCTTGCTCTTCTATTTTATGATTTATGTTTGACTTTATGTCTTTTTTTACTTTTCCAATTATTTTCGAGTTTAATGTTAACTACAGTGGTGTATCGGTGGAAACATCGATTAGATTCTGATGATATTGATTTGTTACATGTTAACTATTATGGTTGTTGTATTTTTTTTTTAAGATTTAGTTGGTTTCATTTGTTTTGATTTATTTATTGGTTTGTTTTGATTTATTTCTTTGACTAGATACTTTTATATTGAATTTTAAACTTTTGTATTTTTTTCTCAGTCCACTTATAAATATATATATATATAGTTTTATGGATTTTGTTAAAATACAATATACTGAGCATTGTTTAAAAAAATTAAGAAAAATATAAAAAAATATCTTATAATTTTATTGATTTTTTACTTTAATTTGTATCAAAGAATATTATAGTATCGCATCGTTAGCAAAAGGTGATAATTTATAGAGATGTTAAAATTATTAATATGAAAATTATATCATGCAATACTAATTTAATATAAATTAAATTATAAATTTTAAAATAAAAATAAATAAATTATCATGTATTTTTTATATATATTTTTTTAATTAATAATTATATTTTAATTATCATATCAATAGTTTTAAAAAAGCGTTAAAAAATACTATTATATATTAATGGCATGATTTTATGTGCGATATTATATATATTATTTTAACATAAACTGAATTATAAAGTCTAAAGTGAAAATGAGTGAATTTATGATTTTTATTTTTTATTTTTTTAAAAAATTTATTGAATTTCAAATTTTTTTTGTCAAGACTTGTTAAATTTCATTTTTTTTTCTTAAGACTCGTTAACATCAATTTATTTCTTAAAATTTATTAAACTTTATTGTATCTATACTATATATAAAAATAGAAAGTGGAAAAATATTAGAATTTTTTAAACTACTTTTAGTTGAAATATAATATTATTTTGATAAAAAAATAAAAATTTAAAATTTTATTTTTGAATTAATTAGATATTTCCATTGTTTTTTATCAAAATTTCCATTGTTAAGTAATATCTATTTTTAAATTAATTTAGATTAGATCAGTCATTATATATTTGATTAATTAAATTTAATGTAACATATATTTTTTAAAGAAATTAGTGAATTAATGTATTTTTTACTGAAAATATTATGAAGAATAGTATAAAAATTTGGCAACTCTACGTTTTATAATATTATAAAAAAATAGTTAAATATTTTTTTAAAAAATTACATTTCATGAAATTCAGTTATATATATTGGTTATATATTTTGCATTTTATAATCTAATTAAATAAAATAAAATATATTTTTTATACAAAAGCATTACTAGATAATTTATATTTATTTTTTAAAATTACATATGTGCAAAAATGGAGGAACAATAGAATTTTCTATAATATATTTAATTATTTTAACTATTAACAAGTATATTTGAAGTTTATATTTGAAAAATTCAAAATTCTCCATATATATATATATATCTCGAGAAATAGTATAAAGTTAAAAAAATTGAAAAAACATTTACTATAATAATATAATTAAAAAATGATTAGGTAAGTTTCACTAATTGTTTCAGAATTTAAAGCTATGCAAAAATATAATTCTTAAACTTTAATTTTTAATATAAAACTCTCGAAACTTTAATTTAATTAATAAAAAGTGCTTATAACTTATGATATTATATTTTGTAGTAAAAAAAATAATTTAACATATTTTAAATTAATAAAAAAAAATGATAAATAGACTTATATACTCTTTTCTTTATAACCTCTTTATCTACTTTATATAGGGCTGTGCAATCGGTCGGTTCGGTTCTGAACCGAACTGAACCGATAAAACCGAAAATCGAATTGTTAAAATTTTAAAAATAAAAAAAATCGATTATGAAGATATAACCGAACCGAATCGAACCGATAAAAATTGGTTCGGTTCGATTCGGTTCAAACCGAAATCTGCTGGGTTGGGCTTAGGACCGAACGGGATGGAGGGGTTGGGGTGCTGGGTTGGGTACGAGAGGCGAGAGGGAGGGCTTGGGCTCGGCCTTGGGCTTGGGCTTGGGCCTAACCACTAAATCAGTTTTTCGGTTTGATCGGTAATTTAACATGTTTAAACCGAACCGAATTGAAAACCGAATAATTTTAAATATATTAACCGAACCAAACCGATTATTCCGAAAAATCAAAATCAACCGGTTCAGTTCGGTTTTTCGATTTAGACCGAAATATGCTCTCCCCTAACTTTATATTTGTGTCTCTTCCCTGCCTACCTAACTATCTTCTTCCTTCTCTCGGTCTTCTTTATTTCTCTCAAACTCTCATCAAAATCAAATAACTCTCCCATAAATTTTATTTTATGTAAAAAAAACTCATTCAAAGCAATGAAATATGATGATATTGGAAGCCTTCAGACATGAGGTTAGTGAAGTATTGTGAAGTGTCATATGTAAGTGGCCTAGAAATTTTATATTTGCCAAAGGGTGAAAATGAAAGATTGATGGGATGGGCTAATAAAAATCGGGTACAAGCAATGAGGCGATTTGGGCATTAGTGTTTGTCTTGTGGAAAAATAGTAAGAAGGAGTTAAATCCAATTAGTATTTTTGTAGCATGGTGCATGATTGGAGTTGGGTGAGATTTGGATTCTATGGAGTTAAAGGAGTGAAAAATTGAGGGAAAATAGATTTTATGAGAACAAGTGATCAAAGGGTTGTGTGAAGAAAATGGCAAGGAACTTTACAGGAATTTATAGATTTGGGAGTAATCAACTCTCAATATTGTATGTAAGTGAAGAAAAAAGAGTGGATAAGGGGTTAAATGGAAGATTAGATTTTTGTGACGGATGAAAAGAGTCAAATTTTCATAGGTGAAGGGAGTTGTTTCTCGTACAATTGACTTTGATCAACATTTTCTAAATCTATTCTTGAGATTATAAAATTATATAGATTTTAATTTCCATTTCTCTTTTTACTTAGACATGAAATCATAAAGTTGAAAATTTTCATTTATAATTATTTTTTATAGTAATTAATTATGAATTTATACTTTATTATCATTTAAATTGATGTAACTCTCTTTTTATTTTTAAATTTTGTACTTTAAATTGATAATAAAATTATATGAATTTTATTTTTATGAATTGTTTTCTTTGTTAATTGATTTAGACTGAATTTGAATTTGACCTATATTATATTCTAGTAAAATCTTGTTGGATTAACTAAAGTGAAAGAGAAAAAGTGATGGAGAGAGATAGAGATTGAAAGAGAGACTGAGCAATAATGTTAAGTAAAAAGAGATAGTGAAATTTATCCAAATTGTGTTGCTTGAGAAAATTTTTTAGATTTGAAAATTTTGAAATTATTTACGCTTGAAATTATAAAATGTCTAAATTTTAGTCATGTATAATGAATAAAAATGAAATTTATCTACTGTATATAAAATTATTAACTTTATTTAATTTTAAGAATAAAATTATAATAATCTAATAATATTTTATTTAATTATTTCATAATTAAATTAATTTAAGGGTGAAGATAATTTTAAATATTAACTATTTTAATATTAATAAAAATGAATTGTAATAATATATAAATTCAGGATAATAATTAAAACTAATAACTTTGATAATATTAAAATTTTTAAAATATTAATTATCAAAATCAATTATTTTCAATAATTTTATTAAGTTTTTATGAGAGCTGTGAGACAGTGACATTTTACATAATAACTTTTTTTTTTTATCATAAGATTGAACTATTGTATAACAAACCAATAAATATTATTTAATAATAAGTTTAAATTTGATTAATGGATAATATTAAAATGTTAAATAATTTAGGGAAGCATTATCAAACATTAAAATGTGTTGTTAATTTAAATATTAGATAATTTTGAATGGATTGAATTATAACAAAATATTAAATAATTTTGATAAGGATATTTAAGTATTAAAATAATAAAATTAATGATTAAAAAATAGCATATAAGATAGTTTTTTTTTTTGAATCAAACATATAAGATAGTTTGTTTTTGTAAGAATATAATAACATTAATTTAGTATATATTAAAATAATATTAAAAATTATATTATATACTAAATTTTTTATTTAATTTTTAATTTAGAAATGCAGTTATTTTACTATTCTACTTTAGTAGTATTAATTCATAAAATCCATATGTTAAGTTATATATATCTTTATTAATATTTTATTTTTCTATTAATATTATAATGTGATTTTGTATTTTTTTATTAATATTTATAATAAATGATTAAACTTTATTAGTTACTAAATTAATATATTATAATATCTATATAAAAGTGATGAGAGGAAAATATTACGATTCTATAAAATATTCTTTAACTTTTAAATTATTTATAATATTATTTAATTTTTAAATTATTTATAATATTATTTAATTTTTAAATTATTTAATAATTTCTATCACTTAGGAATTTTTTAAAATGCTTTTAAAATTTTAAATTATTTATAGAAAAAATTATTTTTTAGTCCCTGAGATATAGTGTAATTAACGGATTCGTTGATCTATTTTTAGAATCAAACACTTTCGTACTTGAAATTTAATTCCGTCAAATTTATAGGCCCCTCTCTCAAAGAATTGAAGAAAAAAATACATTTTCGTCCCTAAGTGTTACATAATTAACAGATTTGTCCCTCTATTTTTCGAATTTAATACTTTAATCCCTAAAATTTAATTTCGTCAAAATTCAAAGAAGAAAATCTCAAATTCAATCTCTATAAACAAATAAAAATTTCAATAAATTTAAAATTTAAATTAAGTAAAGATAATAAAAATTAAAATATATAAATTTTAAATTATTAAAAATAAAAAATTAAAACTCAATATAAATTACTTTTGTGATGCCGCTTACGGTTGATCACTGCTTACCATTTGAAAAATTTATTAAAATATCTCTGACATTTTAAAAAGTCTACTAGTTAGTTTTTCTATTAATTTTAGTCGTTAAGTATTATAAAAAAAATTTAAAATATCACTGATATGGAGAGACTAATTAATAAACTTTTTAATAATTTGAGGGACCAACTAATAATTTTTTCTAAACTATAAGGACTAAATAATAAAATATTTAGTGATAAAATTAATAGAAAAACTAACTAGTAGATTTTTTAAAATGTCAGAAATATTTTAATATATTTTTTAAAATTGAGGGATTACATAGCGAGTTTTTTCATACTATACGAACTAAATAGAAATTTTTTTATTTTATTATTATAGGGTATTTTTGAAATTTTATTTATTTTCTTTTCTTTGACCAAATAGAAATTATTGACTTAAACAAAATTTTAAACGAAGAGATCTTGGATTTTGACGGAATTAAATCTTAAAGATGAAAGTGTTGGGTTCTAAAAAGAGAGGGATAAATCCATTAATTATATTATACTTCAAGGACTAAAAAATAATTTTTTTATTTATAATATTATTAACTTTTAAAAATAGTCGATAATTTTGTCATTTAAAATTTAATTTTTAAGATGGATGATACTTTTATTATTCAAATTATTTTTAGATTAATTTAAAAAATCTCAAAAGATATATAAAAATACAATAAAATTATATATTTTAAAAAATGATATTTTTAAATTAGATAAAAATCTAAAAAGATATATAAAAATACAACAAGATTAATTTTCTAAATAAAAATTATTAAAATAGATCAAATTTTAAGATATGAATTATTAAAATAGATTAAAATTTCAACATAAATATTATTAAATTTAATTTTGAAATGGATGATATTTCTATTATTCAAATTATTTTTATGGTTATTTAAAAAAATCTCAAAAGATATATGAAAAATACAATGAGAATATAATTTAAAACAAGTATATTTTTAAATTAGATGGAAATCTAAAACAATATATAAAAATATTAAATTTCAAAACAATAAATTAGTAAAATTGATAACATCACTAGCAACTATTAAGATAAAAATAACATTTTATAATTGATACGACATAATGATCGGTCAAAATAAGTTATGAGCAGTTACTATAGAATAGAGTCGCGTAGCAAAGGCCTAATAAATAGACACATGATCACAGAAGTCTCACCTATAGGAACAAAGACCAGAATATCGTAACACTTGATACTTCACTAAGGCTTGCCCTCTCCTAAATATGTCGAGTGTTCATGGAGAGTTACCGTTAATGGATATAATCTAGCACATCCCCATTATGCCTAAAATTGTGGGATTTTTTATCTACTAGCCGGTATCAGTCGGATTTCAAGGAGATGTGATAATTAAATCCATCGTCTTACGGTATAAAATTAAATGTGCATAAAGTTTAAGATATGGATTCTTACACACTCATTCTAAACTCAAAATAATTTATTACATTTGCTCATTTTAGCAATTCACTAACTTGAGACTCGGAGTTGCTATCCATATGCGCCAACCACCTCATTCTTTCTTTTTTCTAGATTGACCAATTGTAGTTTAGCTCTATTTCTAGCTACATCATTTGGTTTCATTGTCGGGATCTCCATTGAATTATTTCTATTCATTGGGATTAAATCCGACTTCCTAAATCACTTTTCCCTAAAAAATACTTTTTCTTTATCCTTCAAATGGCGGATAATGCACGAGTTGCTGCTAAGTTCGCTGCCAACAAGGGGCCTACTATCTCTTCTACCCCTGAAAGGTGGGTAGAACACTCCATCCATAATCAATGAGGCAGAGCTTAATAACCTGAATAATGAACAAATGCTCCAACACATTAAAAAACAGCAGGCAACTCTCGAGCAATACAAAGGTCAAAAGAAGGCCTCATTTATGGCTCCCAAAATAAGGGATGAGGCTTCCATCAAGACCCCAAAGACTCGGACGGAAGCAATTCAAACTAAATTCAAAGGAAAGGCCAAGCTGGAGGACGAGGAGTCATCAGACGAGGTTCCAAAAGACATCGATTGGAAATTGGTCTGTATTGTGCAAAGGTACCAGAAGGAGTAGAAGAAGAACTATGGCCTGGACGATGCCTCACCCCTATCAGAGAAAATCCTTATAGAAACCTTCCCTACCAAATTCAAGATGCCAAATTTAAATAAATACGACAGAACAACAGACTCTAGGAGCTACCTGGCAATCTTTAGAACAATGATGCAGCTTCAGGATGTCAATAAATTTGTACTATGCCAAGTATCCATCCACACTCACAAGTTTAGTTCAGAAATGGTACCAACATTTGAGTCCAGGTTCTACTCAAAATTTTACTAAGTTTGCTATGATGTTTAAATTTAGATTTATTACTTTCATACCTCCTAAAAAGCTTTCCTCCGACTTGCGGAAGATCCACCAAGGAGAAGGTGATTCTTTAAGGAGCTTCATTCACGTTTCAATGCTAAAGCAATACAGGTAGAAGAACTAAATCATGAAATAGCATGCAACGCATTGAAAAAAGAAACTCAAAACATCAAGTTAATAGACTCCTTGATCAAGAACCCTGCCGCTACCTATCAATAGTTGATGGATAAAGCTCAGAAGTACATAAGGATGGATGATGAAGTCTAGGCACTAAGAGAAGATAGGAGGATGAGTCAAAACAAGACCCAAAAGATAGAAAGATGAGGATATGAAGGAGACCGCAGGAATTACCTAGTGTCTTGTAGAAGGGACGATCAAGGTAAGTACAAAAGTTATACACCGTTGAATGACTCACGGACACAAATTTCAATGTGAAATAGAAAAAATGACAAAGAGGTCAAATGGACTGCCAAACTTAACCCGGACAAATCAGGCTTGTGAGAAAGGACAAAGTATTGCCGATTTCATGAGGATCATGGGCACACTACAAAAGAATGCAAGCAACTAAAGGATGAGATTGAAAGACTCATTAGAGATGGAACCCTGAGGAGGTTTGGTTTAAAAGATAAAGAAGAAAAGAAGTTAGAACCTGAGGTAAGACCACCGATCAATCTTAACAAAAATGAACTGTAGGGGTTATTAACGTAATTGTAGGAGGACCAAGTGGCAACAATGGTATGCAGAAATAGAATATCACAGATATTAAACTCTTGAGTCAAACTCTGAGTTTTTAAACGTAGAGTATAGTAAAAATGGAGGTGCCGAGACTGGTGAGTTGGATGAGAACTGAAAGGGACTCTTAAGTTTCTTGAGGTTATTCGTCCTAGTGCTTATAAGTTGGTCTAGTAAGATGGCTAAGTCACTTTTTACTCTTAGGAGTATTTTGTAATTCATAGAAATATTATCAATAAAATTATGATGTATCTTTCAAGTCTTTTATGGTTTAAAATCAGAATTATCAGAAACGATAGATTGATAAAAGCATGGGACAAGAAAAATTACCACGAGATGGGTAACCGTCAGAGGAGCCACGAGGTGGGTAGCCTCCAGGCACTTGACTCGGTATTAGTCGCATTAATGAAATTATTCAAGGAATTTTTTGCCAACGTCACGAGGCAAGTAACCACTAGACAATTAACCGGATGTTAGTCTCGTTAATAAAATTATTCAAGATATTTTATGTCGACGAGAGGCGGAAAACCGTTAGGCGGGCCACAAGGTGGGTAACTGCTAAGCACTTGGTCGGGTGTTAGTCCCGTTAATAAAATTATTCAAGGCACTTTATGCCGATGCCACAAGGCATTTTATACCGATGCCACAGTAATTTAAAGGCAATTTTTGTCAAAAAGCGCCATAAGATGGGTAACCACCAAGCGAGCCATAAGGCGAGTAACTGTTAGACGAGTCTCTAGGTATTAGTCCCAAAAGATAATAAAGCGCCATAAAGTGGGTCATCGCTGAGCGAGCCACAAAGCAGTTAAACGTGAGATAAAATTTTCGGGTTTTAGTCCTATTAATAAAAATTTTTAAGGGCATTTATACCTAAACTACAAGGTAGGTAACCGCTAGGAAAATGTTTGGATGTTAATTCCATTAATAATTTTTTAAAGGCATCTAACTAACTAGCAAAAATTCAAGTGTTAAATTCAATTTATTAAGCCGTAAGGCATTTTCTCGCCAAGTAGGGATTTGGGTGATGGTCCTACTGATTACTTAAGCTAGTGGGTCGAGTACTGATTCTTGTACTTAGTAAAAGAACATTAAAGACAGGGGGTGAAAGATTTTATACTACTGATATGATGGCCGATTTAAATGCAGCTCGAAAAACAAGACAATCATCATTTATGTTCAGAAACATGCGAAGAGACATGAGTATGAAGAGCCAATCTAAGTATACCTCATGTCCAAGATCGTGAAGACAACTGTAGTCTTTGAATCTGAAGAGCCGAAGACCAGTTAGGAGACCTCTGATATGACATAATAATTGTTCAAAGTAAGCCATGAGCTATCGCCATAGGACAAGGCCACATGGCAAGGGTCTAATAAGCTGACACACGGTCGCAGAAGTCTCATCCATAGTAACAAAGACCAGGACACCATAACACTCAGTGCTTCACCAAGACTCGCCCTCTCCTGAGCAGGTCAAGTTTTCATGAAAAGTTACCATTAGCGAATATAATCTAACAGATCCCCATTATGCTTATTATTGCAGGATCCTTTATCTACTAGCTGGTACCAGTCAGATTTTTAGGAGATGTGATAACTAACTCCATCTTCTTACAATATAAAAGTAAATGTGCATAGAGTTTAAGGTACACATTCTTACATACTCATTTTAAACTCAAAGCAATTTATTACATTCTCCAATTCTAACAATTTACTGACTTGAGCGTCGGAGTGGCTGCCCATAGGCCCAACCACCTCATTCTTTCTTTTTTGCGGTTGACCAATTGCAGTCTAGCTCTATTTCTAACCACATCAATAATCTTTTGATTACTTATCTCATCATCATAAAATGTATGTAAATATCATCTTATAGTAATATAATACACAATTCATTATAACTACATGATATCAAAGTATGCATAATATCATTCTCACAATAAATTATTTGCTTCCAAATATCTTCTGTGGCAAGCTCTTATCCCATTATTTTTGTAATATTTGTAACATTTTTTTTTGTCTCTTATTATTTTATATATTTAGCTATTTAATTATTAAATTTAAATTTATTATTACTATTATCTTTATAACATATTTTTATTTTTAGTGAAATAATTTTGATTAAGGCTTGTTTCCTTTTCTATTTAATTATTTTTTATAATAAATAAGGAATAACGCTAGAGTCACACTTTAGTACCTTAAAAGCCTCCTTCTCAACTTCTGAATGTTCTCCATTCAATTGCTTAGTTGAAATGCTGACATGGTAGGTTCACATGAAAACCAAACTCTCACTCTTACATATGATGTCACCTACTAACTCTCTACTCTCTCTTGAAATCATTCTCTTCCTTGTAGTTTAGTCACTAAAACTTGACAAACGAAATTTTGCAACGGTAGGTCAAAATCTTTGCATTTCTCCTGGAGTTCTTGGGATGCTCGAATGCACTTGACACCTTTCAGCACTTCTGGACAAGCTCCTTCGCATTCTGTATTATCGTTGGCCAGTAATACTATTGTCTAAATACTTTTCAAGCAATCGTCCAAACTCCTTCATGACTCCTGTAATCACCTTCATGAATATCTTTTATGATTTCTAGGCTTTCCTCCTTTGTGACACAACGCAGCCATGCTGAGTTGACGACCTCATGTATAACAAGCCATCAATTAGCGCATATTTGGAAGATTTTTGTATTATCTATTTGGCAGATAGCTCATTGGTTAGCAGATCATCTTGTGTCAAAAACTTGTATACGAGCGTCATCCATGATTATCCTTTCTTTATGGGAAAAGAGTCTTCCTCCTCAATTACTGGAGTATGCAATTTTTCAAACTAGAACGACTGAGTCAAGTGCTGCTCTCCCGCTGTCGCCATTTTGGCTAGAACATCTACCTCTTTGTTATCACCTTTAGCTACCTGGTGAAGCTCATAGCTGCCCTGCCTGTCTTTGATTCTTTCCATCAGGGGCTGAACCTTTCCTTTGTATTTAACAAGATTCAGTTCTCGGATTTTAAATTTTCCTTAGCATTGATTAACAATTAGCTATGAGTCACTAAAAATAATAGATTTTCGTATACCTAACTTCTTGATGATTCTTAGTGCCATTATTACTGCCTCGTACTTAGCCACATTGTTGTAGTATTGAAGGTGAGTTTTGTAGCATACCAGAACTTTATACCGATTTGACTCTGCAAAAGGATTCTACTTCCAAAACCCCCAGCTCCACAAGCTCCATCTGCCCAGACCTTCCATTGCTCCATGGCAGATTCAGGGGCTTCTGATAGAGTCATTTCTGCTACAAAATTAGCTACTGCATGGGCTTTCATAGCCTTTCTTGGGACATACATAATGTCATAGGCCGACAATATAGCCAACCATATGGATAGCTGCCTCGAAAACTTTGATCGTTGTAGAACCTTTCACAGAGGATAATCCATCCTGACTTCTATGGCGTGTGATTCGAAGTATGGATGTAGCTTTATGGCTGATATAAGGACAACAAACGCCAACTTTTCGAGAGGAGGATAGTTCAGCTCTGCCCCCTTCAAGACTTGACTGGAATAATATATTGGGCTTTATTCCTTATTGTTTTTCTGAACGAGCACCGAGCAAACTGTTTCCTATGTTACAGATAAGTAGAGAAATAAAACCTCGCCTTCGACAGGCGAGCTTAGTAATGGAGGAGATCATAAAAAGGTTTTCAAACTTTCAAATGCCTCTGCACATTCTACCCCCACACAAACTTACCTTTGCCTTTTAAGGTTTTGAAGAATGGGAGACACCTTCTAGCCGAGCACGATATGAACCGACCTATGGCAGTGACTCGTCCATTCAACCTCTGTAATTTATTAATGGTTTTGGGCGCTTCCATGTTTTAGATGGCACTAATCTTCTCAGAGTTTGCTTCTATGTCTCTTTTTGAGATTATATGCCCTAAAAACTTTCTAGCTTTTACCCCAAAGGAACACTTTTCAAGGTTTAGCTTCATACCCGCCTTATCCAGTATGTCAAAGACTTTTCGTACCACCATGTCATCCACGTATACTTCGACTGTTAATCTCACTATATCCTTAAAAATGCCTGACACCAGCCTTTGGTAAGTCACCCTCGCATTTTTTAATCCAAATGACATCACTTTGTAGCAGAAAAATCATTCATCTGTTATGAATGCAATCTTCTCGGAGTCAAGAAAAGAAACCACTGCGTGACCTGAGGTCGAGTCTACTAACCTGTTGATAGATGGTAGTGGGTAATGATCTTTTGGACATGCTTTATTCAAGTCAGTGAAGTCCATGCACATTCTCCATTTCCCGTTAGCCTTCTTTACCAGGAACACATTGGCAAGCTATGTGGGATACTATATGTAATACCCGGCTAAGCTCCAGTGTCGGAATTCCCTTTTTTCCGATGGAAATCTCCATCAGAATCCAAAATCTCAAAGCGAAAATGTTTAGAAGGGTAAAATAGGATTTTCATAAAGTGAATTTTGAGTTTTGGCAAGGCTTAAAGGTTCAACCGCCGAAGGTAGCTTCTCCAGCCACCTATAAAGGGCCTTCAGCCTGAAAATTGAGAGAAACTCTCCTCCATTTTCGGGCAGAGGTAATTTCATGCGCTTCTTTGGTTCTTCTTGCCGTTTTACTTCAAATTCTGGAGAATTTATAAGTTTTTAACTATAAATTGGAAGATCTGAGTTGCATTTCAAGTTTTAAACCTTGGAGACCTTCGGAGATTGATTTCCCTTTTTCTCTAAGTTTGGGTTGCTGTCACCATGGTTGTCTCCAAGAGGTAAGCCTAAACCTTTGCTTTCCTCTTGTTTTCAAAAGGTTTTCAGCTTGTGTTTTGAGGGTTTAATGGTTGTGGTTGCATGTTTGTCCTTTTTGTTCATTGTAGGGTTTGAGTTTAAATGTTCTTAATGCATGCTTTCTCTTGTTCTTATGTTGTTGCATTTTGGGTTTGAGGCAGTCTTTGAGGTCTCCTAGGTGCGTTAAATAGGTTTAATTGTTGTGAGGCCTTTGCATGTGAGTTGTGTTGTGTTTTGAAGGGTGAATGTCAAGGCAGAATCGGGTTCTGCCTTGCTGGAGAACCCAGGTTCGACCGCCGAAGCAAGGTTCGACCGCCGAAGCAGGGTTCGGCCGCTGAACCTGCTTGTAGAGGCAGCCTTTTGGCCGCCTAACTTGCCTCCGAAGGTTCCAACCTTCAGATCTGTGTGGGGTTTTAGGCCGCCGAACCTGCCCTCGAAAGTTACTGACTTTTGGATCTGTGAAGGGTTTTAGGCCGCCGAACCTGCCTCCGAAAGTTACTGACTTTTGAATCTGTGTGGGGTTTTAGGCTGCCGAACCTGCCCCCGAAAGTTATTGACTTTCAGATCTGTGAGGGACCTTCGGCCGCCGAAAGTCCCCTGCCCAGCCTTCTCCTTCTTGCTTTATATACATGTTTTGGTATGTTTTAGGGGGTTCTTGGGGAGTTGTTTAAAGTCTTGTAAAAGTTATGTTTGGTCCCTCATTTGAGTCCATTTGTGTAGGATCGGACCTAGAAGACCATAGAGGCCTGCAGTGAGATAATTGCATCAGTTTTAGGCGAGCGTCAGCTAGAGGTGAGTAGAACTGAACTGATCTATTATTTTAAAGGAATCAAACTTTTTAAGCATGCTCATGCATCATGAATGCCATGTATATGTATTAGGTTGTTTGCATTAGAATTCATGAATATGATGCATTGCATAATTTATTGTTGTTGTGGATGGATGTTGGATGACCCACTAGCCCTCGAGTATGATATGTTATGACGAATATGGAAAGACCAGGGCTTGCCCATTCTGCCCCTAGCATCATGGATATGTTATGATATGTTTAAGAGGAATTCCTGGGGAGTACCCTTCGTGGGCCGGGCACTATTGGAATTTGTAGAGGGTTACTGGTGACAAATCCATCTTGATGTGAATTGTTTATGCTGTGATGCATTTCATTCGATCATATGTTTATTGAACTATTTTTATGTTCTGCTCACTAGGCTATTATAGCTTATCCCTTTCCCCTAACCCCAGGTTTGCAGGATCAGAGTTAGCCTAGGGAAGTCGGCTGAGTTGCTGGTATGGTCCTTTGTAATAGAATATATGTGGATATGTATTGCTTTATGGTTTTAGAATTGTGCTTTGCCCTAGTTTTTGTCTTTTTAATCCCTGTTTACATGATCCTTATGTAAATGTTTAATTATGAGTTATGTTTGAACTAAGCTTAAGGCACGTGATGTTTACCATAATGGAGCATTTGATGAGGGCTCTAGTATGGGTTTTATGCTTTCAGTTTTAATACATGCACAGGTCAAGCCTTGGTTCATGGAATGTTTATGTTTTTGTTATATCGTGTGATCATGTATGGGATTTTTATCAGGTATAACAGGATGTACAATAGGTTTGCTACGGGCTCCGGCGACCTTAAGTCGATCTGAACCGTAGCACCGGTAGTGGTCTGGTTCCCGGGTTGTTACAGAGTGGTATCAGAGCCCTAGGTTCATATGGTCGGACTTAGAGTGTTGGGCTCATAGATATTATAGAGGACAAGCACAATTAGGAAAAATCATGTCCACTAGGATAGGATGTAGAGTCCTGTCTTAATGAAAGTATGATGATGTGTAACACCATGATTGTATGCATGTGCATTGATGATATGTTACGTATATGATGTGGGTTCATGTGTATCCACATGAACCATATGATGCAAATGTCTATATGATGAATGTTTCTTTTCAGAAGACAGGATGCGAGGCTTACGTTGATCTGCACGGTTGACTGGAGTTCCACCTGAAAATGAGGGTATGGAGGACTAACAAAAGGGAAATGTCAAGGGACCTTAGAAGGTCTTTTGATGTAAATAGAAGAAGAACAGATTTGGGAAGTATGTCTGCAGATGTCAGGGAAACAGTAGGGGATGATCAGAGGAAAGATGGAAGTCTGGGTGTGAGTTTTGAAGGAGAAGGTATGGGAGAATCTGAAGGAGGCGCTCAGGCCTCGGGTCTGCCTATCCACCACAATACCAACCTTACCCGCAGGGAACCGAGTATTTGATGGGAGGCACATCGGATTACTCTAGCTACCACTCGTACCACTCACACATGTCCTATCCTCCCTACTATCCACTATATCCACCTTACCTAATGTTCTCACCTCCACCTTTTTACCAGAATCCGACAAACCCTAATCCAGGGAGTGCGGCACCTCCTCCTCCTCCCCCAGCAGAACCAGTAATTCTTGAAGTCCAACCACCCAAACCTAACCCATCAGCGGGGAGTAAGGTCAAAATGATGGATTATCTGAAGTTAGATGCTCCTAAGTATAAGGAGGGTGATGACCCGTTCGAATATATTAAAGCAGTGAAAATAATAGCTGATGAGTTAGGGGCCAGTGATAGCAGAGCCATTCAGATGGCGGGGTTCACTCTAAAGTGCAAGAAGGCAAAAGAGTGGTTCAAAAATTATGTGGACCCAAAACTGGATGGCCTATCTTGGAAACAGTTTGCAAATGAGTTTGCAGGATGGGCCTTTCCAGACAGCTCGAGGGAGTTGAAAGTAATAGAGTTTGAACAGCTGCGTCAGACAGAAGAAATGAGTGTGGATGAGTACACAGATAAGTTTCTAGAGTAGCTTCAGTTTGTGGGTCAGGCTTATGACACTGACCAGAAGAAGGCTAGGAGGTACACCATGAGGCTCCACTCTAGGTATTCCTCCCTGATCCTAGCAGCAGAGAGAGAGAGCTTCCACACTATAGTAGATGCAGCCAAAAAAATGGAGGCTAGTGCCATCATACAGGGAACAGTAAAGCAACAGGTGGCACAGTCCTCGGGTTCTAAAACCTCGAGTACAGGAAGATTTGATCTCTCTTCTCTGAGTGCAGCTACCACGGGAAGTAAAAAGTGGAATAGATCCACTAAAAAAACAAAGAAGAACAAGTTCTAGAACAAGTTGAAGTCTGGTCTGGGAATGGGTAGTGGTTTGAGCTTTGGTTCAGATAGCTCTGGATGTGTGAGGTGCGGTAAGCCGCACAAAGGGCCTTGTCGGTTTGGGACTACAGCTTGTTACAGATGTGGGCAAGAGGGACACATGGCACGTGAGTGTCCCAATGCAGCTAAAATGGCACAGTCCTAACAGACAGCTTCTGGCAGCGTGGCCCAGTCAGCAGCTTTAGCCACATCACAGGGCAGAGGGCGAGGTAGAGGGAGAGGGACAACCTCTTCTTCAGTAGGTTCCCAAGGGGAAGGTCCTGCAGCTCCAGCACGGATCTTCACCATGACATAGCAGGAGGCCAACACATCAAACACAGTGGTGTCAGGTAAACTGACTATTGGGTGTTTCGATGTGTATGCTCTTATGGACTTTGGTGCCCCTCATTCTTTTATTTCTCCGAGAGCCATAGACAGTTTGGGTTTGATAGCTTCCAGGCTAGAGTATCCTCTTTGGGTCAGTGGGCCCAAGTGTGATCCATCTGTGGAAGAGATTGTCTGCCGGTTCAGTCCAATTATAGTTGAGGATAGGTGCCTTCTAGCCGACCTTGTGATTCTAGATTTGACTGATTTTGACGTCATTCTAGGGATGGATTGGCTCTCTACTCATGGTGCTACCTTGGACTGCAGAGACAAGGTAGTTAGGTTTAGAGAACAAGATGGATCAGAGGTCGTCTTTCGAGGAGACAATACAGGTATGCCTAGAGGTTTGATATCTGCCCTGCAGGCTCATAGGTTGCTTAGCAGGGGTTGTTAGGGGTTTCTTGCTCATGTCAGAGAGTTTAATGGTCAGGTTAGGGAACCAGCTTCAGTGCTCGTGGTCAGAGAGTTTCTTGACGTTTTCTCAGACGAGCTACCAGGTTTACCACCTGCAAGGGAAATAGAGTTTGAAATTGAAGTAATGCCAGGAACCAGACCCATCTCTATTCCTCCCTACAGGATGGCACCTGCCGAGTTGAAAGAGTTAAAAGAGCAGTTGCAAGAATTGGTAGATAAGGGTTTCATCTGACCTAGTACCTCACCTTGGGGTGCTCTAGTTTTTTTCGTCAAAAAGAAGGATGAATCCATAAGACTTTGTATTGACTACAGGCAGTTGAACAAAGTCACTACCAAGAACAAGTATTTGTTACTCAGGATTGATGATCTATTTAACCAGCTAGCAGCAGCCAGTTGTTTTTCCAAAATAGATTTGAGATTTGGGTATCATCAGTTGTGTAACGACCCGAAAATCGGACCGCTACCGGTGCTAGAATCCAGGTCGGCTTAAGGCCGCCGGGACCCGTAGCAAGCCTAACATGCAACCTGAACACTTGTTTAATCCCATACATCATCAAGAAAATACATAAAAAATTTAAAACTTTTCTTTCGTTCATACACCAAACTCAACCTGTGCATGCACTATACATAAGCATAATCATAATCATAACCCCTCTGTGGGATCTCATCAATGCCCCAAAGGGCGATACATCATAAGTTGAGTTGGTTTGCATAATCATCATAAAATATCTAAGATCATGTATTAAAAGGGATACAATATGGTCAAGCACACTTCTAACATCCTCAAACATCATTACATTACATATCTATACTGTACTTTTACAAAACATCATTCTACAAATCGTCATGTCCACATTCTAGCTATTACATATATAAGACTTCATTACTCTTGCCGACCTCCTGGTTTACCCTGTACCTGCAAGCCTGGGGGTTAAGGGAGAGGGGTGAGCTACAAGAGCCCAGTGAGCAGAATAATAAAAACATTTAAATCATATGGCATCATGGAATGCATCACATCACAGCTAATCACATCAAGGATGAACTTGTCACCAATAGCCCTCTACATAGTCCAACTGTGCCAGAACGTAGAATGGGTCCTGGTCTTTCCCTTACATGGTGCCAGCGAACGTAGAATGGGTCCCACTGGTCTTACATTCCGTACTGTACATATCACATCGTCACATCATAGATCGAGGGCTATGGATCATCCAACGTTCATCCGCATCAATCAACAATAAAGTATACAATGCAACATATTCGTGAATTCTAATGCAAACAACCTAATACATCTCATGGCATTCATGATGCGTGAAACATGCTAAAAAGTCCATTTATTGCTTTAAAACATAATGAGTTATTCCACTCACCTCTGGATAGCTCTGACCAGACACTGAAGCAGCTGACTCACTGCTGGGGTCCTCGGTTCCTCGGGTCCGAACCTACATAGGTGGACTCAAATGAGGGACCAAACAAACATGAACATAACTCTAAACTACTCCCCAAAACCCTCTAAAACATCATGAAACAATCATAGAAAAACATGCAAGAGAGGGCTGGACAGGGCACTTTCAGCGGCAGGTTCGGCGGCCGAAAGTCCCTCCAGAGCCGAATGTCAGGCAGGTTCGGCGGCACCTTCGGCGGCCGAAACTCCCAGATAGAGGCGAAACTCATGCATGTTCGGCGGCACTTTCGGCGGCCGAAACTCCCAGACAGAGACGAAAGTCTCCTTTCGGGGACAAGCTTCGGCAGCCGAAGGCTGCCTCCACAAGCATGTTCGGCGGCCGAAAATTCCTTCGGCTGCCGAACCTGGTTTCTCCCTTAGTGGTAGACACTCAGCTCTTCTAAGCACATTTGCCTCCAAAACTATCCAATCAAGCATAAACCTATTCTACAACATTCCCAATCACACACAAATAAGCATACAAGTTCCTAGGGGCATCAAACCAACAAAAACCCCAACTACAACACAACAAGCAACTCACATTGTTCATAAACACATATAAAACCCATAAACCTAACCATGAGCTAAACATGCATTCTACCCCATAGATCCACTTAAAACCTACTTAAAACATGCAATGAGCTTAAGATCGGCTCTTACCTCGTGGAGATCGAGAGAGAGACGACCTAAACTTGGAGATGGGAGGGGTTGAGTTCCCTTGAACCTCAAAGCTCCAAAACTTTGCTCAAAGCTTGAAAATCTTCAAAACAAAGTAAAAACTCATGAAAATCGAGTATGATTGGAAGGAAAGAACTCAAGATCAGTGAGGGACGGCGGAGAGCTCACCTTGGCCAAAAATGGGGAAAAAGCTCGCCCGTTTTCGGCTAAGGGACCCTTTTATAGTGGCTTGCCAGGCCACGTTCGGGGGCCGAACGTGCCTCCACATGCATGCCATGTTCGGCGGCCGAACTTGAGATTCGGCGGCCGAACCTGGACTTTCCTCACTTATGCTTTCGGGGGCCTAAAAGCGCTCCCGAAGGCATGCATGTTCGGCGGCCGAACTTGAGGTTCAGCGGCTGAATCTGAGTTTTCCTCCAAGGTTGTTTTTATGCAAAAACTCATTTCCATTTTACTTAAAACCATGAAATACCTTAAAACATTTCATGAAAACATGTTTCTACCCTACTAGAGGCTTCCGATATCCGAGGTTCCACCGGACGGTAGGAATTCCGATACCGGAGTCTAGCCGAGTATTACATTCTCCCCCCCCTTAAGAACATTCATCCCCGAATGTTCCTCAACTAGCACATAGCATGGCATAAAACATAACATACATACATAGCACATAAACACATAGAGATCTAACCTTAGAAGAGATGAGGGTACTGCTGGAGCATAGACTCCCGTGTCTCCTAAGTGCATTCTTCCAAATTGTGGTGGTTCCACAGGACTTTCACCATCGGGATTTCCTTGTTTCTTAGCTTTCTGATCTGGGTGTCTATGATCCGTACTGGCTGTTCAACATAGGTGAGATCCTCTTGGACCTCCACATCAGGCTCACTAAGAACCTTGCTCGGATCTGACACAAACTTCCTCAACCTTGAAACATGGAAAACCGGATGGATTCTTTCCATTGAAGCAGGTAAATCCAGCTTGTACGACACATTCCCAATCTTTTGCAAGATTTCAAAGGGCCTGATGTATCGTGGGGCTAGTTTACCTTTCTTTCCGAAGCGAACCACTCCTTTCATAGGAGACACCTTGAGCAATACCAGATCCCCCTCCTGAAACTCTACCTGTCTTCTGCGGACGTCTGCATAACTCTTCTGTCTGCTTGCAGCAGTCTTGATCCTTTCTCTGATTATGGGTACTACCCTGCTGGTAATCTCTACTAGCTCAGGCCCTGCCAAGGCCTTTTCTCCAACCACTTCCTAGCAAACAGGTGATCTGCACTTCCTTCCATATAAAGCTTCATATGGAGCCATCCCGATGCTAGCATGATGGCTGTTATTGTAGGCAAACTCCACCAAAGGTAGATGCTGCCTCCAAGAACCGCCAAAGTCCAGCACACACATTCTTATCATATCTTCTATGGTCTGGATGGTCCTCTCTGACTGTCCATCTGTCTGTGGGTGGAAGGCAGTACTGAAATCCAACCTGGTACCCATGGCATTCTGCAGACTCCGCCAAAACCTGGAGGTGAACTGGGGCCCTCTATCTGACACTATCGAAATAGGAACCCCATGCAGCCTGACAATCTCATCGACATACACCTGCGCCAACTTGTCCACAGAATAGCCACTCCTGACAGGGATGAAGTGAGCAGATTTGGTCAGTCTGTCCACAATCACCCATATGGAGTCCAATCTGTTGGACGCCGCCGGTAACCCCACTACGAAGTCCATAGCTATATTCTCCCATTTCCACTCTGGAATAGGTAGCGGGTTAAGCATTCCAGCCGGCTTCTGATGTTCCAGCTTCACCCTCTGACACACTTCGCAGGCTGACACAAACTGTGCCACTTCTTTCTTCATAGCTGGCCACCAATAAACCTTCTTCAGATCTTGATACATCTTGGTGGCTCCGGGGTGAATGCTGTATCTTGCATTATGAGCCTCTCTCATAATGTCTCCTTTTAGCCCTATGTCATCTGGTACACATAGTCTGCTCCCATAGCGGAGGATCCCTTTGCTATCGAATCTAAACTCACTATCTTTGCCTGACTGAACAGTCCTGGCAATCTTCACTAACTCTGGGTCCTCATGCTGTTTCTGAGCCACCTGCTCCAGAAACACGGGTGCCACTCTCATCTGGGCCACTAAAGCACCTGTACCAGACAACTCCAACTGTAGACCTTCCTCAATGAGCTTGTAAAACTCCTTCACCACTGGCCTCCTCTCTGCCGATATGTGGGATAAACTGCCGAGTGATTTCAGGCTTAAGGCGTCTGCCACAACATTCGCCTTACCCGGATGGTACTGAATCTTGCAATCATAGTCACTCAGCAGCTCCACCCATCTTCTCTGTCTCAGATTTAGATCCCTCTGACTCAAGATGTACTGCAGGCTCTTATGATCTGTGAAGATCTCACATTTAACCCCGTAAAGGTACTGCCTCCACATCTTGAGTGCAAAGATAACTGCTGCCATCTCCAGGTCATGTGTGGGGTAATTCAACTCATGCTTCTTCAGCTGCCTAGAAGCATAAGCAATCACCCTCTCATTCTGCATTAGTACACAACCCAGTCCCACGCGGGACGCATCACAAAAGACTGTAAAGTCTTCATCACTAGATGGCAGAGCTAACACTGGTGCCGAAGTCAACCTCCTCTTAAGCTCTTCAAAACTCTCCTCGCACTGGTCGGTCCACACAAACTTCTGATTCTTCCTGGTTAACCTGGTCAGAGGAGCTGCAATCTTTGAGAAGTCCTGAACGAACCTCCTGTAGTAACCTGCCAAACCCAAGAAACTCCTGATTTCTGTCACTGAAGTGGGTCTAGGCCAGTTAGCCACAGCTTCTACCTTCTTGGGGTCCACCTCTATCCCATTCTCTGATACTACATGCCCCAAGAACGAAATGCTCCTCAGCCAGAACTCACACTTAGAGAACTTGGCATACAAGCCATGTTCCCTCAAGGTCTGCAGAACCAACCTCAGATGATGGGCGTGCTCCTCTGCGTTCCTGGAATACACTAAGATATCATCTATGAAGACAATAACAAAGTGATCCAGGTATTGGCTAAATACTCTGTTCATGAGATCCATGAATGCTGCAGGGGCGTTGGTTAACCCGAACGGCATCACAAGGAACTCAAAATGCCCATATCTGGTCCTGAAAGCTGTCTTTGGCACATCTTCATCCCTTATCCTTAGCTGATGGTACCCCGATCTTAGATCTATTTTGGAGAAACAACCCGCTCTTGCTAGCTGGTCGAATAGATCATCGATCCTTGGCAGAGGGTACCTATTCTTGGTAGTGACTTTGTTCAACTGCCTGTAGTCGATACAAAGTCTGAGGGATCCATCCTTCTTCTTTACAAACAAGACTGGAGCACCCCATGGTGAGGTACTCTATCGGATGAAGCCCTTTTCTACTAGCTCTTGCAACTGCTCTTTCAACTCCTTCAACTCAGCTGGGGCCATCCTGTAGGGAGGGATAGAGATCGGTCTAGTTCCAGGCACCAACTCTATCTCGAACTCTATCTCCCTAGCAGGTGGTAAACCTGGAAGCTCGTCTGGAAAGACGTCCTGAAACTCTCTGACAACTGGCACCGAGGCTGGCTCCCTGACCTGACTACTAAGCTCTCTCACATGAGCCAAATACCCCTGACATCCCTTCCTAAGCAACCTACGAGCCTGAAGAGCTGATATCAGACCTCTAGGTGTACCCCTTTTGTCTCCTCTGAAGACGACCTCTGACCCGTTCTGATCTCTGAACTTGACTACCTTGTCCCTGCAGTCCAAGGTAGCACCATGGGTAGATAGCCAATCCATCCCTAGAATGACGTCAAAGTCTGTCAAATCTAGAACCACAAGGTCGGCGGAGAGGCATCTTCCCTCAACAAAAACTGGACTGTACTGGCAGACTGACTCTGCCACTGACGGGTCACACTTGGGTCCACTGACCCATAGGGGACACTCTAACCCAAAGACTATCAGACCCAACCTCTCAACGGCTCTCGGAGCAATAAATGAATGAGATGCACCCGGGTCCATTAATGCATACACATCAGAACACCCAATGACGAGATTACCTGACACCACGGTGTTGGATGTGTTGGCCTCCTGCTGAGTCATGGTGAAGATCCTGGCTGGAGCTGATGGACCTTCACCTCGGGAACCAGAAGAAGAGGCTGCCCCTCTCCCTCTACCTCTGCCACTGCCCTGAGTTGTGGCTGGAGCTGCTGGCTGTACCACACTACCAGAAGCTGTCTGCTGGGGCTGGCCCATAAAAGGTGCTCTAGGACACTCCCGAGCCATGTGTCCCTCCTGTCCACATCTGAAACATGAATTGGTCCCAGCTCGACACACTCCTCTGTGCGGCCTTCCACACTTTTGGCATTCTGTACCGTCTGAACCTGAGCTCGAGCCACCGCCGAATCCCAGACTGGATTTCAACTTATTCCAAAACTTATTCTTCTTTGGCTTCTTGGTGGTGTTATTCCTCCTCTTGCTACTTGATCCCTGAGAAGAGAGACCTGGCCCTCCTCTGCCTGGGGTCTTAACCCCTGAAGACTGGGTCACTGACTGCTTCACTGACCCCTCAACTATAGCACTCGCCTCCATCCTTCGAGCCATATCCACCACGGTGTGGAAACTTTCCCTCTCAACTGACTGAATCAACGAGGAGTACCTGGAATGCAGCTTCATAACATATCTCTTGGCTTTCTTCGAATCGATATCTAGAGCTTGCCCTGAAAAAGGCAATAGCTCTAAGAATTTATCCGTGAACTCCTTCACACTCATGTGTTCTGTCTGCCTCAGCTGTTCAAACTCAATCATCTTCAGTTCTCTGGAACTGTCTGAAAAAGCCCATCCAGCGAACTCATTTGCAAATTCTTCCCATGTCATGCCGTCTAGTCTCGGGTCCACATAACACTTGAACCATTCCCGTGCCTTCTTGCACTTTAAGGTGAACCCTGCCATCTGAATGGCCCTGCTATCATCCGCCCCTAGCTCATCAGTTATTGTCTTCACTACTCTCAGATACTCAAAGGGGTCATCTCCTGACTTGTATTTGGGAGCATCCAGCTTAAGGTAATCTGTCATCTTTACCTTGCTCCCACCGGCTGAGCTAGGTCTGGAAGGTTGAGTAACTGGGGCTGCTGGTTCTGTAGATGGTGGAGGTGGGGGTGCAGCATTCCCCGAGGTGGGGTTTGCCGGGTTTGGATAGAAGGGTGAGGGTGGATAAGCTGGGTACTGTGTGTAAGGTGGATAGAAAGGTGGATAAGGCATGTAGGTAGGGTAGGGGTTAAAGTTGGAATAATCCGATGTACCTCCCATCGGATACCCTGAACCCTGTGGGAAGGGTGGATAATGGGGTGGAAAACCATACCCCGAGGCCTGAACGCCTCCCTGCGACTCCCCTGTCCCCTCTCCCTCCATGCTAACATCCAGATTCCCATCCCTCCTCTGATCCTCTTCCATAACTTCCCTCACATCTGAAGAACTTCCTCCTCTATCTGTCCCCCTTCTGCTAGCATCAAAAGACCTTCTAGGGTCCCTTGACACTCTTTCTCTGTTTGCTCTACATGACATTGCCCTAGGCAATGTAGGAGGACGGGCGCTCCAGTCAATCCTCAGGTGGCGCTCCAGTCAATCTTGCAGATCGACGGGTTCCTCTCATCCTGTTTTCTGAAAAACAGTACACACCACACAAACATTAGCATCATATGGTTCATGTGGGCACACATGAACCCTCATCACATATATGTCATTCATATCATAGCATCAATGCACATGTATATAATCATGGCATTTCACATCATCATACAAGACAAGACTCCACATCCTATCCTAGTGGACATGATCTTTCCTATTGTGCTTGACCTTCTATAACATCTATGAGCCCGACACTCTAGGTCCGATCCTATGAACCTGGCTCTGATACCATTCTGTAACGACCCGAAAATCGGACCGCTACCGGCGCTAGGATCCAGGTCGGCTTAAGGCCGCCGGGACCCGTAGCAAGCCTAACATGCAACCTGAACACCTGTTTAATCCCATACATGATTAAAAAAATACATAAAAAATTTAAAACTTTTATTTCGTTCATACACCAAACTCAACCTGTGCATGCACTATACATAAGCATAATCATAATCATAACCCCTCTGTGGGATCTCATCAATGCCCCAAAGGGCGATGCATCATAAGTTGAGTTGGTTTGCATAATCATCATAAAATATCTAAGATCATGTATTAAAAGGGATACAATATACTATGGTCAAGCACACTTCTAACATCCTCAAACATCATTACATTACATATCTATACTGTACTTTTACAAAACATCATTCTACAAATCGTCATGTCCACATTCTAGCTATTACATATATAAGACTTCATTACTCTTGCCGACCTCCTGGTCTACCCTGTACCTGCAAGCCTGGGGGTTAAGGGAGAGGGGTGAGCTACAAGAGCCCAGTGAGCAGAATAATAAAAACATTTAAATCATATGGCATCATGGAATGCATCACATCACAACTAATCACATCAAGGATGAACTTGTCACCAATAGCCCTCTACATAGTCCAACTGTGCCAGAACGTAGAATGGGTCCTGGTCTTTCTCTTACATAACATAGCATAACATAACAGTCCAACTGTGCCAGAACGTAGAATGGGTCCCACTGGTCTTACATTCCGTACTGTACATATCACATCGTCACATCATAGATCGAGGGCTATGGATCATCCAACGTTCATCCGCATCAATCAACAATAAAGTATACAATGCAACATATTCGTGAATTCTAATGCAAACAACCTAATACATCTCATGGCATTCATGATGCGTGAAACATGCTAAAAAGTCCATTATTTGCTTTAAAACATAATGAGTTATTCCACTCACCTCTGGATAGCTCTGACCAGACACTAGAGCAGCTGACTCACTGCTGGGGTCCTCGGTTCCTCGGATCCGAACCTACACAGATGGACTCAAATGAGGGACCAAACAAACATGAACATAACTCTAAACTACTCCCCAAAACCCCCTAAAACATCATGAAACAATCATAGAAAAACATGCAAGAGAGGGCTGGATAGGGCACTTTCGGAGGCAGGTTTGGCGGCCGAAAGTCCCTCCAGAGCCGAAAGTCAGGCAGGTTCGGCGGCACCTTCGGCGGCCGAAACTCCCAGACAGAGGCGAAACTCATGCATGTTCGGCGGCACTTTCGGCGGCTGAAACTCCCAGACAGAGACGAAAGTCTCCTTTCGGGGGCAAGCTTCGGCAGCCGAAGGCTGCCTCCACAAGCATGTTCGGAGGCCGAAAGTTCCTTCGGCTGCCGAACCTGGTTTCTCCCTTAGTGGCAGAAACTCAGCTCTTCTAAGCACATTTGCCTCCAAAACTATCCAATCAAGCATAAACCTATTCTACAACATTCCCAATCACACACAAACAAGCATACCAGTTCCTAGGGGCATCAAACCAACAAAAACCCCAACTACAACACAACAAGCAACTCACATTGTTCATAAACACATATAAAACCCATAAACACATATAAAACCCATAAACCTAACCATGAGCTAAACATGCATTCTACCCCATAGATCCACTTAAAACCTACTTAAAACATGCAATGAGCTTAAGATCGGCTCTTACCTCGTGGAGATCGAGAGAGAGACGACCTAAACTTGGAGATGGGAGGGGTTGAGTTCCCTTGAACCTCAAAGCTCCAAAACTTTGCTCAAAGCTTGAAAATCTTCAAAACAAAGTAAAAACTCATGAAAATCGAGTATGATTGGAAGGAAAGAACTCAAGATCGGTGAGGGACGGCGGAGAGCTCACCTTGGCCAAAAATGGGGAAAAAGCTCGCCCGTTTTCGGCTAAGGGACCCTTTTATAGTGGCTGGCCAGGCCACGTTCGGGGGCCGAACGTGCCTCCGCATGCATGCCATGTTCGACGGCCGAACTTGAGGTTCGGCGGCCGAACCTGGACTTTCCTCACTTATGCTTTCGGGGGCCTAAAAGCGCTCCCGAAGACATGCATGTTCGGCGGCCGAACTTGAGGTTCGACGGCCGAACCTGAGTTTTCCTCCAAGGTTGTTTTTATGCAAAAACTCATTTCCATTTTACTTAAAACCATGAAATACCTTAAAACATTTCATGAAAACATGTTTCTACCCTACTAGAGGCTTCCGACATCCGAGGTTCCACCAGACGGTAGGAATTCCGATACCGGAGTCTAGCCGGGTATTACAAGTTGAGAGTCATAGAAGAAGACGTGCCTAAGACAGCTTTCAGGACCAGATATGGGCATTATGAGTTCCTAGTGATGCCGTTCGGGCTGACCAATGCCCCTGCAGCATTAATGGATCTCATGAACAGAGTTTTCAGTCAGTTTCTGGATCACTTTGTTATTATTTTCATCGATGATATCTTGGTGTATTCTAGAAACGCAGAGGAGCATGCCCATCATTTGAGGAAAGTATTGCAGACTTGGATAGAACATGGTTTATATGGCAAGTTCTCTAAATGTGAATTCTAGTTGAGGAGTATCTCTTTCTTGGGGCATGTGGTGTCAGAAAAGGGAATCGAGGTGGACTCTAAGAAAGTAGAAGCTATAGCTAACTGGTCTAGGCCCACTACAGTGACAGAAATCAAAAACTTTTTGGGTTTGGCAGGTTACTATAGGAGATTCATACAGGATTTCTCCAAAATAGCTGCTCCTATGACCAGGCTGACCAAGAAGAACCAGAAGTTTGCCTGGTCAGATCAGTGTGAGGAAAGTTTTTAAGAGTTAAAGAGAAGATTGACGTCAGCACTAGTGTTGGCTCTGCCCACAAGTTATGAGGATTTCACAGTATTTTGTGATGCATCCCGAATGGGACTAGGTTGTGTGTTGATGCAGAAAGAAAGGGTAATTGCTTATGCTTCTAGAAAGTTGAAGAAGCACAAGTTAAATTATCCTACACACGATCTAGAGATGGCAGCTGTGATATTTGCACTTAAGATGTGGAGGCATTACCTGTATTGGGTAAAATGTGAGATCTTTACAGATCATAAGAGTTTGCAATACATCTTAAGTCAGAAAGAGTTAAACTTGAGGCAGAGGAAATGGGTAGAACTACTTAGTGATTATGATTGCAAAATTCAGTACCATCCAGGTAAAGTTAATGTGGTGGCAGATGCTCTTAGCTGGAAATCACTTGGCAGTTTATCCCACATCACAATAGAGAGAAGACTAGTGGTGAAGGAATTTTACAGGCTTGTTAGCGAAGGTTTATAGTTAGCGTTGCTGGTACAGGTGCATTAGTAGCACAGATGAAGGTGACACCCGTGTTTCTAGAGCAAGTGGCACAGAAACAGCACGAGGACCCCAAGTTGGTGAAAATAGCGAGAGCTATTCAGAAAGGCAAGAATGGTGATTTTAGGTTTGACAACAAAGGGATCCTTCGTTACGGGAATAGATTGTGTGTACCGGATGACATAAGCTTGAAAGGAGACATTATGAGAGAGGCTCATAATGCCGGGTACAGTGTTCACCCTGGAGCCACCAAAATGTATCAGGATCTGAAGAGAGTTTATTGGTGGCTATCTATGAAGAGGGAAGTGGCTCAGTTTGTGTTCGCTTGTGAGGTATGTCAGAGGGTGAAGTTAGAATACCAGAAGCCAGCTGGGATGCTCAATCCACTACCGATTCCAAAGTGAAAATGGGAACACGTGACGATGGATTTTGTGGTGGGATTACCAACAACGTTCAATAGGCATTACATTATATGGGTAATAGTGGACATATTGACCAAATCTACTCACTTTATTCCTATCAGGAGCGGTTACTCTGTGGACAAATTGACGCAACTCTACATGGAAGAAATCATCAGGCTGCATGGGGCTCCAGTTTCTATAGTGTCAGATAGGGGACTCCAGTTTACCTCCAGATTTTGGCGGAGTTTGCAAAATGCTATAGGCATAAGACTAGACTTTAGCGCTGCTTTCCATCCACAGACTGATGGATAGTTGGAGAGGACCATCCAAACTATCGAGGACATGCTAAGGATGTGTGTGCTAGACTTTGGAGGTTCTTGGAGGCAACATCTACCTTTGGTAGAGTTGCCTACAAGAACCGTTACCATGCTAGCATCGGGATGGCTCTTTATGAAGCTTTATATGGGAGGAAGTGCAAGTCACCTGTTTGCTGGGAAGAAGTGGGAGAAATGGCTTTAGCAGGCCCAAAATTAGTAGAGATCACTAGCAGGGTAGTGCCTATCATCAGGGAGAGAATCAGAACAATCGTGAGTAGACAGAAGAGCTATGCAGACATCCGTAGAAAGCAAGTTGTTTTTCAGGAGGGAGATATGGTATTGCTGAAGGTGTCTCCTATGAAGGTGGTGATCCGTTTTGGGAAGAAGGGTAAACTAGCTCCAAGGTACATCGGGCCTTTCGAAATCCTGCAAAAGGTTGGGAATGTATCTTACAAGTTAGATTTACCTGCTTCTATGGAGAGAATCCATCAGGTTTTCCATGTTTCTATGTTGCGAAAATTCGTGTTAGATCCGGGCAAGGTTCTTAGTGAACCTGATATGGAGATCCTAGAAGATCTCACTTATGTTGAGCAGCCAGTAAGGATTATAGACACGCAGATCAGAAAGCTGAGGAACAAGAAAATCGCGATGGTGAAGGTTCTTTGGAATCACCACAACATGGAAGAGTGCACCTGGGAGACTCGAGAGTCGATGCTTAAGCAATACCCCTATCTCTTCTAAAGTGAGTGTTATGTGTTTTCTTGATGTATATGTTTTACTTGTTTGCTTTGTTGAACATTCGGGGATGAATGTTCTTAAGGGGGAAAGAATGTAATACCTGGCTAAACTCCGGTGTCGAAATTCCCTTTTTTCCGATGGAAATCTCCATTAGAATCCGAAATCTCGAAGCCAAAATGTTTAGAAGGGTAAAATAGGGTTTTCATAAAGTGAATTTTGAGTTTTGGCAAGACTTAAAGGTTCGATCGCCGAAGGTGGCTTCTCCAGCCACCTATAAAGGGCCTTCATCCCGAAAATCGAGAGAAACTCTCCTTCATTTTCGGACAGAGGTAATTTCATGCGCTTCTTTGGTTCTTCTTGCCGTTTTACTTCAAATTCTGGAGAATTTATAAGTTTTTAACTACGGTTTGGAAGATCCGAGTTGCATTTCAAATTTTAAACCTTGGAGACCTCCGGAGATCGATTTCCCTTTTTCTCCAAGTTTGGGTTGCTGTCACCATAGTTGTCTCCAAGAGATAAGCCTAAACCCTTGCTTTCCTCTTATTTTTGAAAGGTTTTCAGCTTGTGTTTTGAGGGTTTAATGGTTGTGGTTGCATGTTTGTCCTTTTTTTTCATTGTAGGGTTTGAGTTTAAATGTTCTTAATGCATGCTTTCTCTTGTTCTTATGTTGTTGCATGTTGGGTTTGAGGCAGTCTTTGAGGTCTCCTAGGTGCGTTAAATAGGCTTAATTGCTGTGAGGCCTTTGCATGTGAGTTGTGTTGTGTTTTAAAGGCTGAATGTCAGGGCAGAATTGGGTTTTGCCTTGCTGGAGAACCTAGGTTCTGCCGCTGAACCTACTTGTGGAGGCAGCCTTTTAGCCGCCTAACTTGCCTTTGAAGGTTCCAATCTTCGGATCTGTGTGGGGTTTTAGGCCACCGAACCTGCCCCCGAAAGTTACGGACTTTAGGATCTATGAAGGATTTTAGGCCACCAAACCTGCCCTCGAAAGTTACTGACTTTTGGATCTGTGTGGGGTTTTAGGCCACCGAACCTGCCCCCGAAAGTTATTGACTTTCGGATCTGTGAGGGACCTTCAACCGCATAATCTGCTTCCAAAAGTCCCCTGCCCAGCCTTCCCCTGCTTGCTTTATATACATGTTTTGGTATGTTTTAGGGGATTCTTGGGGAGTTGTTTAGAGTCTTGTAAAAGTTATATTTGGTCTGTCATTTAAATCCATCTGTGTAGGATTGGACCTGGGAGACCGTAGAGGCCTGCAGTGAGATAACTGCGTTAGTTTTAGGCAAGCGTCAGCCAGAGGTGAGTAGAACTGAACTGATCTATTATTTTAAAGGAATCAAACTTTTTAAGCATACTCATGCATCATGAATGCCATGTATATGTATTAGGTTGTTTGCATTAGAATTCACGAATATGATGCATTGCATAATTTACTGTTGTTGTGGATGGATGTTGGATGACCCACTAGCCCTCGAGTATGATATGTTATGACGGATATGGAAAGACCAAGGCTTGCCCATTCTACGCCCCTGGCACTATGTAAAGGAAAGACCAGGGTTGCCCATTCTACGCCCCTAGCATCATGGATATGTTATGATATGTTTAAGAGGAATTCCTGAGGAGCACCCTTCATGGGCCGGACACTATTGGAATTTGTAGAGGGTTACTGGTGACAAATCCATCTTGATGTGAATTGTTTGTGTTGTGACGCATTTCATTCGATCATATGTTTATTGAACTATTTTTATATTCTGCTCACTAGGCACTTGTAGCTTATCCCTTTCCTCTAATCCCAGGTTTGCAGGATCAGAGTTAGCTCGGGAAAGTCGGCTGAGTTGCTGGTATGGTCCTTTATAATAGAATAGATGTGGACATGTATTGCTTTATGGTTTTAAAATTGTGCTTTGCCCTAGTTTTTGTCTTTGTAATCCCTGTTTACATGATCCTTATGTAAAAGTTTAATTATGAGTTATGTTTGAACTAAACTTAAAGCATGTGATGTTTACCATACTGGAGCATTTGATGAGGGCTCTAGTATGGGTTTTATGGTTTCAGTTTTAATACATGCACAGGTCGAGCCTTTGTTCATGGAATGTTTATGTTTTTATTATATCGTGTGATCATGTATGGGATTTTTATTAAGTATAACAAGATATACAGTAGGCTTGTTACGGGCTCCAGCGACCTTAAGTCGATCTGAACCCTAGCGCTAGTAGCGGTCTGGTTCTCGGGTCGTTACACTATACTTCCATTATTAGCCCTGCACTCAATAGCTTGTCAACTTCTTCTTTGATCACTCGCTGCCTCTCCATAACGAACCTTCTTTTCTTTTGTTGGATCAGTTTGACATCTTTGTCAATAGACAGCTTGTGAGTGATGAGAGTTGAGTCTACCCCCATTACATCCTCTGGAGACTAAGTGAAAGTGCTTACTCGGCTCTTTAAAAGCTCTATTAAATGAGTCTTTGTTTCACCGATTAATGAGGTACAAAACCATACCTTTTTTTCCTTACCTAGCCGGACCTCTTATACTGGGTCTGCTGGCTCTGGCTTCATGTGAGATTCTGACTTCTCTAGCAATTCAATGGGCGTTGTTGCTTTCCCGAGGCTTTTTATTAGGTGTTCGTAACATTCTTTAGCCAATCTCGGATTGCCTTGAACCACAGCTATTCCCCCTGGGGCTGGTAGCTTAAGACACATAGCACCCATATTAATAACAATACCGTGGCGGTTCAGAATTGGGTGGCCAAGTATCACATTGTACGCAAATGAGATATCCACCACTGCAAACTCTACATACAATTCTCGCTTGTATTTTTCATCACCCATCACTAGGGGAAGGTTGATGGTGCCTAGTACTGTCACGGTCTTATCTCCTAATCCTACTAATAGATAGAAAACTTTGACAAGACTATTTTTATCCAAGCCTAACTTGTTGAAAACATTTAGAATGAGAAGGTTAACAAAACTATCTGTATCTACCAATACTTGCCTTACTTTGTACCTATTTATGAAGATCTTGGCAACCAACGGGTCATTTTGAAAGAATTCAATTGCTTTGTCTACAAGACCAAACCTTACCTCCTGCTTGGCTTACGGCTCTTGTTCGATTGACAGTATATCTTCTGTTATATGCTTGTTTCTCCCTTTGCCCTTATCAAGTCCTCCTACAATGACATGTATCACTTCGGCCATTTTAAGAGACAGAGAAGAGAAATTCCTTTTTTTAAAGACAAAGGGCAAGAGATCGATTTTTAATCCAAATGAATAGAGAGGATTCAATGGATTTTTTTGACAATGGAACTAAATGATGTTGCTGAAAATAAATTGATGATGTGGCTGGAATGAAACTGTGCTGTGATTGGTCCACTCACAAGACAGATAATTTGAGGTGGTTAGCACCTAAGGCAGCTACTCCGACGCTCAAGTGAGTAAGTGGAAGAGACGGGCGAGTATGATATATAGAACTCAAGAGTAATTGTGCGAGAGAATAGCATACCATTGCCTATGTGATTGTTCTCCTTTCATACTATAAGAAGATGAAGATAAATATAGCATTTTCTGATAATTTGGCGATGATGTGGCCGACTTGTTGGTAAATGATCTTCATTGGCTAATTTGTCGGGAATCCCGTGATCGCAGGAGTAAAGGGGATCTGTTGGATTGTAACTGTTAACGGTAACTTTCTTATAGAGACTTGCTATGAAGTTGGAAGGGCGAGTCTGTCCGACTTGAGGCCGACCTATTCTGAAACTGACCTGAAGCACCTGAGTCTTCTTTTTTTAGGTGGAACCCCGTATAGATTTATTAGATTCTTACCACGTGACCCTATCTTATAATAACAGTTTACTGCCTATTTTGGGTGAGTTTCCTATAACATCAATACCATCCAAAAAGCAAAATATAAAATTTTAAATTAGTTGTAAAGTCAAATAAATAGAAAATAAATAAATATAAATTTTAATTTCAATCTAACTATAAATTTTTGAAATAAAAAATGACAATTCATAATTTATTATGAATTTTTTATAAAAATTTTAAAGAAAAATAAGTTCAATAGAAAATTTAAAATTTTTGTTAGGTAGACTAAAATTGAGAGGCGATTGTGATACATCCTTCCAAGTTTAGGAATGATGAGTAAATTTTAGGTATAAATTGATCTATAAACTGTTAATAGCAGGTCACACAAACTTTAATAATATTAAAATTAAATTTCATAGAATTTTATATTTCAAATTGAAGTTAAGAAATATTACTGATATAACACCTAAATTGATAGACATAAGTGAAATTAACTCACATTCAATGATTCTATCTTAGAATTAATTTCATTTATCGTCCTTTAATTTAGATGGTTATATCAATAATATTCCATAACTTGAATTTATATAATAAAACTCTCTGAATTTTATTTTAAGTATCATTAAATTAGTCTTTGTATCTTACTATCATCAGTTTACGAGTTTATCTATGTCTAATTTTTAGACATTGTCACTAAATTTAAATAGATGTATCACAATCTTCCTTACTTGCATAACAAAATTTTTTAATTGCAATTTAACTTATTTTTCTTTAAAATGTTTATGAAAATATTCATAACAAATTTTAAATTAAAATTGTTTAATTTTTATTCGAAAATTATACGGTTTAAAATTTAAATTTAATTGTTTTGAGTTAAGTGTGTAAGTAGCTTAAAATTTTATAATTTGATTTTAGGATGATATTTTATATATTTTTTATTTTATTAATTTTTTAAATTTTTTAGATGTCATTTTAATATAAAAAATTAATTTACTTTTTTAGTTACATACAAATAATACTATATATGGTTGATTTTCTTTTTTCTTTATATAATATAATATGATTAATACAATCTATATTAATGTCAATCAATATAATATCAAGCTAAAATACTTAATATGGTTGATTTTGTTTTTTCTTTATATGATATAATATGACTAATAAAATCTATATTAGTGTAGATCAATATAATATCAATGTAAAGAAATGTAATTAAAATAAAGTAAAATATAATTTTTTTTACATTAAAATAACATATATAAAATTAAAAATATAAAAAATATATAATATCTTCCTAAAATAAAATCATAAAATTTTAATCTAGTTATAGATTCAAATAAATAATTTTAATTTTAATTTAACTATAAATTATTTAAAGTATTAAAATTACATAATTTATAATTTATTATGAATATTTTTATAAACAAAATTAAAGAAAAAAAAATAATAACATGAAGTTTAAAATTTTTTATTTTGCAAATTAAAATTAGGGATGATTGTGATGCATTTATCTAAGTTTAAGAACTTGTTAACTCACTTTAGGAGCATTCTATCATTTCTAATTACAATTCAATTATGGTAGAAGATTCAACCATTTTCAAATCAATTTACAGATTAAAGTTCTAATATTTTAGATATATTGATGCAATCAAAAAATAAAATTTTATTAATAATTTAAGAGTATTTCTGTATTTTAAAAAACTAATACATGTAGACTTGTCAGATAAGCAAATTAATAGGGTACCTTGATGGATCGGAGAAGTTGCTAATAGAACTCTCCTCTATCTGAATCTTTCATATAACTTGCTAGTGAGACTACTAGAACCGTTTTATCTCCTTGCTAGTCTTGCTATATAATAATGTGCTCCAAGAAAATGTTCCACTTTTACCTATGCGGATTTCTTAAACAATAACTTTACTTCTTCTATCCTGCCTAACATTTGGTATCTCTCCTTGACTATTTCATTTTCTCTTTCAAACAATGGCCTTATTGGAGTTATTCTTGGATCAATATGCAATGCCAGCGACTTTGAAGAGAGTGGTAAGATCGAGAATGTTTCAAAGATAGAGTTAACAAGTGGTGTGATAAATTTTTTCCAGAGAAAATATTTGGTTTCACATGTGCATACCATGTCAGCATTTCAACAAAGCAACTGGCAAAAAAAAAAAGTTGAGGGGGAATTCTTGAGATATAAATTGACGTTTTGGGAGCTTTAAAAAAGAAATTGAAGTCAAAAGATCGTTAGTGAAAATTACCCTTCCATTCAATTTTAATCAAAAAATGAAGTTGTTTAGTAATCAGGATTCAGTAGCCTCCCTACTGACCTAACGGATTCTTAATTGAGGGGTAATTTACTTAACTTTTAATATATTTTTAATTTGATCACTCAATATTCATTTTCTTTTTAAAACTCCTCAAACTTCAATTTACTTTTTCAGATTAACATAAATTAAAAAAATATATTTTTCTCTTTTTTATTATATATTTTTTATTTTTGTTCTCTCTTTCTCTATTATTTTACTTTTCTTTTATATGTATTTATTCACACAATTTGTTGATTATTTATTATTTTATTTTAATAATTTATTTGATATTTTGATATTTTATATTTAAATTTACACTAAAAAATTATTAATAATAAAAATATTAACTAAAATTTTTTATTTCAAGTATTAATAAATAACTTTTAGATACTAATTTATATAATTTTATACATTAAAAGGAATTTTAGATAACTGTTATTATATTTTATATAAGATAAAGTTTTAGTATTTAAGCAACTACTTTCTACATATTATTTATTAATTTATTTTAAATATATAATACTTTTATATTTAAAACAATAATATAAAATTTTATTAATAATAAATTATTTATTAATGATCATTTTATTTTAAATATTTGAAAAAGTTTTATATAGTAATTGATATGACATAATATTCACTCAAAATATGTTATGAGTTTTCACCACATGATGAAGTTACATGGTAAGACCCTAATAAATTATGACATTCGGTCATACAAGTCTCGCTCATAAGAAAGGAGATCCGATCAATATGATGGTCAGTACTCAGACGACATAAGACTCTCGCTCTTATGAACCGGTCGAGCCTTTCATGACATCTAAGTTATCGTTAAAGGATATTATACAACAGATCCCCATTATGCCTATGATCGTGAGATTCCTTATCTATTAGTCAGTACCAGTCAGATTTCTAGAAGATTCACTAACTAACTTCATATTCTTACAGTATAAAAGTAAAACATGCACAGAATTCAAGGTATGCATTTTTACACACTCTTCTTAAACTCAAGTAATCTACTTATACTTGCCCTTTCTGATAAATTACTAACTTGAGCGTCGAAGTGGCTGCTCATAGACGCCAACCACCTCACATTCTTTTTTTTGCAAAGTGACCAATATCTTTTAGCTTCTTTTCGACCACATCATTTGATTCCATTGTCGGGATCCCATTGAGTTCTTCTTGTTCATTTAGGATAAATCTGGCTTAACTTTCTATTTATCTTTTCACTCAAAGTACTTTTCATTTTTGTCACTTTACTCTTAAAATGGTTGAATACTCACGAGCTGTTGCTAAATCTACTACCAACAGGGGAGCCATCGTCTCCTCCACCCCTAGCAGTAGACAAGAGAGACCTCAATAATCTGAATAATACATCTGAAGTTACAAACAACTCTCGAGCAGTCTAAAGCTCGGAAGGAGGCCCCATTCATGGCTTTTAGAATAAGGGAGGAAGCTTCCTTCGAGACCCTAGAGACTTAGACGGAGGTAATATACATGCAGTCCAAAGGAAAGGTCAAACTGGAGGATGAGAGATCATCGGACGAGACTACAAAAGATATTGACTGAAAGTTGGTTCTGTTAGTGTATTTGCTCTAAACCATTATCTTGGACCTTTTTGTATGTCATTTTATTTATTAATAAAAGAGATTTTATTATCATTATTATTTGTTTGCATGTTACATAATAATAATTAACATCCTTGGTTAATTATTATTATGGTTATAATAATAAAATATGACTAGTATGATTATTGATTGGTGATCATGAGATGATTATGTGTATGTTAATATAAATCAATAATCATAGATACTTGTTTGAGAATAAAGTATTGGATGGACCCACATTGAGATCATTATATGGGTTATTATCATAAGTGAATCTCAAGATAGTTATATTTTAATCCTTTGACTTGAGATTCTCATAGTTTCTAACATAAAGACTATTGTGTTTTGACATAACCAAATACTGTTTTTAATCGGATAATCATAAAGGTTATGATTGAACATAATAGAAATTATGTAGAGGATATTGAACAATCAAGATAGAATTTGTCCCTCTTTTTGAAAGAGATATCTTTTGGGCTCTTCGATAAGTGAGACTGAGAAATGCATGGCCATGCTCAAATGAATTGATAATGTGATCAATATCATTTGGTTTTATTAGTCTACTTAGAGATCGATAAATTGTAAGTTTGAACATTATAAGTTTGACATTGACCATGACTTATGTTCAAACTAGATATCGTGTGATAAAAGGTTTAATACATGTTCTATCTATTAGTCTTTATCGGACTATCGATCCTCATATTAATTGGGTAGTCATAATGTATTGCTAGAGGCTGTTATGATTTATGGGTCTTGTGGGACTGGGCCTATTGCCAATTAATGTGAGTCTATTGGGTCACACACAAAAGAACGTCATTGATGTGCTATGTAATATTAATGGGCTAAGAGCCTGTTAGTATAATTAATAATAATAAAGATGTTATTATTGTTAATATTAATTATTTTGTTATTATAAGATAATAATATTTAAAAGATCTGCAGTCTATTTGTAACTGTTACAAATAAAGGATTTTTCATTTTGTTTTGAAAAGTTCTTATCACATAGATATACTAGTATCTGCGATATTTGATAGTTGGTTATAAACACAACTCTTTTACGAAAAGAAGAGTGAAAAAACGAAAAGACTGTGAAAAATGAATAAAAGACCTTCTTTGAATTGCGGGATCAAGGTTTTTTACGTAATCGTTTTTTGAAGTTGTAGATTGGGAGCACATAGCTAATCCATCCGTTCAGAGAGCTAGCACTTCAGACAGAAACGTTTGTGTGGATACCATTGAGGGTGTTCATTTTAGAAGCAGCACCATCAGTCCGGAACAGTTTTTTTTCGTCAAGTTTAAAAGGTTAGTCTCTTTATTATTCCTTTCAAATTAAACGAAGTACTCAGATCTTGAAGGAGAAACAGAGATCTTTTTCCGCTGCGTAATTTTGGATTGTAGTAATCTCTGAGTTTTCTTACAGATTCGTGCTATAAAAGGTACCAGAAGGAGTAAGAGGAAGATTATGGTTTGGATGACGCTTCACCTCTATCGGAGGAAATTCTTGTAGAGACTTTTCCCACAAAGTTTAAGTTGCCTAGTTTGGATAAGTATGATGGGGCGATAGACCTTAAAAGTCATCTGGCTATCTTCCAGACTACGATGCAGCTTCAGGATGTTAACGATTTCATGTTGTATTGAGTCTTCCCATCCACCCTCACAAGTTTGGCATAGAAATGGACCAATATCTGATTTTAGGTTTTATTTGCAGTTTTAAACCACTGGCCATGTTATTTAAATCTAAATTTGTTACTTGTATACCTCCTAAAAAACTATCCTCAGAATTGCAAAAAGTCCTACAAGGAGGGGCGAGTCTTTAAGGAGTTTTATCTCACATTTACATATTCAAGAATTGAATCACGAAATAGCATGTGAGGCATTAAAGAAAGGGACTCGCAACATAAAGTTTATGAATTCGTTAATCAAGAACCCAGCAACCACTTATCAGCAGCTAATAGACAAGGCATAAAAATACATTCGGTTGGATGATGAAGTCCAGGTACTAAGAGAGGATAAGAGGATAAGTCGAAGTAAAACCCAGAAGCCAAAAAGCCGAGGCTATGAAGGAGATTAGAAGAGTTATCCCATTTCATGAGGAAGTGAAGACCGACGTAAGTATAAGAATTATACTCCTTAAATGACTCATACACACATATACTTTGATATGGATAAGGAAAAAGGGCAAAGAAGTCAAATGTCTCTCCAAGCTTAACTCAGACAAAGTGAGCATGTGTGACAGAACAAAAGTATTACCGATTTCATAGAGATTATGGGCACACTACAGAAGAATGTAGGCAACTAAAGGACAATATTGAAAGACTTATTAGAGATAGAAATTTGAGAAAGTTTACTAGAAAAGATAGAGAAAAAAGGGAGTCAAAACCTGAGGTAAGAGTACCAGTCAATCTTGATGAAAATGAACATATAGGGGGTTATTCACGTTATTGCAGGGGGACCAAGTGGCAACAGAAATACAACATCATGGATATTTAACTCCTAAGTCAAACCTTGAGTCTTTGAAGGAGAGGATCCAATCCTTAAAATGATCTAACAGAATAAGAGGGGATGCTAGGTCTCGTGAGTTGGGCGAGAATTAGAAAGGATCATATAGGGTCTCCATAGTTATTTGTCCTGGCGCTTATAAGTTGGTCAAGTTAGATGAATGAGTCGTTTTTTATCCATGGAAGAATGTTTTTAATTCATGAAAATGTTATCAATAAAACTATGATGTATTTTTCAATCTTCTTTTGGTGTTTAAATAAAAAGTGTTGGATTGATGAAAGCGTTGAGACATAAGAAAAATCGCCACAAGGTGGGTAATCGTCAAGCGAGCCACAAGGTAGGTAACTGCCAGACATATAACTGGGTGTCAGTCCTAAAAGACAGTGATCAAGGCAATTTCTATAAAAAAATGCCACAAGGTGAGTAATCGCCAGGCGAGTCACAAGGTGGGTAACCGCCAAGTATATGACTGGGTGTCAGTCCCAAAAGACAATGATTAAGGCAATTTCTACCAAAAAATGCCACAAGGTGAGTAACCACCAGGTGAGCCACAAGGCGAGTAACTGCCAAACGAGCAACAAGGCGAGTAATCGCCAAGCGAGCCACAAGGCAGATAGCCGCGAAGCATATGACTGGGTGTCAGTCCCAAAAGACAATGATCAAGGCAATTTCTGCCAAAAAAATACCACAAAACGGTTAATCGCTAGATGAGCCACAAAGCGGGTAATTGCCATGTGACCCACAAGGCGGGTAATAGCTAGGTATATGATCGGGTGTCAGTCTCAAAAGATAATGATATAGGTAATTTATGCTAAAAAATGCCATAAGGCGGGTAACCGCCAGACAAGCCACAAAGCGAGTAATCGCCAGGCATAGGACCGAGTGTTAGTCCCGTTAATAACTGTTCTAAGGCATTTATACCTAAACCACAAGGTGAGTAACCTCCAGGCCTATGATCGTGTGCTAGTCCCATTAATAATTTTTCTAAGGTATTTATGCTTAAGCCATAAAGTGGGTAACTGCTAGGCCTATGACCAGGTGCTAGTCCCATTAATAAATTTTCTAAGGCATTTATGCCTAAACTACAAGGCGGGTAACTGCCAGGCCTATGACTGGGTGTTAGTCTCATTAATAAATTTTTAACATAAAAGGCTGGATTTTTAAGTTAGTTTGTTAAGACCACAAGGCAGATGTTTGGTAGTTAGCTTTGTGGAAATACATTTAAGTTGTTTATTTATCAAACGAGAGCTCAAACTGTTATTTTTTTGTTGAGTACCGATCCTAAATATTTGGCAAATATAAAGACAAGAAGATAGTGGAAATGTTTTTCATTATATAAAAGAAAAAAAAATTACATAACAGGAGGAATATCTTCCTCCTGAGCCTCCATTACATTGTCATCTATATCTATTGCATTTTTAATAGAGACTCGGTTGGGGGATTGTCTTTATTCTGCCCCTCCTCCTGCTCATTTTCCTCCTTTTAAGGGAAGATGTCGTCAATCCAGGAGAATTCCTCAATAGGCAAGTGCTTGACCAGCTCCTTCTTGACCGAGTCTTGGCCTTTAATGAATATCTCCCCACCTCGAGCCACCATCTCTTGAAGTTCGGCCTCCAGCTCAACAACCCTGTCTTTGGTGGTTTGACTTTCTTGAGCCTAAGACTGAAGCTCCTAGACTTGTCATTTTAGGTTTGCCATTTGATCCTCAGCAGTGTTAGCCCGATTCTCAAGGGCGAGCTTTGAAGTGTTTGACTCATCTAAGTTTGCTTGAAGCTTATCTACAGACTTTAGGGTCTCTTTCATGGTGTTCTCCACCTCAAACACCCGAGCCTTCAGTCTCGAGCACTCTTCCTGAAGGAGATTCTTATTTGTCTCCTATGCTCCAAACTCTCTCCTCAGAGCATTATTCTACTCCTTGGTTAGGTATATGCACAAAGCTTCTCTATGGCAGAATGGATGACTCATAGAGGTCATCTATCTCAACTTCATCTAAATGATGGCGGTCACCGAGCCGCAAGGTATTCTTTGCTATAAGAACTGATAACTAGGGTTCCTCAAGAAGCGAGTTGACCCGAGTCAGAGCCATGGCTAAGTATTGGATGCCCTAAAGCCAAAGAGTTTATGTGCCTAACTCTTTATAATTTTGAGAAGGGGGGAGGCTGAGAGGTGGAGATGCGCCTCTTATGGAAGATTGAGGGCCCAGAGGTTGCAGTAGGTGGAGGATAGGGCAGAGGAAGTGTGATGATCTCTTCGCCTATCGTGCCCATTTTGGAGGTGAGCCAGATGTTCCAGCAGCAACCTTGCCTTTACGAGCAGCACTGCTGCTTCAGGGAACTTGTTCTTCCCTTTACCCGCTATATCTACATAAAGTAGAGAGTGAGTAAGTAAAATAGTGTGAAGGTAAAGTTGGTAAAAGTAAAATACCCTACTCTGCAAGAGAGGGTAGGATCATCTGAGGATTTTGTTGTTTGGATAGCCGAGGCAACTAGGCTTGTTCTGCTTGGTAGTTACTTTGCTAGGACAAGGTGGCGTTCCTCACCGCCACATTAATGTCCATTCTTTGGATCGAGGCCATCTTTTGGGGGAAGTCTAAAGCCTCTTCCTTACCCCTTCGCAGTTAGACCCCATCCTTTCTAAGCTCCACATAGATGTTCTAGTCAGTCCGGAGTTGTCCAAAACCCCTATGCACCTTATGGCAGAGGAGGAAAAACTTATTCTTCCATCGCGTCAAGGATGAGGGCATCTGATCGAAGAGGGTCTAGCATTATTTTCTGCTGAAAAACCAAAACTTTTCATTCTTTCGGATACCCATCTGGTACAATTGGAAAAAAAATGCAATGCTCAGCTCGATATTGTTGTTGAAGCAGATGAAGGAAAAAGCCACCATAATCCTTCAGGTGTTGGGGGTGTAGTTGGGTGACTGACAACTTATGGAATCTGAGGACTTCGATAAAAAATGGGTTAATTGGGAACCAAATACCCGCCTTCAACTGTTCCTCGTATACCATGATCATACTTGAGTAGAGATCTAATTGTCTATGCGAACGTTTGGATTTGGAGCATAGATTCGAAAAATCTCTCAAGAGATCTGGTAATGGTCATGTAAGCGATCTATATCCCTCTTAGTCAGCATAAATAAGATATCATTCATTAAGAAACTATCATTATCATGAATCGCCCTCAACAGGACGATGAGAGCTGAAGCGCAGATGGGGACGCCAAAGGTAGAGCTCGAGGTTGAACTTCCACTAGAAGAAGAGAAAGAAGACGAAGTAGACCTAGTCATCTTTAAAATATGAAAAAGAGTAGATGCAAGAGTTACCTTTAGAGAGTGAAAGAGTAAGAAACTGAGAGTATGAGTCTTTTTAGAACAGAAGAAAGCAATTGAGAGCAAAAGTGGTTGATGACCGCTGGGCTTCACCATCTCGGTACGAGGCCAGGCCCACGAGGGCTGTACTGGCCTAAAGCCCTTGAAGCCTCTCTGATGGGTCGACCTGGTTTCTTCAGCTCTGACTCAGTCTCACCAAGCGAACCGGGTCACTTTAAAATCCCAGCCTGCTCCCCGTGAGCTCGGCCCTGAAACGTGATAGGAGAAAAGACAGCAGGCACAGTCACCTCGCAGCTCTGTCCACAAGCGCACCAGGGGGAATTAAATGGCCGCCTGGCATGAGACAGACGTCTGACGCTTTCATACGTACGGATCTGTATGATAGAGACAGGTAGTACTGTAGCTGTAAGGTCGTTAGGCATCACTAATGGACAAAGGAAAAGAATAAAGGGAGGGGGGACATCTCCTCCACGATCAAGCTTACACACACGTATTGTAAATGATATTCTCTGGATCTCAGATCATCAGTGGTGATGGTTCGACGTCTGATTTAAATGCGGCTCAAGAAGCAAGGCAAATCAGCATTTATGATCAGTATAGGAAAAAAGGCGTGAATATGGAGAACCAATTCGTGCATACCACATATTTAAGACCATGAAAGCAGTTGTAATCTTCAAATATGAAGAGTCGAAGACCGATGGAGTACCTCTGATATGACAAAATATTCGCCCAAAGTATGCCATTGAGCTCTCACCACATGACGGAGTTACGTGGCAAGACCCTAATAAACCATAACACTCGATCATACAAGTCTCACCCATAAGAAAGGAGATCCGATCAACATGATAGTCAATACTCAGATGACAAAAGACTCGCCCTCTTATGAACCGACCGAACCTTTCATGACATCTAAGTTACCGTTAAAGGATATTATACAACAAATCTCCATTATGCCTATAATCGCGGGATCCCTTATTCATTAGTCGGTACCAGATGAATTTCAAGGAGATTCACTAACTAACTCCATCTTGTGATAGCATAAAAACAAAGTATACACAGAGTTCAAGGTACGCATTCTTACACACTCTTATTAAGTTCAAGTAATCTACTTACACTCACCCTTTCTCATAAATTATTGATTTGAGCGTCAAAGTGGCTGTCCATAGATGTCAATCACCTCACACTCTTTCTTTTGCAGAGTGACCAATATCTTTCAACTCATTTTCAACCACATCGGTAATCTACACAATTTTATACATATTTATAATAAAATGAATTTTAGATAATTTTTATTCTATTTTTATATGGAATAAGATTTTAATACATTAAATTTAAAATACTTTCAAATAATAAATTATAAAAGATTAGAATAAAAATAAAAGCTACATATTATATATATTCCTTTGAGTTTATTAAAAAAAAGTAGTAAGTAATGATAATTGGAAATGTGATGTTATTTTTAGTTTTTTTTCAATTAGTACATAAAGAGTACCGGTTCAAGAATAAAAGAAGAAATTATTCTGATTACCTTCAATTTTTTTGTGCTCTTTTTGTTATGGGTAGTTGTAATAATTTAGTGACCGTAAATTTCTTTATTTTCTTATATATTGCAAAATGGAATTGTATATTTTTGGGAGGGAGAGAAGAAGATGGGAGAAAATTTATATATATATTTTTTTAGGCGGAGCCATGGACCCCTTTGAAAATCTTTAATTTTTTTTTTTAGAGATATCTAGGTAATTCTACATAAAGTAAGAAACGTTATGATTAGGTTACTGTATATTTATGAAATCTATTAATTAGTTCTTATTTCAAAATTACCCAATTAAAATATTTTATACTTTATAAAATCAAAATCTTTAGACCTTCTATCAAATAAATCTTTAGTGGACTTCAATATTTATGCTATTTAGTTCATGTATTTTTAGCTATATATATTATACTATTTAGTTCTTTCCGTTCTCTATTATTTTTCAATCCGAAAAATGTGCTTTTTATCCTCAAGTTTTCAATACTCTAAGTAGTAAAACTTTTCTTAAATTATTCATTTATTAACTAATTTTTCATACTATCTTTTTATTATTAAGGGTTCGTTTGGTATAGGATTAAAAGAAGGGTTATATATTACAAGATAATACTTAATCTCATTTAGATATGACTAGTTTTGGATTAAAATTTATATTAGGTCACCCCTAACAAGTGCATATTCATTGCACTCCTCGTAGTGCAATCTGGTATGAATTATATTAGGTTAAATGGATTAAATTTTAACCTTTCAACTTATTTCATTTCTCATTTTATTATGCCAAATATGAGAAAATTAATAGGTTAATAAGTAATCTCATTCTCAATATTGAACCAAATATCATAAAAGAAAATTCTTTTTAAGGGTTAATTATTACTCCATAAAAATAAAAATAAAAATAAACATTAACATAAAGAAAAAGAAATAGTAGGAGAGAAAGAAACTCTAATTCATGTTAACCAAGAAACTTGTAGTTATAGGCTCTAATTCATGTTAACCAAGAAACTTGTAGTTATAGGTAAAAAAGAGTTTAATAAAAGTTAAACTGAAATATAAGGAGTTTTAGAATAGAAATTAAAGTTGAGTGGCCAAATGGAAAACACACTAAAAATTGAATGACTTTTGGTGAAAATTACCCCTTAATTAAGCTTTGATGCAAACTCCTATAATATTTTGATAAAATATTCAAAGAGTTTAAGTGTATAAAAAAACCTAGTCATATTATTCATGCATTAAATGGATAATATCACGACCCATATCAGCCAAATATCAATAGATTAAAGATTATATAATAACCTAGCTCAAAACTATAAAATAGTTTGAGTTGATCATTTTAGACTAAGGAAAAAAAAGGTCCAAAAGTTATTCAAATCTTTTTAGTTGAGTTGTTACGATTGATATCAGAGTTACTTTAAATTAAAAAGATTATGTGAAACTAGTGTGCCGATAAAAAAAAAAATTTATCTATGGGTTAAAGTGGAGTCGCTTGAGTATCTTAAAATTTAATGGGAGACTATCACTTCTCGCATCGATTAAATATCAACAAGTTAAAGGTTATATAGTAACCTTACTCATATCTACTAAATAATTTAAATTAATCATTTTAGATCAAATAAAAAATGAGTTCAAAATTATTTAGTCGAGTTTTAGATAATCTTTTATGGATAATGTAATATAATATAATTTTTTTTTATATTTTAAAATCTTATTAAATTTTATTAATAGTAAACAAATTTTATTCTCAAATATTATTAAATTATTTTTATTAAATAATTGATATAATTTATATTTGCTAAAGATATAAAAATTTATACCGTTTAATTTTAAATTTTAAAATAAATTTATTATTACTTTGTTGCCCTCTTTTCAAGCAATACTGGCAACATTGTTTGCTCCTTTATTCTCATTTCATGCTTTTCACATATCATCCTATATCCCAGTGCTTTTATCTTGTCGAATGCGTCAGCTTTATTTTTTGCGGCTTTCATGTATTCTGTACGGTTATGTTTACCCCTATATTGCATGTTCAAAATGACGTTGCTTTTATCCAATACTTTTTTATTGATTCTCAACCTTTATGCTTTGTGTGGATGACTTTTCACTTGTATGGCTGTGAACAACCCTTTGCTACATGGAAACATCATGTGCTCTTCTTTGTTTTGATATTATAATGTCACAATGCCTTTCCCTGTGTGTTTTTATGTGATGACTCCTCTATTGCATGGAGGTGAACAGAACGAATCCCCTAAATGTTTTTGTAGATGATTTCTTATGCTGCTTGGTGATGAATAATCCTTTGGTACATGGAAAGATCATGTGCTCTTTTCGACTTTGATGTTTTGGTGTCATAGTGCCTCCCTTTACATGGGATTATATTACAAGCTTTGATATATATACATTTTTTTTTGAATAAAAAAATATGTGTTTTTTCTCCCAGTGACTTAGTTAACTTTTCTACTATTTAATGACTCCGCACTATGAGTAGTCTCGCGCTACATGAGAAGCTTATGTGCTATTCCTCTTCCGTCCAGTTGCAGTCGTCGTCATTGCATTTTTCACCTCTTGTTGAAGAACTATACTTTGCTGCATGGGAAGGTCAGGTGTTCCTCCTCCTCCATCTACCTACAACTTATTTAAGGATCGTACTGTGAAGAGATATTATATACTCCCAAATCCAAACGACGTCGCAGGAGAGAAGCATCGCAGGAGGGAAGCAAAGCAAGACAGTGCACAACGACGTCGCAGGAGGGAACGCCAAAACGATGCCGCAGAGAAGAAGCAAAACGGCACCGTTTCCTGTGGATGTAATTTATTCCAAGGAAACCCAGAATATCCTAGAAGAATCCAGAGAACTTAGTTAGTTAGAATTCAGTTTTCTGAATGTGTATATATATGCATAAGAATTAACAAATCAGACATGAAAATACTCTATTTTTCCAATCCAATTTTAGCTATTCTTCTCATGGTATCAGAGCATACCCTGTGTAAACTGCCCCAACAAATTCAGATCCAGATTTGAAAGAAACTAACTCAGATCTAGATCTGAAAGAAACCACCCTTCTTTCTTTTCTCAAAACACAAAGTACATCCAGCAAGTGCAATGGCAGAAATTACTGAAGATAACATACCTGGGAAAGCAGAGAAGGACGACAAGATGATTAGGCTGCTGAACTCTGATTCCCCCAGCATGATTCTTGTCAGTTCTCCTTTAAATGGCAACAATTACCTGACATGGAGCAGATCAATGGTTATAGCCTTGAAAGCAAAAGACAAGCTAGGATTCATAAATGGCAAGTGCAAGATGCCAGATCAAGATGACACAAATTACGAGGAATGGCAGAAGGCAGATAACATGGTAATGTCCTGGATCTTGAATGCTCTTTCAAAGGAATTGGCTGATGCTTTTCTTTATGCCACAAATGCCTATGAATTATGGGAAGAATTGAAAGAAAGATTTGGAGACAGTAATGGTCCCCTGATGTACCAGTTAATGAAAGAAATAAGCAATGCCAGTCAAGCAAATGACAATATCATGATGTATTACACCAAATTAAAAAAACTATGGGATGAATATGCATGCTTAGAGCCAATTCCAGTATGTGAATGTGGTGTAGCAAAATCTTTTGCTGAGATAGAGAGCAAACACAGATTAATGCAATTCTTGATGGGCTTAAACGAGTCTTATGACCATGTGAGGAATCAAATCCTTATCATGGAGCCACTGCCTAGTGTAAATAAAGCATATTCCATGATTTTAAGAATCGAAAAACAGAGGGGAGCACAAAGTGATGAAGCTGGAAACAGTGCAATGACAGCAAAAACTTTAGAGATTAACAGAGGCAGAACATGGAAAAATCAATTCAAAAGGAAGGATGACAGAACTTGTTCCTACTGCAAAACCATAGGTCATGTGAGAGAAACCTGCTTCAAACTCAATGGATATCCAGACTGGTTCAAAGAGCTCAAACTGAAAAGAAACAAAGGAAAAGAAAATGTTGCAGCTCATGTGTTTGAAACACCCCTAAACTGCAGTGATGATTACACTCAAGGCAAAGCTGATTGGAATATGGAATCACTAATGCAAGAGATGATGAAGTATATGAAGAATCATAGCCAAGGCACTACCAACAGCAATGACGCAAATTGTGTGAATTACACTGGTTTTGCAGGTATGACATCTTATTGCTATTCTAAAGCTTGTGAAAATAGAACTATAGGAGAATGGATTATAGACACAGGTGCCACAGCTCACATGTGCAATGACCTATCTCTTTTTTCAAGCCACAGAACTCTAAATAAACCAAGTATTGTGACCTTACCCGATGGCAGCATGAAAAATATTTCCAGAATTGGAACAGTGTTTTTAAACCAGAATATGCAATTGTTAGATGTGCTATACATACCCACTTTTAAGTACAATTTACTATCTGTTAGCCAAATCACACAATCAAACAAAATATCTGTGCAATTCTACCATGACCAATGCATCTTGCAGGACCTAGTGACTAAGCACCTACTGGCTGTTGGGAGAATGCACCAAGGATTATATAGACTAAATAAAGACTCATTTAGCCATCAAGGAAGCAGAATAAAGACAATGGGCACAGCATTGACATTTCAACAATCTCAAGACAGATATGAAGTATGGCACAGAAGATTAGGTCATGCATCAAAAAACAAATTATTACATCTAAATGTAATAAAAGCTAGTGACTGTGATTCTCATGTGTGCACCATTTGTCCCATCACAAAACAACAACGATTGAGTTTCAATAAAAGCAAGATTACATCCAAAACACCATTTGAATTGATTCATGTGGATCTTTGGGGTCCATATTCAGTGGTTTCAGTCTCAAATGCAAGATATGTACTGACTATAGTTGATGATTACTCTAGAGCCACATGGACATATTTACTACAGCACAAACAATCTGTTTTTGCTGTATTAAAAGAGTTCATTGCTATGATTAACAACCAATTTCACAAGTCAGTCAAGAACTTGAGATCAGATAATGGGACAGAGTTTGTAAATCAAGATTGCAGTAAGTGGCTAAAGGAAAAGGGCATTATTCACCAGAAATCATGCCCATACACACCACAACAGAACGGAGTGGTTGAAAGAAAGCACAAACATTTATTACAAGTTGCAAGAGCTCTAATGTTTCAGTCAAGTTTACCAAAAAGATTCTGGGGAGAATCCATACTCACAGCCACCTATATCATCAACAGATTACCAAGCCCAGTACTCAATTGGGAAACACCTTATGCTTGCTTACATAAGGAAAAACCCAATCTAAACTTACTCAACCTTTGGCTGCCTATGCTTTGCAACCAACACCTTAACCCACAAGACAAAATTTGAAGAAAGAGCCTTTAAAGGAGTATTCCTTGGATATGTTCCAGGAATGAAGGCTTACAAAATTTATGCCTTAGACCTAAACAAAACCATAGTCTCCAGAGATGTTGTCTTCCATGAAGACACATTCCCATTCAAATCACAACCAGACCCTTATGACCCACAGAAAACTGTATTACCAAATATAATACTTGAACCTGACTCATCCTCAACAATACCAATACCATCACAGACAAATGTCAGCCCTCCCCACGAATCCTTAAGAACAACTGAAGGAACTGAAACATACATTGAGAGTCCTACAACTGAAGATGAAGAAGAAGCATCTGCCACTCTTGAATCAGTCCAAGAACTTTTAGAAGAAAGGGATTCCACACACACAAGAAGAAGCACCAGACTACCTACAAGACCAAGATGGCTAAATGACTTTGTGGCCACCTCTATATGTCCTATTAATCCTGGTGTGTTCTCCAACAACACCACAGGTAAATCTCCCCAAATATATCCCTGCTTTACTTCAGAACCTATTTTCACCCCTCACTACTTGAGTTTTGTGGCAAATGTCTTTATAAACTATGAACCTAAATCCTATTCACAAGCTAAGGAAGACAGCAATTGGGTGCAAGCCATGCAAGATGAACTGGCAGCCTTAGACACCAATAATACTTGGTACTTAACAACTCTGCCCAAAGGCAAAAGGGCCATTGCCTCAAAATGGGTTTTCAGAACCAAATACAAGCCAGACGGTTCAGTTGACAGGTTCAAGGCCAGGCTGGTGGCTAAGGGGTTTAATCAACTACTTGGAATTGACTACACTGACAACTTTTCTCCAGTAGCCAAACTGGTTACTGTGAGAATGTTCATGGCAATAGCTGCTGCCAAAAACTGGCCTATACATCAGCTAGATGTCAACAATGCATACCTACATGGTCATATAGAAGAAGACTTGTATATGCTACCTCCGGAAGGCTATGACAAAGCTCAACCAGGACAAGTGTGCAAACTTATCAAAAGTATCTACGGATTAAAACAGGCAGGAAGAATGTGGAATAAAGAGCTTACCCAATGCTTAACCCAGTTTGGCTTCAAACAATCGCCTTTTGATCATTGCCTGTTCACAAGGACAGAGAAAGACAGATTCTTAACATTACTTGTCTATGTTGATGACATCCTTATAGCAGGACATTCAGAAGAGGATATAGCAGAAATTAAATCTCACCTTGACAAAGCCTTCACAATCAAGGATTTGGGGTACGTCAAGTATTTTCTCGGCTTACAAATTGCGCGTTCTGAAACTGGATTATTTCTTCACCAAAAGAAATATCTATTAGATATTCTTCAAGAAATAGGTTGTATGCAGGCTAAACTATCTGACACTCCTCTACCACAAGGAACCAAACTCGACAATACGACTGGAACCATTTTGACTGACCCAGAAAAATATAGGAGGTTAATAGGTAAGTTACTTTACCTCGGAGTCACAAGGCCAGACATATCCTACGCGACACAGCACCTCAGCCAGTTCATGCAACAGCCGCGTCAACCTCACTGGAACGCAGCACTTCACGTGCTTCGCTATTTGAAAAGTTGTCCAACACGAGGGTTGTTCTTCCCAGCTCAGAACGACCTCAAGATTCAAGCTTTCTCTGACGCTGACTGGGCTTCTTGTCCGATGACCCGAAAATCACTTACAGGCTTCTGTATCTTCCTCGGACCATCCTTAATATCCTGGAAAACAAAAAAACAGAACACGGTCAGTAAATCCTCAGCAGAAGCTGAGTACAGAAGCATGGCCCTTACGGTGTGCGAGCTAAAGTGGATAACTTACCTGATGAAAGAGTTTCATGCTGATCTGCAACTCCCTATTCCTCTTCACTGTGACAACCAAGCCGCCCAACACATCGCGGCCAACCCGGTTTTCCACGAACGAACGAAACATCTGGATATCGACTGCCACATCGTCCGCGAGCAACTCTCCAGAGGTTTAATATCTACGGTGCACGTACCTTCACGACAACAAATCGCGGATCTCTTCACGAAACCATTAGGAGCGGCGCAGTTTCAAAATCTTCTGTCCAAGATGGGTTTCCCCAAAAATTAGGGCAACTCCATCTTGAGGGGGGCGTGAAGAGATATTATATACTCCCAAATCCAAACGACGTCGCAGGAGAGAAGCATCGCAGGAGGGAAGCAAAGCAAGACAGTGCACAACGACGTCGCAGGAGGGAATGCCAAAACGATGCCGCAGAGAAGAAGCAAAACTGCACCGTTTCCTGTGGATGTAATTTATTCCAAGGAAACCCAGAATATCCTAGAAGAATCCAGAGAACTTAGTTAGTTAGAATTCAGTTTTCTGAATGTGTATATATATGCATAAGAATTAACAAATCAGACATGAAAATACTCTATTTTTCCAATCCAATTTTAGCTATTCTTCTCATACTGCCTGCTCAAAATGGTGTTGCCTTCATTCAGTGTGTTGTAACTACTTCTTTGTCTTTATGTTTCATGTGGACGACTCCTCACTTTTCATGATCATGCATAATCCTTTGTTGCATGGAAAGTTCATGTGCTCTTCTCCATTTTAGTATTTTGTTGTTCCAATGGTTTTCCTTACATGGGATTATACTATTAGCTTTTCTTTTTTTTGTAAAAAAGAAAAATATTATTCTTTTCTCCCGCGACTCAGATTGTACATAAACATATTAACATATATATGTTCATTCCCACTTTCAAAAATAAGTCCAACATTTTTTTTAAATTCCTTCATAGGTATATACTATTTGATTAATTTAGTCAAATTCTTATTATTTTTATTAAAACTATATCTTAAGAAACTAGTACTAGACTATTGTTTCTAAAATTTTAGTCCAACAACTTTGCAGTGATAAGAGCTAAAACTTAATCGTTGTATTTCAGATACTCATAATGCCATATTATTTCAATTAATTCATATTGCATCAAGAATCATTTTTAAGGTAATATTTTTCAAGGATAATATTGACTTTTTCATAAGAAAATTATAAGACCTTGTTCGATAGCAATTTTTATATTAGTGTTTAGTGTTTTGACTAGTATTTAGAGATTGAAAAAGCTTATTATGGAAAGTTACATTTTACAAATTTTAGCTAACCACTACTAAAATCACTATCAGCTACTAAAACAACTAGTATTGCTGAACAGATCTAGGTGTTTAGGGATCCAATTATCTGATCTCTATCAAAGGTCTGACAAAATTATGTGTATTGCTAGATTGAAAATTCACATTTTCCCATATAAAATACTCACAACCTAAATTCGTCAAATTTATGTTATGATCATTTCATTCAATTGTACACCATAACTTTTATAAGGCCATGATTGATATGCAATTCATTTTCACAAACATATTTGGTAGAATGCATTTTGCTTCTTCTACTGAAGGTGCATTAATCTTCTGTTCCTTCTGCAGAATGCACCTATAGAAAGAGTATATTGTATAATTAATGGTTAACATGTAACCATTGTATATACAACAGTTGCATGAATTAATTTTTTTATTTTATTTCAAAAATTAATCACAAAAACAAGGTAAGTTTATATCTATAAATATAGAAACTTTTCAGTAATTTAATTTTGAGATGGTTGTTGCTTTCTCTATTATAAAAAAAAAAAGTGGTTACCTTCCTTTGTTTTAAAAAATAACCAGTTTTCTTTATTAAAATTTTATTTCATGCTAGTAGAAGAGAGAGTTCCTCGAATATAATTGCTTTTATCTAGAATTTTTTTTTCATACTTAACAATTTACTAAATTTTACAAAAAGAATTAAAAAGAATAATCAATGCTTTAATATTTTTATCATGACTTAAACATTTTTGGAAGCTTTGAACCATTAGTTATTTTCTATCTATAGTGAACCTATTGGTAATAGATTAGAATAGGAGATGGAAATTGAAAAAAATGAAGATTTGGATGAGCAATCCAATGGATAAAGGTGTTTTCAAGTGTCCTTTAGTTCCTTATTGCTTGAATCACCATTGTCCTTTCTAAAACTCTTCTTTAAGTTGAACTTTTTATTTTAAAAGAGCAACTTTCTTATCTTCATAGTCACCAAAGCGAACTCTTTTTTATTTAGCTCTTCTTCTTCCTCACTAGAGCCTTAGGGAGACAAGAATATTCATTTTGGCTTTGATAGGTTCCTCCACTTGCACTCTCTTGAGTGTCATCTCACAATCAATGAGATTTTCTAAAAGTTTATTAAATTGCACCTTGCTCAAATCTTTAGCATCCTTTAAGGAGGTCACCTTAGGTAGCCATTCCTTAGGTAGACATCCAAGTATTTTCTTCACCAATTCCTCATTTATGAATTTCTTCCTAAGAAATTTCATCTCTCCAATAATCTCAATGAACCTATCATACATTTGGATAATAGTTTCATTGAATTTCATTTTGAACAACTCATATTAATAGATAAGGGATTCCATCTTATTTTCTTTAACTTGATTGGTGCCTTTATGAGTGATAACTAAAACATCCCAAATCTTCTTAACTGTAGACTTCATACATAATTTGTTGTATTCACTTCATCTAAGAGCACAAAATAGAATGTGATTGACTTTTTCATTAAGAGCTGCTCTTTTCTTCTCTTGTTCACTTCATTCGCTCTTAAGCTTTTACTCTTTTTTTTCCTCTTTTATTTTTATTAGGAAGAAAGGATCATTCTCTACAATCTCCCACAAATCAATTCCTTATGATTTAAGGAAATAATACATTCTATTTTTCTCATATAGAAAGTCATTCTCATCAAAGAAGGATGGTCTCACAACCGATTGACCTTCTTGAGCATTGAGGGTTGCCATTGATCTTTACTCCAAAATGATTAAATTTTCTAGAAAAGGAGACTAGCTTTGATACCATTGTTATCGCTTGAAGCAACCAAGAGGAGGGGTGAATTGGGTTTATAAAAAAGAATTTAAAGACTAAAGGCACAAGTTAAAAGAGTAGGAAGGAAAGAAAGGGTAAAAATGATACAAAGATTTAAAGAGGTTTAGCTATCCCAATCTTACGTTCTCTCCTCATAGCCCTTCTTGAGAGTTTACCTCTACTATCAAATCTTCTTTGGATGAAAATTAAAATCACTTACAATTTTAGAGCAAAACTTTGCTATTTACAATTTCTTTTTCTCACAAGAGTAAATCTATGTTCTATATCATACTTAATGCAATAAATTCACTTAACAATCTTCTTTCAATTTTAGATAAAAAGTAATTATATCTTAAAGACTAGCTTTCAAAAAATTAATACAATGGCTCAAGGTTTTGAGAGAGGAAAAGTGACAAGTGCTTGAATCTCAATAAATATATGCTCAAATGGTTGTTGTTACTTTATATATATATATATGAAAAAGACATTATATTTATAGTTTTAATATAAATATGGTTGTTTGGGATGCATTAAATGCAAATAGAATCGTTTATGCAATGAAATAGTCGTTATATCATGCTTCAAAAAACTCAAGTTTGATGGCCAAACCTTTAAGTTTAGGTGTCAAATCCTTTGGATGTAAAAAACCAAAACCCTTTGAAAACAGACTATTGTCCCTTGAAGCAACCCAAGAAGGGGAGTGAATTAGGTTTATAAAAAATTAAAGGCTAAAAGCACAAGTTAAAAAGGAATAAGGAAAGAAGAGTGATAATGAATATAAGAATTTATAGAGGTCTAGTTATTCCAAGCCTACGTCCTCTCTTTAAAGCCCTCTTCGAGAGTTCAACTCCACTATTAAATCTTTTTTGGGTGAAGATTAAAACCCCTTATAATTCTAGAGCAAAACCCTTGCTCTTTACAATCCTCTTTTTCTCATAAAAGAAATCCTTTGCTCAAAACCACACTCAATACAATAAATTTACTTAACAACTTTCACTCAATCTCAAACCACAAATCAATTATAACTCAAAACTATCTTTCAAGAAATTAATGCTATGGCTCAAGATATAGAGATAGAAAAAGTATGAAAAGTTTGATCTCAATAAATGTATACTTAGATGGTTGTTGTAACTATTTTCATATCAAAAACAAATTATATTTATACTTCTAACATAAATATGGCTATTGGGAATGCATTAAGTGCAAATAGAGTCGTTTATATACTGAAATAGCCATTATTTCGTGTTCAGAAAAACTCAGGTTCAGCTCGTAAAGTTAAGGTTCAACGGGTGAACCTTTGGAGGTGAAAATACAACTTCTTGAAAATAGAATTTTGGCAGCCTAAAGTCCCAACTTTTGGTGGCTAAACATTGAAAGTTTTGCCTCTATTTCTCTATTTTAAGCAGCCTAACATCCACTTTAGGGGTATAAAAATACTTTATTAAATCTTTAAAAATTCATAACTTAGGCTACAAAATTTCGATTTTCAAACCGTTTGAATTTTGTAACCTATATTTTAAGATCTTTTAATTTGATAAAAAATAATTTTAAAAGCACTATATTTATAAAATTTTATTTTGGTCTCTCAAAGAGTTAAGGAGCAGAAACTTAAGTTACAAACTTATAATTTTTATTCTATTTGAATTGTTGTAAGCTATTATTTGAAATCTCTTATTTGATAGAAAAGTATCTTAAAAAATGCTCCATATGTGAAATTTTATTTTGATCCCAAAAATAATTTCTTAAAAATTGGCCAAATTTATAAGTTTTAGAATTTTAAAAATAAACTTGAGCCAACACAATTAATTAATTGAAATTCACAATGCATAAACTAAAAAATACATTTTAGTCCCTTGTAGTATGCTTCCAATCTTGGTACTTTTCATTCTTGAAAATGAAGCAATTCCATTTATTTAAATTAGAGGCCTTAAAGCTCATACAAACACTTCTAAAGATAATTAATAGCACACAAATTGTTTATTAGTCATCAAAACAAGGATTAAAATACTTAGGTCCAATAATCTCCCCCTTTTCAATGATGACAAATAATTAGTGGATGATAAGATAATAATAACAAGTGCAGTGTGTGGATTTTAGAAAATTACTCCCCCTTAATGTGCTCCCCTTTTAAAAATAATTTATGCCATATTTAAAATTTGATGAGATACATAAGGGAGGTTTTGATTCAATAAAATGAGATGCAATGAATCCTACATGAATGAATGAGCCTATGAAAAAGATAGAATAAAGCAACCTAAGGAGAACTATAACCATAAAAAAAGTTTACAAAATATTATAACTCAAAAGAGTCAAGCATTCATCAAGGACATCAATTATATATGTAGCTACTCACTCCTCAAACATCAATCAACATACACATATCTTCCACTTTTCGCATCATCAAAAGATAATAAAAGCACTAAAGAGGGAAAAATAAGGAATAACAAAAAAAAGAGAGATATATAAGACATATAATATAACTGAGGTGGCTGAGGAGGTGTCATTCCAAACGACTGCTAAAGGAAAGATAGAATCTGCCTCTGCTTCTCAATGAGGATTTGCTGCTGATTAATAAGTTGTCCTAACTATCGCTCTATTTGAGTCTAGCGATCACACATGTGAGCAACCTATAGCTCCAGGTGACCCATAGCATCAAAGAGATCAGATGTAGTTCGAGAAAATGTATCTTGCTCCGTAGATCTATTAGGGCTTGCGCCAGTATATCCTCTAGGAGCCTGCTCTGTCACTGGATCAATAGGTAAATAATCATCTGACTCCTACTCATCATCATTATAATTCTCGCTCTGTCTTGTTGCTCCTCAAGTTGCAAAATCTCTCCTAGAATTATATAACTCATTACCTCTCTTGGTTAATCCCATGTGGGAAGAGTAGCCTCAGTGTAAGGGTAGTACTCATTGGGCAGAGGTAAGACAGACTCTGTAACGACCTGAAAATCGGACCGCTACCGGCGCTAGGATCCAGATCGGCATAAGGCCGCCGGGACCCGTAGCAAGCCTAACATACATCCTGTAAACCTGTTTGATCCCATACATGATCAACAACATTGTAATACCCGGCTAAACCCGGCATCGGAATTCTTACCGTCCGGTGGGATTCAAGGATGTCAGAGGTTTCCTGAGGGTAGAGTGAAGGTTTTCTAAAATGTTTTAAAGTATTTTCACGGTTTGATTAGGAAATAGTTGAGTTTTCGGGAGAATTGGCCAAAGGAGTTTATGTCATGTTCGGCCCCCGAATGTTAAGTTCGGCCGCCGAAAGTGCCCAATGTTCGGCCCCCGAAGGTTATGTTCGGCCTCCGAAAGTTGCATGGTTTTGCATGCAGTTTCGGCAGTCGAAGCTGGGGTGGTCGGCTAAGCTGTGCATGCGCCTCGGTCCGTGGTTTGGCCAGCTGTTGCCTCCAGATCATGGCTAGAGGGTTATGCCACGTCTCCCATGACTCATCTATACACTTTTAATCACTCATGCACAGGTTTGAGGGTGGTAAAGTGTTTAGAACGTTTTGAAACAAAAGAAGAGAGTTTTGGGGTTTTGGTGAAGGGAAAGAGGTGTTGGTGCATAGTTTGGTGTTTAGGTTGTCCAGCTTCTGTTTTCAGGAGGTAAGGGAAGTCTTTATACTTGTTTTAATGATTTCTAATAGCTTTTAAAGTGGTTAAGGGTAGAGTGGCATGTTTAGGTTTTAAAGTTGAGTTTTTGATGTTTTAATGGTGTAAGCATGATTATGTGTTATAGTTGCTGTTTTGTTGGGGTTAATAGGTAGTTTTGGACCCCTTTGAGCATATACCAGAGTATATGCAAGTTGAGGAGTTGTGTATGCAGGATTGTGTAGAGTTGGTGCTTGGCAGGAGATGGTTGTGCACGAAGCTGAGTTCTGGATGAACTCAGGTTCGGCCGCCGAAGGGAGGATTCGGCCGCCGAACCCCTTGTGAAGGCAGTTTCGGCTGCCTAAGGTTGCCTCCGAAAGAATGGACTTTCGGATCTGTCCAGCACATTCGGCCGCCGAAGGTGCCGCCGAAGGTGTCCTGCCTAGCTTTTTCCTATGCATACTTTATGTGATTGTTTTATGAGCTTTTAAAGGGGTTTTGGGGAGTTGTTTAAGAGTTGGTAAGAGTATGCTTGACACCTCAATCGAGTCCGTTTGTGTAGGTTTGGACCCGACAGTTCAGGGAGGTTGTCAGGAGTAGCAATTGCAGAGTCAGTCAGGTTTCTGCTTGGAGCAGAGGTGAGTAGAACTAAACTTAATCTTTTATTAAAGAAACATAATGCTTTAGCATAGTTCATGCATCATGAATGCTATGATATGTATTAGGGTGATTGCATTAGAATCACGAATGTGAAGCATTGCATATTATGTGATCAGAGATTAGGTGGACCCAGGCGACTCCAATAGCCTAAGCTTCGGCTCCTGTCATTGTGTCAGGTCAGTTGGGCAATTACTTGTTGGAATGCCCTGTGTAGCTCCTTTGGGGGGCGAGTGTTGACAGAGGGTATTTTTGGGGTCATGTCTACCTTAGTAGGGATTGGACCAAGGCGACTTCAATAGCCCGTCGAGGGAGTTTTGGGGTCATGTCTAATCCAAGATATATTGAGATGTTTGTGTTGTGATGCATTTTCATATATGGTGCGTATGAATGAACTGTTTTCAGTGTTTCTACTCACTGGGCTTTAGAAGCTCATCCCTTTCCCTTAATCCCAGTTTTTGCAGGGTCAGAGTAGCTGGGAAGTGAGAAGCAACAGAGTTATGGCTTCAGTATGCTAATGTATAGTTAGTGTGGACATGATGTAAATTAAAGAGCTATGTATTACAGATGTAATAAACAGTTAGATAGTGTGCTTGTGGTTTAGTATGTGCTTTGCCTATAGTATGTTTTATCCCTTGTCTATGCATGTATCCTGTTTTCAGTTTAATGATGAGCAATGAGTCAAACCAGGCTTAATAACATGTTGTGTTTTGAAAACCCAGTGAATTATAACTGTGAGGGAAGACAGGGTTTAATTCCCTTGACCCAAGACCAGTGCGGAGGAAAGACCAGGTTTGATTCCTGTGATCCATAGAAAGGCCAATAGAGAAGACCAGGTTTGATTCCTGTGACTCTATGGTAGCCAAGTTAACTTATGATATGCTGACCCTGACAGAGTGGGTTCTATGCTGCAGAGCGCATAGGGTATGGAGGTTACTTGGTAAAGCATCACTGGTGTATATTATAGATAGCCAGAGGGCTAGTTCAGATTAGTATATCTGAGCATTTGGTTTATATGATTGGACCTATGGTACAGTGTTTTAAAGGTTAAGTCTGGTAGTTTAAAGACAAGTTTTTAAAAGTAATAGTCCAGTCGGATCATGTATGGGATTTTAACAGGTACACAGAGTTCATAGCAGGCTTACTACGGGTCCCGGCGGCCTTAAGCCGATCTGGATCCTAGTGCCGAGCAGTTTGGGCCGTTACAAAGAGGGTACCGGTTTCCGGGCTGTTACAAATGGTATCAGAGCATAGGGCCTCTTAAGTACGGTGTGTTGAGCATTTTTGTTCAAGGATTAGCAAGGTCCCACATCGGAAAGAGGTTGGTCTAGAGTCATAGTAAGGCAAGCACATTAAGGAAAATCATGTCCACTAAGATAAGGATGTTGAATTTTGTTTTGCATGCTGATGTGAAATGCACATGTATATTCATGGGTATTAATGTGATGCTATGTATGCATGTATATGTTTTATGTTCATGTGTTTCATATGAACTCTATGTGTGCTAATGTTTGTTTCTTGTGTTGTTCTTCAGGATAGCTAAGATGAGTGGTGTTAGTCCGCAGATTGATTCAGATCCGTCTGAAGCATCTTTTGATGAAAATAGAGGAGGCATGGATTTAGGAAATAGGAGAGAGATGGGAATAGATGTGCAAAGAAAGGATGTAGGATTACAGGTGAATATGGATGACGAGTCTTTAGATGATGCTCAGACCAAGGATACCAAAATGTCAGGTATAGGAGAAAATGATCCTTCCACTTGGAGTACAGCTACCTGGAAAGGAGCAAAGTGGGGGAAAGTTAAAAAGAAAAAGGTTAGGGGTCTTAAAGGGAAAAAGAAAAGAGAATATTGGAATAGGAAAGAACGTAGTTCTGGTGGTGGTGTTGATTCGAGTTCTGGTATAGATAGACCAAAATGTTTGAGGTGTGGAAGATTTCATAAGGGAGTTTGTCTTGTTGGCATGACAGGATGTTATAGATGTGGTCAGGAGGGACATGTGATTCGTGAGTGTCGTACGATGCCTTGGATGATTCAGTCCCGGCAGACATTTTCAGGTAGAGATGTTCAGCAGGGGATAGTCCCATCAGATTCAGTGATGCCAGGTATGCTTATGTTTTTAGATTCATAAAGGAAAACAGAATAGCTAAGAGATTAGTGAACAAAAGAAAAGTTAAAAAGAGAGAGTTGCTGTGAAATGTGGTAACCTTGAGTTATTACTTATCGGTATAGTAAGAATGATCTTATAGAGAAATAGTATCAGAGGAGAGAGATTAGAGTAAAAAGAAAACGAAAAAAAGAAAGACTAAGGTTAGAAAGAGAATAGAGTTAGTCTGGGAATAGGTGGTAGCTGAGGCAGAGAAAAGTGCCAGTCTTTTCTTTCATAGATTCCCGAGGGAAGTTCCGTTAGCTTTGGCTTGGAGCTTCACCCTGATTCTATAGGAGGCTAACATATCGAATACGGCGACGTTAGGTACGTTTGCTTGTGAGTATTCGGATGTGTATGCTGTTTGTGTTGAACCCCAATGTTTCATTTTCCTTGTTGTTATGAGCCGTTGATAGAGTGGGTTTGATGACTTCTGGGCTTAGAATGTGTTTCTTGGGTCAGTGGACCTAAGAGTATGATCCATCTGACGCAGAGTCCGTCAGTTCAGTTCAGAGTTTATAGAGAGTAGGCGATGCCTTTCCAGCTGACCTTATGGTTCTAGGGGTGACTATTGGTGTCAACCTAGGGCGGAGTGGCTAGCTACTCATAGTACTACCTGAGTCCACAGAGACAAGGTAGCAAAGTTCAGAGCTAAGGATGGATCAGAGGTAGTCCTATAGAGGACAGGGTACAGAGTATAGAGGTGCCTAGAAGTTGATGTCAACCCTACAGGCTCATAGTTATTCAGGAAAGGTTATCAGAGGGTTCTAGCTCTGTTGAGCGAGTTTAATAGTCAGGACAGGGAATTAGCCTCAGTACCCAGTGCTAGTGAGCTCTGGATGTTTTTCAGACTAGTTGTCAGGTTTTCCATCTGTTAGGGAGTTAGAGTTTAGAATAGGAATGGTGTCTGGACGCAGAACCATCTTATTCTTTTCTTCTATCCGACAGAATGGCACCTGCAGACAAAGAGACAGTGAGAGAGTATAAGAATAACGGAAAAGTTTAGGAGTTACAGGTTTTATCTCACTGAGTACCTTACCCTGGAATGTTTCCAGTACGGTTAAGGGAAATGAAGGATAATTCCTTAAGTTTTGCTTATTACAGATTAAGTATTGCAGGTTGGTGTTCCTAGTTAGCATAGATGATCGATGAACTGTTCTAATCAACGATGATCAGAATACAGATTGGAGCAGTAGCCTAATGAGAGTGAAAGATTAAGCTAGTTTAATAAAGAAGCAGAAAGGCGGGCAAGGATTAGGAGTATAGGTTGATATCAAATTGATATCGAACCTACTAATTGGTAGAAAAGATTGGTGATCTCTTGGAACTGTTAGGGGAAATTGGTTATGATTTCAGTGTGATAACAGATTGTTAGAATCTATTGAGATTAAAGAGATGAGTTTAGTTAAGATGAAAAGTAAAAGAGCAGAGTAAAGATCAGAGTAGCGCAGCGAAAGCTGTGAAATTTAGAAAAGGTTATGAGTATGAACTCAGATCAGGAGAATAGAGGTATAGATTCTCTTGTTAGAGAGAAGTGATAGGCTTTACTTGCTTATCTGTTTGTTTTTAACATTCGAGGACGAATGTTTTGTAAGGGGGGAAGATTGTAATACCCGGCTAAACCCGGCATCGGAATTCTTACCGTCCGGTGGGATTCAAGGATGTCAGAGGTTTCCTGAGGGTAGAGTGAAGGTTTTCTAAAATGTTTTAAAGTATTTTCACGGTTTGATTAGGAAATAGTTGAGTTTTCGGGAGAATTGGCCAAAGGAGTTTATGTCATGTTCGGCCCCCGAATGTTAAGTTCGGCCGCCGAAAGTGCCCAATGTTCGGCCCCCGAAGGTTATGTTCGGCCTCCGAAAGTTGCATGATTTTGCATGCAGTTTCGGCAGTCGAAGCTGGGGTGGTCGGCTAAGCTGTGCATGCGCCTCGGTCCGTGGTTTGGCCAGCTGTTGCCTCCAGATCATGGCTAGAGGGTTATGCCACGTCTCCCATGACTCATCTATACACTTTTAATCACTCATGCACAGGTTTGAGGGTGGTAAAGTGTTTAGAACGTTTTGAAACAAAAGAAGAGAGTTTTGGGGTTTTGGTGAAGGGAAAGAGGTGTTGGTGCATAGTTTGGTGTTTAGGTTGTCCAGCTTCTGTTTTCAGGAGGTAAGGGAAGTCTTTATACTTGTTTTAATGATTTCTAATAGCTTTTAAAGTGGTTAAGGGTAGAGTGGCATGTTTAGGTTTTAAAGTTGAGTTTTTGATGTTTTAATGGTGTAAGCATGATTATGTGTTATAGTTGCTGTTTTGTTGGGGTTAATAGGTAGTTTTGGACCCCTTTGAGCATATACCAGAGTATATGCAAGTTGAGGAGTTGTGTATGCAGGATTGTGTAGAGTTGGTGCTTGGCAGGAGATGGTTGTGCACGAAGCTGAGTTCTGGATGAACTCAGGTTCGGCCGCCGAAGGGAGGATTCGGCCGCCGAACCCCTTGTGAAGGCAGTTTCGGCTGCCTAAGGTTGCCTCCGAAAGAATGGACTTTCGGATCTGTCCAGCACATTCGGCCGCCGAAGGTGCCGCCGAAGGTGTCCTGCCTAGCTTTTTCCTATGCATACTTTATGTGATTGTTTTATGAGCTTTTAAAGGGGTTTTGGGGAGTTGTTTAAGAGTTGGTAAGAGTATGCTTGACACCTCAATCGAGTCCGTTTGTGTAGGTTTGGACCCGACAGTTCAGGGAGGTTGTCAGGAGTAGCAATTGCAGAGTCAGTCAGGTTTCTGCTTGGAGCAGAGGTGAGTAGAACTAAACTTAATCTTTTATTAAAGAAACATAATGCTTTAGCATAGTTCATGCATCATGAATGCTATGATATGTATTAGGGTGATTGCATTAGAATCACGAATGTGAAGCATTGCATATTATGTGATCAGAGATTAGGTGGACCCAGGCGACTCCAATAGCCTAAGCTTCGGCTCCTGTCATTGTGTCAGGTCAGTTGGGCAATTACTTGTTGGAATGCCCTGTGTAGCTCCTTTGGGGGGCGAGTGTTGACAGAGGGTATTTTTGGGGTCATGTCTACCTTAGTAGGGATTGGACCAAGGCGACTTCAATAGCCCGTCGAGGGAGTTTTGGGGTCATGTCTAATCCAAGATATATTGAGATGTTTGTGTTGTGATGCATTTTCATATATGGTGCGTATGAATGAACTGTTTTCAGTGTTTCTACTCACTGGGCTTTAGAAGCTCATCCCTTTCCCTTAATCCCAGTTTTTGCAGGGTCAGAGTAGCTGGGAAGTGAGAAGCAACAGAGTTATGGCTTCAGTATGCTAATGTATAGTTAGTGTGGACATGATGTAAATTAAAGAGCTATGTATTACAGATGTAATAAACAGTTAGATAGTGTGCTTGTGGTTTAGTATGTGCTTTGCCTATAGTATGTTTTATCCCTTGTCTATGCATGTATCCTGTTTTCAGTTTAATGATGAGCAATGAGTCAAACCAGGCTTAATAACATGTTGTGTTTTGAAAACCCAGTGAATTATAACTGTGAGGGAAGACAGGGTTTAATTCCCTTGACCCAAGACCAGTGCGGAGGAAAGACCAGGTTTGATTCCTGTGATCCATAGAAAGGCCAATAGAGAAGACCAGGTTTGATTCCTGTGACTCTATGGTAGCCAAGTTAACTTATGATATGCTGACCCTGACAGAGTGGGTTCTATGCTGCAGAGCGCATAGGGTATGGAGGTTACTTGGTAAAGCATCACTGGTGTATATTATAGATAGCCAGAGGGCTAGTTCAGATTAGTATATCTGAGCATTTGGTTTATATGATTGGACCTATGGTACAGTGTTTTAAAGGTTAAGTCTGGTAGTTTAAAGACAAGTTTTTAAAAGTAATAGTCCAGTCGGATCATGTATGGGATTTTAACAGGTACACAGAGTTCATAGCAGGCTTACTACGGGTCCCGGCGGCCTTAAGCCGATCTGGATCCTAGTGCCGAGCAGTTTGGGCCGTTACAAAGAGGGTACCGGTTTCCGGGCTGTTACAAACATACATAAAAATTTGAACTTTTGTTTACATTCATTCATTCTTTCATTCATTCACCAAACTCAACCTGTGCATGCACTATACATAACATACTCATAAACATTAACTCCTCTTTGGAGTCTCAACAGTGCCCCACTGGGGTGACATCACATATATTGGGTTTGGTTACATAAGCATCATTAAAGTAATGTACTCAAAGGGATTAACAACATACTAGGGTCAAGCACAACTATGAACCTCAATAGATCTCATTACATTACATTTCCATACTAAACTTATACGTAACTGTACTCAACATAACATATCAACATTTATCATGTCTACACTAACTATTACATGACCATGACTTCATTACTCTTGCTGACCTCCTGGTCTACCCTGTACCTGCAAACCTGGGGGATTAGGGAAAAGGGTGACTACTAGAACCCAGTGAGCAGAATAATAAAACATTTAAATCATATATTAGAGTCTCATGCTTTCATGTAATGCAACACATCACAACAAATCACATCAAGGATGGTGTTGTCACCTATAGTCCTCTACATTCCAAAGTGCCGGGACGTAGAATGGGTCAACCGGCCTTTCTCTTAAACATAACATAACATAACATTCCAAGATGCCGGGACGTAGAATGGGTCAACCGGTCTTTCTCTTACATAGTGCCGGGACGTAGAATGGATCAACCGGACCTCCATACCATACCATACCGTATCATATCACATCGCATCATATCGAGGACTAAGGATCATCCAACATCCATCCACATCCATCATAGAATAATGCAATGCAGCATATTCGTGAATTCTAATGCAAACAACCTAGGATATCACATGGCATTCATGATGCATGAACATGCTCAAAACTTTATAATTTATTCGCCTTAAAACGTAAAGGTTTATTCTACTCACCTCAGCTAGCTCTGACAATGACTGAAGCAGCTGACTCACTGCTGGGGTCATCGGTTCCTCGAGTCCGAACCTACACAGGTGGACTCAAATGAGGGACCAAACATACTAGAACATGACTCTAAAAACATCCCCCAAAAACCCCCTAAAATACCTCAAAACAATCATGCAAAACATGCAAAGGAAGGCTGAACAAGACACTTTCGGCGGCAGGTTCGGCGGCCGAAAGTCCCTCCAGAGCTGAAAGTCAGGTAGGTTCGGCGGCACCTTCGGCGGCCGAAAGTGCCCTCCAGAGATGAAAGTCCATTTTCGGGGGCATGCTTCGGCAGCCGAAAGGCTTGCCTCCCAGGCAGGTTCGGCGGCCGAAAGTCCTTTGACTGCCGAACCTGGTTTCTGCCAAAAGGGCAGAAACTCGGCTCACACATGCTCCCAAACTTCCAAACATGCATTCAACTTACTCAAAACATGCATAAACTCTTACATAAGCTCCTAGGGGCTTCAAACTATCCTAAACCCTAACTACAACACATCAAAAGCAACTCAGCAACCTACATTATACATAAACACAACCCAAAACCTAACAAAGCTCAACTAACCTAAGCATGCATTTCTACCCCATGAATCAACTTAAACTTGTTTAAAAACATAAAATGAGCTTAAGATCGGCTCTTACCTCTTGAAGATCGAGAGAGAGACGACCTAAACTTGGAGAACCAAGGAAAAGAGCTCCTGAGTCTTCCAAGCCTCAAAACTTGCTTAGATGCTCAAAAATCTTCAAAATAAAGTAAAATCTCATGAAAATCATGAAAGATCTGAAGTAAGAAACTCAAGATTGGTGAGGGACGGCGGAGAGCTCACCTTGGCTGAAAATGGGGAGAAAAGCTCGCCCGTTTTTGGCTAAGGGACCCCTTTATAGATGGCTAGCCAGGCCACATTCGGGGGCTGAACATGCCTCCGCATGCATGCCATGTTCCGCAGCCGAACTTGAGGTTCGGCGGCCAAACCTGGGTCTTCCTCCAAGATTATTTTCATGCAAAAACTCATTTCTTACTTGATTAAAACCATAAAATACATTAAAACATTTTATGGAAACATGGTTTCTGTAATACCCGTCTAGACTCCGGTATCGGAATTCCTACCGTCCGGTGGAATCTCGAATGTCGGAAGCCTCTAGTAGGGTAGAAACATGTTTTCATAAAATGTTTTAATGTGTTTTATGGTTTTAAGCAAGATGGAAATGAGTTTTTGCATGAAAACAACCTTGGAGGAAAACCCAGGTTCGGCCGCCGAACCTCAAGTTCGGCCGCCGAACCTCAAGTTCGGCCGCCGAACATGCATGCATTTCGGGTGTGCCTTAGGCCCCCAAAGGGATAAGTGAGGGAAGTCCAGGTTTGGCCGCCGAACCTCAAGTTTGGCCGCCGAACATGGCATGCATGCGGAGGCACGTTCGGCCCCCGAACGTGGCCTGGCCAGCCACTATAAAAGGGTCCCTTAGCCGAAAACGGGCGAGCTTTTCTCCCCTTTGTCGGCCAAGGTGAGCTCTCCACCGTCCCTCACCAATCTTTGAGTTCTTCCTTCAGATCTTTCAAGATTTTCATGAGTTTTTGCTTTGTTTTAAAGATTTTCAAGTTTTGAGCGAGTTTTGGAGCTTTGAGGTTCAAGAAAACTCAACCCCTCCCATCTTTGAGTTTAGGTCGTCTCTCTCTCGATCTCCACGAGGTAAGAGCCGATCTTAAGCTCATTGCATGTTTTAAGTAAGTTTTCAGTAGATCTATGGGGTAGAATGCATGTTTAGCTTATGGTTAGGTTTATGAGTTTATGTTACGTTTTTGAACAATATGGATGTTTGATGTGTTGTAGATGGGGTTTTAGATAGTTTGAAGCCCTTAGGAGCTTGTATGCTTGTGTATGTGTGTTGTAGAATAGGTTTATCCATGATTGGAAAGTTTTGGAGGCAATGTGCATAGAAGAGCTAAGTTTCTGCCACTATGGGAGAAACCAGGTTTGGCAGCCGAAGGAACTTTCGGCCGCCGAACATGCTTGTGGAGGCAGCCTTCGGCTGCCGAAGCTTGCCCCCGAAAGAGGACTTTCGTCTCTGTCTGGGAGTTTCGGCCGCTGAAAGTGCCGCCGAACATGCATGAGTTTCGCCTCTGTCTGGGAGTTTCGACCGCCGAAGGTGCCGCCGAACCTGCCTGACTTTCGGCTCTGGAGGGACTTTCGGCCGCCGAACCTGCCGCCGAAAGTGCCCTGTCCAGCCCTCTCTTGCATTTTTTTCTATGATTGTTTCATGATGTTTTAGGGGGTTTTTGGGGAGTAGTTTAGAGTTATGTTCTATTTGTTTGGTCCCTCATTTGAGTCCACCTATGTAGGTTTGGACCCGAGGAACCGAGGACTCCAGCAGTGAGTCAGCTGCTCCAGTGTCTGGTCAGAGCTATCCAGAGGTGAGTAGAATAAACCCTTACGTTTTAAAGTAAATCAATTGTAAAGTTTTGAGCATGTTCATGCATCATGAATGCCATGTGATGATTTAGGTTATTTGCATTAGAATTCATGAATATGTTGCATTGCATATTTTAATGTTGATGTGGATGAATGTTGGATGATCCATAACCCTCGATCTATGATGTGACGATGTGATATGTACGGTACGGAATGTAAGACCAGTGGGACCCATTCTACGTTCGCTGGCACTATGTAAGAGAAAGACCAGGACCCATTCTACGTTCTGGCACAGTTGGACAATGTAGAGGGCTATTGGTGACAAGTTCATCCTTAATGTGATTAGCTGTGATGTGATGCATTCCATGTTACCATATGTTTTGAATGTTTGATTATTTTGCTCACTGGGCTCTAGTAGCTCACCCCTCTCCCTAATCCCCCAAGTTTGCAGGTACAGGGTAGACCAGGAGGTCGGCAAGAGTCATGAAGTCATGTGTTTGTAATAGATAGAGTGTGGACATGATAAATTGTAAAATGATGTAAAGTTATGAATAGTAATGTATGTGATAATATTGAGGATTAGAGATTGTGCTTGACCCAATGTGTAAGGTATCCCTTTTTATACATGATCTTAAATGTTTTGTGATGTTTATGTAAACCAACTCAACACATGTTGTGTCGCCCTTTGGGGCATTGATGAGATCCCACAGAGGGGTCATGGTTATGATTATGATTATGTTCAGTGTATGCACAGGTTGAGTTGGTGTATGAATGAAAGAAAAGTTTTAAATTTTTATGTATGTTCTTGATCATGTATGGGATTAAACAGGTTTTCAGGTTTTATGTCAGGCTTGCTACGGGTTCCGGCGGTCTTAAGCCGACCTGGATCCTAGCGCCGATAGCGGTCCGATTTTCGGGTCGTTACAGAATGGTATCAGAGCCCTAGGTTCATAGGATCGGACCTAGAGTGTCGGGCTCATAGATGTTCTAGAAGGTCAAGCACAATAGGAAGATCATGTCCACTAGGATAGGATGTTGAGTCCTGTCTTGTATGATGATGTGAAATGCCATGATTATATGCATGTGCATTGATGATATGATATGAATGATGTATATGTGATGCGGGTTCATGTGTTTCCACATGAACCATATGATGCTAATGATTGTGTGATGTGTACTGTTTTTCAGAAAACAGAATGAGAGGAACCCGTCGATCTGCAAAATTGACTGTAATACCACCTGAGGATGAGGGCACGAGCGCCCGTCCTCCTACATTGCCTAGGGCAATGTCATGTAGAGCAAACAGAGAAAGAGTGTCAAGGGACCCTAGAAGGTCTTTTGATGCTAGCAGAAGGGGGACTGATAGAGGAGGAAGTTCTTCAGATGTGAGGGAGGTTATGGAAGAGGATCAGAGGAGGGATGGGAACCTGGATGTCAACATGGCAGAAGAAGGGACAGGGGAGTCACAAGGAGGCGCTCAGGCCTCGGGGTATGGTTTTCCACCCCATTATCCACCCTTCCCACAGGGTTCAGGGTATCCGATGGGAGGCACATCGGATTACTCTAGCTTTAACCCCTACCCTACCTACATGCCTTATCCACCTTTCTATCCACCTTACACACAGTACCCAACTTATCCACCCTCACCCTTCTATCCTAACCCGGCAAACCCCACCTCGGGGAATGCTGCACCCCCACCTCCACCACCTACAGAACCAGCAGCCCCAGTTACTCAACCTTCTAGACCTAGCTCAGCCGGTGGGAGCAAGGTAAAGATGACAGATTACCTTAAGCTGGATGCTCCCAAATACAAGTCAGGGGATGATCCCTTTGAGTATCTGAGAGTAGTGAAGATAATAACTGATGAGCTAGGGGCAGATGATAGCAGGGCCATTCAGATGGCAGGGTTCACCTTAAAGTGCAAAAAGGCACGGGAATGGTTCAAGTGTTATGTGGACCCGAGACTAGACGGTATGACATGGGAGGAATTTGCGAATGAGTTCGCGGGATGGGCTTTTCCAGACAGTTCCAGAGAACTGAAGATGATTGAGTTTGAATAGCTGAGGCAGACAGAACACATGAGTGTAGAGGAGTTCACGGATAAATTCTTGGAGCTATTGCCTTTCTCAGGGCAAGCTCTAGATACAAATACGAAGAAAGCCAAGAGATATGTTATGAAGCTGCATTCTAGGTACTCCTATCTGATTCAGTCAGTTGAGAGGGAAAGTTTCCACACTGTGGTGGATATGGCTCGAAGGATGGAGGTGAGTGCTATAGTTGAGGGGTCAGTGAAGCAGTCAGTGACCCAGTCTTCAGGGGTTAAGACCCCAGGCGGAGGAGGGCCAGGTCCCTCTTCTCAGAGCTCAGGCAGCAAGAGGTGGGATAACACCACCAAGAAGCCGAAAAAGAACAAGTTCTGGAGTAAGTTGAAGTCTGGTCTGGGATTAGGCGGTGGCTCGAGCTCAGGCTCAGTTGGTACAGAATGCCAAAGGTGTGGGAGACCGCACAAGGGAGTGTGTCGAGCTGGGACTAACACATGTTTCAGATGTGGACAGGAGGGACACATGGCTCGAGAGTGTCCTAGAGCACCTTTTATGGCCCAGCCTAGCAGACAGCTTCTGGTAGTGTGGCACAGCCAGCAGCTCCAGCCACAACTCAGGGCAGTGGCAGAGGTAGAGGGAGAGGGGCAGCCTCTTCTTCTGGTTCCCGAGGTGAAGGTCCATCAGCTCCAGCCAGGATCTTCACCATGATTCAGCAGGAGGCTAACACGTCCAACACCGTGGTGTCAGGTAATCTCATCATTGGGTGTTCTGATGTGTATGCATTAATGGACCCGGGTGCATTTCATTCTTTTATTGCTCCGAGAGCCGTTGAGAGGTTGGGTCTGATAGTCTCTGGGTTAGAGTGTCCCCTATGGGTTAGTGGACCCAAGTGTGACCCATCAGTGGCAGAGTCAGTCTGCCAGTACAGTCCAGTTTTTGTTGAGGGAAGATGCCTCTCCGCCGACCTTGTGGTTCTAGATTTGACAGACTTTGACGTCATTCTAGGGATGGATTGGCTATCTACCCATGGTGCTACCTTGGACTGCAGAGACAAGGTAGTCAGGTTCAGAGATCAGAACGGGTCAGAGGTCGTCTTCAGAGGAGACAAGAGGGGTACACCTAGAGGTCTGATATCAGCTCTTCAGGCTCGTAGGTTGCTTAGGAAGGGATGTCAGGGGTATTTGGCTCATGTGAGAGAGCTAGATAGTCAGGTCAGGGAGCCGGCCTCGGTGCCAATTGTCAGAGAATTTCAGGATGTTTTTCTAGACGAGCTTCCAGGTTTACCACCTGCTAGGGAGATAGAGTTCGAGATAGAGTTGATGCCTGGAACTAGACCGATCTCTATCCCTCCCTACAGGATGGCCCCAGTCGAGTTGAAAGAATTGAAAGAACAGTTGCAAGAGCTGGTAGAAAAGGGCTTCATCCGACAGAGTACCTCACCTTGGGGTGCTCCGGTCTTGTTTGTGAGGAAGAAGGATGGATCCCTTAGACTTTGTATCGACTACAGGCAGTTGAACAAAGTCACTACCAAGAATAGGTACCCTCTGCCAAGGATCGACGATCTATTCGACCAGCTAGCCGGAGCGGGTTGTTTCTCCAAAATAGATCTGAGATCTGGGTACCATCAGTTGAGAATAAGAGAAGAAGATGTGCCAAAGACAGCTTTCAGGACCAGATATGGGCATTTTGAATTCCTTGTAATGCCGTTCGGGTTAACCAATGCCCCTGCAGCATTCATGGATCTCATGAACATAGTGTTTAGCCAACCTGGATCACTTTGTTATTGTCTTCATAGATGATATCTTAGTGTATTCCAGGAATGCAGAGGAGCATGCCCATCATCTGAGATTAGTTCTGCAGACCTTGAGGGAACATGGCTTGTATGCCAAGTTCTCTAAGTGTGAGTTCTGGCTGAGGAGCATTTCATTCTTGGGGCATGTAGTGTCAGGAAATGGGATAGAGGTGGACCCCAAGAAGATAGAAGCTGTGGCTAACTGGCCTAGACCCACTTCAGTGACAGAGATTAGAAGTTTCTTGGGTTTGGCAGGTTACTACAGGAGGTTCGTTTAGGACTTCTCAAAGATTGCAGCTCCTCTGACCAGATTAACCAGGAAGAACCAGAGGTTTGTGTGGACTGACCAGTGCGAAGAGAGTTTTGAAGAGCTTAAGAAGAGGTTAACGTCAGCACCAGTGTTAGCTTTGCCAGCTAGCAATGAGGATTTCACAGTTTTCTGTGATGCGTCTCGTGTGGGACTAGGTTGTGTGTTAATGCAAAATGAAAGGGTAATTGCTTATGCTTCTAGACAGCTGAAGAAGCATGAGTTGAATTACCCCACACATGACTTGGAGATGGCAGCAGTAATCTTTGCACTCAAGATGTGGAGGCACTACCTCTATGGGGTTAAATGTGAGATCTTCACAGATCATAAGAGCCTGCAGTACATCCTGAATCAAAGAGATTTGAACTTGAGACAGAGAAGATGGGTGGAGCTGCTGAGTGACTATGATTGCAAGATTCAATACCATCCGGGTAAGGCGAATGTTGTGGCAGACGCCTTAAGCCGAAAATCACTGGGCAGTTTATCCCACATATCGGCAGAGAGGAGGCCAGTAGTAAAAGATTTTTACAAGCTCGTTGAGGAAGGTCTACAGTTGGAGTTGTCTGGTACAGGTGCTTTGGTAGCCCAGATGAGAGTGGCACCCGTGTTTCTGGAGCAGGTGGCTCAGAAACAGCATGAGGACCCAGAGTTAGTGAAGATTGCCAGGACTGTTCAGTCAGGCAAAGATAGTGAGTTCAGATTCAACAGCAAAGGGATCCTCCGCTATGGGAGCAGACTATGTGTACCAGATGACATAGGGCTAAAAGGAGACATTATGAGAGAGGCTCATAATGCAAGCTACAGCGTTCACCCCGGAGCCACCAAGATGTATCAAGATCTGAAGAAGGTTTATTGGCGGCCAGCTATGAAGAAAGAAGTGGCACAGTTTGTGTCAGCCTGCGAAGTGTGTCAGAGGGTGAAGCTGGAGCATCAGAAGCCGGCTGGAATGCTTAACCCGCTACCTATTCCAGAGTGGAAATGGAAAAATATAGCTATGGACTTCGTAGTGGGGTTACCGGCGACGTCCAACAGATTGGACTCCATATGGGTGATTGTGGACAGACTCACCAAATCTGCTCACTTCATCCCTGTTAGGAATGGCTATTCTGTGGACAAGTTGGCGCAGGTGTATGTCGATGAGATCGTCAGACTGCATGGGATTCCTGTTTCGATAGTGTCTGATAGAGGGCACCAGTTCACCTCCAGATTTTGGCAGAGTCTGCAGAACGCCATGGGTACCAGGTTGGATTTTAGCACTGCTTTCCACCGACAGACGGATGGACAATCAGAAAGGACCATCCAGACCATAGAGGATATGCTCAGAATGTGTGTGCTGGACTTTGGCGATTCTTGGAGGCAGCATCTACCCTTGGTGGAGTTTGCCTACAATAACAACCATCATGCTAGCATCGGGATGGCTCCATATGAAGCTTTATATGGAAGGAAGTGCAGATCACCTGTGTAATACCCGGCTCGGTCAGGCATCGGAATTCCGACCGTCCGGTGGAATCTCGGATGTCGGATTCGTTTTGCGGGGTATTGCAAGGGTAAACTGAAGATTTCTACAAGGTTTTCTAAAGGTTTTCTAACATGGGTTTTAGTGTTTTATGGTTTTGAAAGGAAAGGAAATGAGTTGTGAAGAGAAAAGGTCAAGGAGGGAAAAACAGAGGTTCGGCCGCCGAAGGTATGTTCGGCCGCCGAAGGTGGTAGAGGTTGTGCCCCCGAAAGCTAGGTTCGGTCGCCGAAGTTGGCTGAGTTGCGGGTGCAAGTTTGGCTGCCGAAGATGGTTGACCAAGCCACCTATAAAGCCCCTTAGGTCGGTTCAAGAGGGAAGTTTTCTTCCTCTTCTCACCCAAGGTGAGCTCATGTCCTCCTTGAGATGATTTCATGGTTTTTGCAAGTTCTTGCATGGTTTTTAATGAGTTTTATCCTTGTTTTGAAGAGTTGTGAGCTTTGAGCAAGGTTTTGAAGTTTGAAGCTCTTGAAGCTTGGTTTCTCCATGTTTTGAAGTTAGGATCACACCAACTCTAGTTCTTGAAGAGGTAAGTGTTGATCCTTATGTTTTATGGTATTTTACGCAAGTTTTATGGAGGGATAAAGGGTAGGTTTGCATGGTTTGCATGAGTTGTGCATGAAGGGGTTTATGTATCCTTTATACCTTTGTTTGTTATATGTGGTTATGTGTTGTTGTGTGTTGGAGTTTAAGGTTGTTTGAAGCTCCTATATGTGTGTTTAAGGGTTTGTGCATGGTTTTCAGAGGTTATATGCATGTTAAGAGGGTTAGGAAGGTTTAGGGAGGCTTGTTGGTGCATGGATCTGGGTTCTGGAGGAACTCAGGTTCAGCCGCCGAAAGGAGTTTCGGCCGCCGAACCCTTGAGGAGGTGGGATAGGCCGCCTAAACTCGCCCTTGAAGGTTTGGACTTTCGGCTCTGGTGTGGAGTTTCGGCCGCCGAACCTGCCGCCGAACATGCCTGACTTTCATCTCTGGAGAGGACTTTCGGCCGCCGAAAGTGCCGCCGAAGGTGCCCTGTTTTGCCTTCCTTTGCATGTTTTTCCATGCATGTCTATGGTGTTTTAGGGGGGTTTTTGGGGAGATGTTTTAGAGTTATGTGAGAGTTGTTTGGCACCTCATGTGAGTCCACCTGTGTAGGATCGGACCTGAGGCGAGGTGTTTAGCTCCAGTGTGAGAGTTGGCCCAGAGTTAGCCACAGCTTGGCTTCAGGTGAGTAGAACTAACTATGCATGTTTTAAAGCTAATGATATCGTTACAGTATGAGCATGAGACACGCATCATGGATGCCATATGATATTAAGGTGTATTGCATTAGAAATCACGAATATGCTTCATTGCATTATTATTAGTGTTGATGGGATGGACCAAGGCGATCTCAATAGCCCGCTACCTGTTATGGCTAGATAAGACCTTTGGGAGCTCCGCCGTTAGGGGCCGGGCTCTTGTACATGTAGTGACCTGGGAGTCCGTAGGGGCCGAGCACTGACAGAGGGAGTTTTGGGATCATGTCTAATCCGAGATGTGAGATGTTTGTGCTATGACACATTCCATGAAAGCATGTAATGAATGAACTGTTTTATGGTTTCTACTCACTGGGCTCTAGTAGCTCACCCCATTCCCTTAACCCACCGCAGTTAGGGGCCGGGCTCTAGTACATGTAGTGACCTGGGAGTCCGTAGGGGCCGGGCACCGATAGAGGGAGTTCTGGGATCATGTCTAATCCGAGATGTGAGATGTTTGTGCTATGACACATTCCATGAAAGCATGTAATGAATGAACTGTTTTATGGTTTCTACTCACTGGGCTCTAGTAGCTCACCCCATTCCCTTAACCCCAGTTTTGCAGGGCCAGAGTTCAGCAGAGTGCAGCAGAGTGAGCTATGGGAAAAGCAGAGTTTAAGCATGGGTTGCCGTGTTTGGCTGTAATAGCATAGCTAGGTTGTGATAGAGTAGCATGTGGCATGTATATGTCTAAGAGAAGTTCGATGTATATGTTTCTGTAAGACGCTGTAAAGAGAAAGTGTTGTTATGTTATGTTATGTTATGTATGTGTGTATAGTATAGTCATGGACATGATGTATGGACATGATGTTTTAGCATGATGTATATACAGGTTATGCATGGAAAGAGCATGTGGGAAAGAGATAGAGTATAATGAGACAATGTCTAGCATTGTGCTTTGCCCAGTGTATGCTGAATCCCTAGTTTATACATGTATCCTGTTTTACGTTTCTTGATGATAAATGTGTCAAGCTAGGCTTAACATATGATGTGTTTATAAAACTCCAGTGATCAGGGAAGAAAGGGTATAAAACCCCTTGACCCATCTGAGAGGGAAGAAAGGGTATAAAACCCCTTGACCCATAACGGAAAGTAAGACTAACCTGTGATATGCTGACCCTGAGAGAGTGGGTTCTATGTTTTCAGACATAGTGCATAGAGGTTGAGTGTGGTAGTAGGTCACTAGTGTAGGCCTTGAAGGCTGTGGTTTTAGGTTAAGCCTGGTGGTTTTACAGAAAAGTTTGTCAAGGTTAATGTTCTAGTTGGATCATGTATGGGATTGAGCAGGTACACAGAGGTCAGTAGCAGGCTTGCTACGGGTCCCGGCGGCCTTAAGCAGATTTGGATCCTAGCGCCGAGCAGTTTGGAGCCGTTACAGAGGGGTATCGGTTTTCGGGCTGTTACAACCTGTTTGCTGGGAAGAGGTTGGAGAAAAGGCCTTGGCAGGGCCTGAGCTAGTAGAGATTACCAGCAGGGTAGTACCCATAATCAAAGAAAGGATCAAGACTGCTGCAAGCAGACAGAAGAGTTATGCAGACATCCGCAGAAGACAGGTAGAGTTTCAGGAGGGGGATCTGGTATTGCTCAAGGTGTCTCCTATGAAAGGAGTGGTTCGCTTTGGGAAGAAAGGTAAACTAGCCCCACGATACATCGGACCCTTTGAAATCTTGCAAAAGATTGGGAATGTGTCGTACAAGCTGGATTTACCTGCTTCTATGGAAAGAATCCATCCGGTTTTCCATGTTTCAATGTTGAGGAAGTTTGTGTCAGATCCGGGCAAGGTTCTCAGTGAGCCTGATGTGGAGGTCCAAGAGGATCTCACCTATGTTGAACAGCCAGTACGGATCATAGACACCCAGATTAGGAAGCTAAGGAACAAGGAAATCCCGATGGTGAGAGTCCTGTGGAACCACCACAATTTGGAAGAATGCACTTAGGAGACACGGGAGTCCATGCTCCAGCAATACCCTTATCTTTTCTAAGGTTAGTTCCTTGTGAGTCCATGTGCTTGTATGTATGTTTTGTTTATGCCATGCTATGTGTTAGTTGGTGAACATTTGGGGACGAATGTTCTTAAGGGGGGGAGAATGTAATACCCGTCTAGACTCCGGTATCGGAATTCCTACCGTCCGGTGGAATCTCGGATGTCGGAAGTCTCTAGTAGGGTAGAAACATGTTTTCAAAAAATGTTTTAATGTGTTTTATGGTTTTAAGCAAGATGGAAATGAGTTTTTGCATGAAAACAACCTTGGAGGAAAACCCAGGTTCGGCCGCCGAACCTCAAGTTCGGCCGCCGAACATGCATGTATTTCGGGTGTGCCTTAGGCCCCCGAAGGCATAAGTGAGGAAAGTCCAGGTTCGGCCGCCGAACCTCAAGTTCGGCCGCCGAACATGGCATGCATGCGGAGGCACGTTCGGCCCCCGAACGTGGCCTGGCCAGCCACTATAAAAGGGTCCCTTACCCGAAAACGGGCGAGCTTTTCTCCCCTTTGTCGGCCAAAGTGAGCTCTCTGCCGTCCCTCACCAATCTTTGAGTGCTTCCTTCAGATCTTTCAAGATTTTCATGAGGTTTTGCTTTGTTTTGAAGATTTTCAAGTTTTGAGTGAGTTTTGGAGCTTTGAGGTTCAAGGAAACTCAACCCTTCCCATCTCCGAGTTTAGGTCGTCTCTCTCTCGATCTCCACGAGGTAAGAGCCGATCTTAAGCTCATTGCATGTTTTAAGTAAGTTTTAAGTAGATCTATGGGGTAGAATGCATGTTTAGCTTATGGTTAGGTTTATGAGTTTATGTTACATTTTTGAACAATATGGATGTTTGATGTGTTGTAGATGGGGTTTTAGATAGTTTGAAGCCCCTAGGAGCTTGTATGCTTGTGTATGTGTGTTGTAGAATAGGTTTATGCATGATTGGAAAGTTTTGGAGGCAATGTGCATAGAAGAGCTGAGTTTCTGCCACTATGGGAGAAACCAGGTTCGGCAGCCGAAGGAACTTTCGGCCGCCGAACATGCTTGTGGAGGCAGCCTTCGGCTGCCGAAGCTTGCCCCCGAAAGAAGACTTTCGTCTCTGTCTGGGAGTTTCGGCCGCCGAAAGTGCCGCCGAACATGCATGAGTTTCGCCTCTGTCTGGGAGTTTCTGTAACGACCCGAAAATCGGACCGCTACCGGCGCTAGGATCCGGGTCGACTTAAGGCCGCCGGGACCCGTAGCAAGCCTGACATAAAACCTGTGAACCTGTATAATCCCATACATGATCAACAACATGCATAAAAATTAAAACTTTTCTTTTCATAAACATCAACCAAACTCAACCTGTGCATAAATATAAACATAACTTTGATCCCTCTGTGGGATCTCATCTGTGCCCTCAAAGGGTAACATAACCTGTGTTGAGCTGGTTTACATAAACATCATCAAAATCTCTAAGATCATGTATAAAAAGGGATACAACATTCTATGGTCAAGCACACACTAACATCCATAAAACTCATTACATAACTATACTGTACTTTTACATTACAATTTGATCATGTCCATTGCTAGCTATTACATAAACATGACTTCCTCACTCTAACCGGACTCTCGCACTATACTGTACCTGCAAGCCTGGGGGTAAAGGGAGAGGGGTGAGCTAAAAGCCCAGTGAGCTGAACTATAAAACATATTAACACTATGCTTTAATGAAATGCATCATAACACAGACAATTCACATAAGGGTTGGGTGAACTTGTCACCAATTAGTCCAAGCTAACATGGTGCTAGGCCGTAGCATGGGGTCCTGGTCTTCCTGTCATACATACATTACTTACCATTATTCCAGAGCCTCCTCTGGGCTCCTGGTCTTCGAGTCCACAATCGTGCCAGGCCGTAGAATGGGGTCCTGGTCTTTCATTTCCGTGCCAGGCCGTAGAATGGGGTCCTGGTCTTCCTGTCATGGACTAATTGGGTCATCCAACATTCACCCACATCAACAACACATGATGCAATGCGGCATATTCGTGAAAACTAATGCAATCATCCTATTGCATAATCATGATGCATGAAACATGATAAAGCATTTAATTTAAAAGATTAAGTTTTAGTTCCACTCACCTCTGGCTGACTCTGACAACACCGAAGCAGCTGAACTCACTGCTGGGGTCCTCGGTTCCTCGGGTCCGAACCTACACAGGTGGACTCAAATGAGGGACCAAACATACTTGAACACAACTCTAAAATATTCCCCAAAAACCCCCTAAAACATCCTGAAAATATCACATAGAGATATGCATGAAATGGCTGAACAGGGCACTTTCGGCGGCACCTTCGGCGGCCGAAATTCCTGGACAGATCCGAAAGTCAGGCACTTTCGGCGGCACCTTCGGCGGCCGAAAGTCCCAGACAGAGACGAAAGTCTCTTTTCGGGGGCAACTTCGGCAGCTGAATGCTGCCTCCACAAAGGGGGTTCGGCGGCCGAAACTCCCTTCGGCTGCCGAACTTGGTTTCTGCCAAAGGGCAGAAACTTGGTTCAAACGAACCTCTTGCCTCCCAAAACCTCCAATCATGCATACATCTCAACCATCACATGCATACAAGTTCCTAGGGGCCTCAAAACATCAAATACCCCAACTACAACACTTCAAACATACTCAAACAACACACATTGTTCAAAACATCAATATATACCCATAACTCAACATATACCCTAACATGCATTTCTACCCATAGATCTTGCATAAAACTTATTTAGAACACATAAGGAGCTTAAGATCGGCTCTTACCTCTTGAAGATCGAGAGGGAGACGACCTAAACTTGGAGATCCACAAAAATGAGCTCCTGAGTTCCCAAAGCTCCAAAACTTGTTTCAAAAGCTTAAATCTTCAAAACCAAGTGAAAAAAAGTGAAAATCTTGAAAGATTTAGAGGAAGAACATCAAAAATGGGTGAGAGACGGCGGAGAGCTCACCTCGGCCGAAAATGGGGAAAAGCTCGCCCGTTTTCGGCTAAGGGACCCTTTTATAGTGGCTGGCCAGACCACGTTCGGGGGCCGAATGTGCCTCCGCATGCATGCCATGTTCGGCAGCCGAACATGAGGTTCGGCGGCCGAACCTGGACTTCTCTCACTTATGCTTTCAGGGGCCTAAAGCACTCCCGAAGTGCATGCATGTTCGGCGGCCGAACTTGACTTTCGGCGGCCGAACCTGGGTTTTCCTCCAAAGACTTTTCATGCAAAAACTCATTTAATTTCATACTTAAAACCATTAAAAACATGAAAACATTTTACAAAAACATGATTTTACCCTTCTAGAGGTCTCCGACATCCGGGATCCCACCGGACGGTAGGAATTCCGATACCGGAGTCTAGCCGGGTATTACATTCTCCCCCCCTTAAGAACATTCGTCCCCGAATGTTCCTCAACTAGCACATGCAATGCATACAACATATCATACACATAAAACACATAGAGACTAACCTTAAAAGAGATGAGGATATTGCCGGAGCATAGACTCCCGTGTCTCCCAAGTGCATTCTTCTATATTGTGGTGGTTCCAAAGGACTTTTACCATCGGGATTTCCTTGTTCCTTAGCTTTCTGATCTGGGTGTCTAAGATCCGTACTGGCTGCTCAACATAGGTTAGATCCTCTTGGATCTCCACATCAGGCTCACTAAGAACCTTGCCCGGATCTGACACGAATTTTCTCAACATAGAAACATGGAAAACCGGGTGGATTCTTGCCATAGAAGCAGGTAAGTCCAGCTTGTACGATACATTCCCAATCTTTTGCAAGACTTCGAAGGGTCCGATGTACCGCGGAGCCAGCTTACCTTTCTTCCCGAACCGAACCACTCCTTTCATTGGAGACACCTTAAGCAATACCAGATCCCCCTCCTGAAACTCTACCTGCCTTCTGCGGATGTCTGCATAACTCTTCTGTCTGCTTGCAGCTGTCTTGATTCTTTCTCTGATCATGGGCACCACCCTACTGGTGATCTCTACTAGCTCGGGTCCTGCTAAGGACCTCTCTCCTACCTCCTCCCAGCAAACAGGTGATCTACACTTCCTTCCATATAAAGCTTCATATGGGGCCATCCCGATGCTAGCATGATGACTGTTATTGTAGGCAAACTCCACTAAAGGTAGATGTTGCCTCCAAGAACCGCCAAAGTCCAGCACACACATCCTTAGCATATCTTCTATGGTCTGGATGGTCCTCTCCGACTGTCCGTCTGTCTGTGGATGGAAGGCAGTGCTAAAATCTAACCTGGTACCCATGGCATCCTGCAGACTCCGCCAAAACCTGGAGGTGAACTGGGGCCCTCTATCTGACACTATAGAAACAGGAACCCCATGCAGTCTGACTATCTCATCTACATACACCTGCGCCAACTTGTCCACAGAATAACCACTCCTGACAGGGATGAAGTGAGCAGATTTGGTGAGTCTGTCCACAATCACCCATATGGAGTCCAATCTGTTGGACGTCGCCGGTAACCCCACTACGAAGTCCATAGCTATATTCTCCCATTTCCACTCTGGAATAGGTAGCGGGTTAAGCATTCCAGCCGGCTTCTGATGTTCCAGCTTCACCCTCTGACATACTTCGCAGGCTGACACAAACTGTGCCACTTCTCTCTTCATAGCTGGCCACCAATAAACTTTCTTCAGATCTTGATACATCTTGGTGGCTCCGGGGTGAATGCTGTATCTTGCATTATGAACCTCTCTCATAATGTCTCCTTTTAGCCCAATGTCATCTGGTACACAAAGTCGACTCCCATTGCGGAGGATCCCCCTATTGTCGAATCTGAACTCATTGTCCTTGCCTGACTGAACCGTCCTGGCAATCTTCACTAACTCTGGGTCCTCATGCTGTTTCTGAGCCACCTGCTCCAGAAACACGGGTGTCACTTTCATCTGAGCGACCAAGGCACCTGTACCAGACAACTCCAACTGTAGACCTTCCTCAATGAGCTTGTAAAACTCCTTCACTACTGGTCTTCTCTCTACCGTGATGTGGGATAGACTGCCTAGTGACTTCCGGCTTAGAGCGTCAGCCACAACATTCGCCTTACCCGGATGATACTGAATCTTGCAATCATAGTCACTCAGCAACTCTACCCATCTCCTCTGTCTCAAATTCAAATCCCTCTGACTCAAGATGTACTGCAAGCTTTTATGATCTGTGAAGATCTCACATTTTACCCCATAGAGGTAGTGCCTCCACATCTTGAGTGCAAAGATTACTGCTGCCATCTCAAGGTCATGTGTGGGGTAATTCAACTCATGCTTCTTCAGTTGCCTAGAAGCGTAAGCAATCACCCTCTCATTCTGCATAAGCACACAACCCAGTCCCACACGGGACGCATCACAAAAGACTGTAAAGTCCTCTCCACTAGATGGCAGAGCTAAAACTGGTGCTGAAGTCAACCTCTTCTTAAGCTCTTCAAAACTCTCCTCGCACTGGTCGGTCCACAGAAACTTCTGATTCTTCCTGGTTAGTCTGGTCAGAGGAGCTGCTATCTTTGAGAAGTCCTGAACGAACCTCCTGTAGTAACCTGCCAAACCCAAGAAACTCCTGATCTCTGTCACTGAAGTGGGTCGAGGCCAGTTAGCCACAGTTTCTGTCTTCTTGGGGTCTACCTCTATACCATTCTCTGACACTACATGCCCCAAGAACGAAATGCTCCTTAGCCAGAACTCACACTTGGAGAACTTGGCATACAAGCCATGTTCCCTCAAGGTCTGCAAAACCAACCGCAGATGATGGGCATGCTCCTCTGCATTCCTGGAATACACTAAGATATCATCTATGAAGACAATAACAAAGTGATCCAGGTACTGGCTAAACACTCTGTTCATGAGGTCCATGAATGCTGCAGGGGCGTTAGTTAACCCGAACGGCATTACAAGGAACTCAAAATGCCCATATCTGGTCCTGAAAGCTGTCTTCGGTACATCCTCTTCCCTGATCCTCAACTGATGATACCCGGACCTCAGATCTATTTTGGAGAAACAACCCGCTCCTGCTAGCTAGTCGAATAGATCGTCGATCCTTGGCAATGGGTACTTGTTCTTGGTAGTGACTTTGTTCAACTGTCTGTAGTCGATACAAAGTCTAAGGGATCCATCCTTCTTTCTCACAAACAAAACTGGAGCACCCCAGGGTCAGGTACTCGGTCGGATGAAGCCCTTGTCTACCAGCTCCTGTAACTGCTCCTTCAACTCTTTCAATTCTGCTGGCGCCATCCTGTAGGGAGGGATAGAGATCGGTCGGGTTCCAGGCATCAGTTCTATCTCGAACTCTATCTCCCTAGCAGGTGGTAAACCTGGCAGCTCGTCTGGGAACACATCTAAGAACTCTCTAACCACTGGCACCGAGGCGGGCTCTCTAACCTGACTATTTAGCTCTCTCACATGAGCCAAATACCCCTGACATCCCCTCCTAAGCAACCTACGAGCCTGAAGAGCTGAGATCATACCTCTAGGTGTACCCCTTCTGTCTCCTCTGAAGACAACCTCTGATCCATCCTGACCTCTGAACCTGACTACCTTGTCCCTGCAGTCCAAGGTAGCACCATGGGTAGATAGCCAGTCCATCCCTAGAATGACGTCAAAATCTGTCAAATCTAGAACCACTAGGTCGGCGGACAAGCATCTCCCCTCAACAAACACAGGACTACACTGGCAGACTGACTCTGCCACAGATGGATCACACTTGGGTCCACTGACCCAGAGAGGACACTCTAACCCAGAAGTCATTAGACCTAACCTCCCCACGGCTCTCGGAGCAATAAAAGAATGAGATGCACCAGGGTCCATCAAGGCATACACATCTGAACAACCAATAATTAAGTTACCTGCCACCACGGTGTTAGATGCATCTGCCTCCTGCTGTGTCATTGTGAAGATTCGTGCTGGGGCTGATGGACCTTCACCTCTGAAACCCGCTGAAGAAGAGGCTGCTCCTCTCCCTCTGCCTCTGCCACTGGCCTGAGTCATGGTTGGAGCTGCTGGCTGCGCTACACTGCCTGAAGCTATCTGCTGGAACGGAGCCATCGGGACTGCTCTTGGACAATCTCGAGCCATATGCCCCTCCTGACCACATCTGAAACAGGCGTTCGTCCCAAACCGACATACTCCCCTGTGTGGCTTACCACACCTCGCACAAACTGCATTATCCGCACCAGAGCTTGAGCCACTCCCAAATCCCAGACTAGACTTGACTTTATTCCAGAACTTATTCTTCTTACCCTTGGGCTTACCCCATCTCTTACTGCCTGAAGCTGCTGCACTCAGGGTAGAGGGATCTAATCTTCCCCCACCCGGAGTTTTAGAACCGGAAGACTGTGCCACTGACTGCTTAACTGTCCCCTGAACGATGGCACTGGCCTCCATTTTCCTGGCCATATCTACTATGGCATGGAAGCTCTCCCTGTCCACTGACTGAATCAAGGAGGAATACCTGGAATGAAGTTTCATGACATACCTCCTTGACCTCTTTGAATCTGTGTCCAGACTCTGCCCAGAAAAAGGCAACAGCTCCATAAATCTGTCGGTGAACTCCTCCACACCCATCTCATCCGTCTGCCTCAACTGTTCGAACTCTATCATCTTCAGCTCCCTTGAACTATCGGGAAAAGCCCATCCTGCAAACTCGTTTGCAAACTCTTCCCAAGTCATGCTGTCCACTCTCGGTTTCACATAATTCTTGAACCACTCCCGTGCCTTCTTGCACTTAAGCGTGAACCCGACCATCTGAATGGCTCTACTGTCATCAGCCCCAATCTCATTAGTGATTACTTTAACCCTTTCAAGGTACACAAATGGGTCATCCCCTTTTTCATACTGAGGAGCACCCAATTTCATGTAATCGGTCATCTTAACCTTGCTCCCACTGGCTGAGCTAGGTCTAAGTGGCTGAACAACTGGGGCTACTGGTTCTGCAGGTGGTGGAGGTGGTGCAACATTTTCTGAGGTAGGGTTTGCTGGACTTGGATAATAGGGTGGAGGTGGATACATTGGGTACTGAGAGTATGGTGGGTAGTATGATGGGTATGGCATCTGTGTGGGATAAGGGGTGAAACTAGGGTAATCCGATGTACCTCCCATCGAATACCCGGGGTGTTGTGAGAAGGGTGGGTAGTATGGTGGTTGAACAAATCCCGAGGCCTGAGTGCCTCCTTGGGACTCTCCCATTCCTTCTTCTGACATACTGACTCCCAAACTGCCATCCCTCCTCTGCTCTACGTCCATATCATCCCCCATATCCTCTGACGCTCCTCCCTGAACTGTTCCTCTAACTGACCTGCTTCTACCCAGATCCAGAGACCTTCTAGGGTCTCTTACTGCTCTTTCTCTGTTAGACCTACTAGACATTGCCCTAGGCAATGCTGAAGGACGGGTGCTCATGCCCTCATCCTCAGGTGGTACTCCAGTCAATCTTGCTGATCGACGAGTTCCTCTCATCCTGTTTTCTGAAAAACAGTACACAGCACATAATCATTAATATCATATGGTTCATGTGGGCACACATGAACCCGCATCACATACATCACATATCATAGCATATCATTAATGCACATGCATATTATCATGGCATTTCACATCATCATGCAAGACAGGACTCCACATCCTATCCTAGTGGACATGATCTTTTCCTATTGTGCTTGACCTTCTATAACATCTATGAGCCCGACACTCTAGGTCCGACCATATGAACCTAGGGCTCTGATACCATTCTGTAACGACCCAAAAATCGGACCGCTACCGGCGCTAGGATCCGGGTCGACTTAAGGCCGCTAGGACCCGTAGCAAGCCTGACATAAAACCTGTGAACCTGTATAATCCCATACATGATCAACAACATGCATAAAAATTAAAACTTTTCTTTTCATAAACATCAACCAAACTCAACCTGTGCATAAATATAAACAGAACTTTGATCCCTCTGTGGGATCTCATCTGTGCCCTCAAAGGGTAACATAACCTGTGTTGAGCTGGTTTACATAAACATCATCAAAATCTCTAAGATCATGTATAAAAAGGGATACAACATTCTATGGTCAAGCACACACTAACATCCATAAAACTCATTACATAACTATACTGTACTTTTACATTACAATTTGATCATGTCCATTGCTAGCTATTACATAAACATGACTTCCTCACTCTAACCGGACTCCCGCACTATACTGTACCTGCAAGCCTGGGGGTAAAGGGAGAGGGGTGAGCTAAAAGCCCAGTGAGCTGAACTATAAAACATATTAACACTATGCTTTAATGAAATGCATCATAACACAGACAATTCACATAAGGGTTGGGTGAACTTGTCACCAATTAGTCCAAGCTAACATGGTGCCAGGCCGTAGCATGGGGTCCTGGTCTTCCTGTCATACATACATTACTTACCATTATTCCAGGGCCTCCTCTGGGCTCCTGGTCTTCGAGTCCACAATCGTGCCAGGCCGTAGAATGGGGTCCTGGTCTTCCTGTCATGGACTAATTGGGTCATCCAACATTCACCCACATCAACAACACATGATGCAATGCGGCATATTCGTGAAAACTAATGCAATCATCCTATTGCATAATCATGATGCATGAAACATGATAAAGCATTTAATTTAAAAGATTAAGTTTTAGTTCCACTCACCTCTGGCTGACTCTGACAACACCGAAGCAGCTGAACTCACTGCTGGGGTCCTCGGTTCCTCGGGTCCGAACCTACACAGGTGGACTCAAATGAGGGACCAAACATACTTGAACACAACTCTAAAATATTCCCCAAAAACCCCCTAAAACATCCTGAAAATATCACATAGAGATATGCATGAAATGGCTGAACAGGGCACTTTCGGCGGCACCTTCGGCGGCCGAAAGTCCTGGACAGATCCGAAAGTCAGGCACTTTCGGCGGCCGAAAGTCCCAGACAGAGACGAAAGTCTCTTTTCGGGGGCAACTTCGGCAGCCGAATGCTGCCTCCACAAAGGGGGTTCGGCGGCCGAAACTCCCTTCGGCTGCCGAACCTGGTTTCTGCCAAAGGGCAGAAACTTGGTTCAAACGAACCTCTTGCCTCCCAAAACCTCCAATCATGCATACATCTCAACCATCACATGCATACAAGTTCCTAGGGGCCTCAAAACATCAAATACCCCAACTACAACACTTCAAACATACTCAAACAACACACATTGTTCAAAACATCAATATATACCCATAACTCAACATATACCCTAACATGCATTTCTACCCTTAGATCTTGCATAAAACTTATTTAGAACACATAAGGAGCTTAAGATCGGCTCTTACCTCTTGAAGATCGAGAGGGAGACGACCTAAACTTGGAGATCCACGAAAATGAGCTCCTGAGTTCCCAAAGCTCCAAAACTTGTTTCAAAAGCTTAAATCTTCAAAACCAAGTGAAAACAAGTGAAAATCTTGAAAGATTTAGAGGAAGAACATCAAAAATGGGTGAGAGACGGCGGAGAGCTCACCTTGGCCGAAAATGGGGAAAAGCTCGCCCGTTTTCGGCTAAAGGACCCTTTTATAGTGGCTGGCCAGACCACGTTCGGGGGCCGAATGTGCCTCCGCATGCATGCCATGTTCGGCGGCCGAACATGAGGTTCGGCGGCCGAACCTGGACTTCTCTCACTTATGCTTTTGGGGGCCTAAAGCACTCCCGAAGTGCATGCATGTTCGGCGGCCGAACTTGACTTTCGGCGGCCGAACCTGGGTTTTCCTCCAAAGACTTTTCATGCAAAAACTCATTTAATTTCATACTTAAAACCATTAAAAACATGAAAACATTTTACAAAAACATGATTTTACCCTTCTAGAGGTCTCCGACATCCGGGATCCCACCGGACGGTAGGAATTCCGATACCGGAGTCTAGCCGGGTATTACAGTTTCGACCGCCGAAGGTGCCGCCGAACCTGCCTGACTTTCGGCTCTGGAGGGACTTTCGGCCGCCGAACCTACCGCCGAAAGTGCCCTGTCCAGCCCTCTCTTGCATGTTTTTCTATGATTGTTTCATGATGTTTTAGGGGATTTTTGGGGAGTAGTTTAGAGTTATGTTCTAGTTGTTTGGTCCCTCATTTGAGTCCACCTGTGTAGGTTCGGATCCGAGGAACCGAGGACCCCAGCAGTGAGTCAGCTGCTCCAGTGTCTGGTCAGAGCTATCCAAAGGTGAGTAGAATAAACCCTTACGTTTTAAAGTAAATCAATTGTAAAGTTTTGAGCATGTTCATGCATCATGAATGCCATGTGATGATTTAGGTTATTTGCATTAGAATTCACGAATATGTTGCATTGCATATTTTAATGTTGATGTGGATGAATGTTGGATGATCCATAGCCCTCGATCTATGATGTGACGATGTGATATGTACGGTACGGAATGTAAGACCAGTGGGACCCATTCTACGTTCGCTGGCACTATGTAAGAGAAAGACCAGGACCCATTCTACGTTCTGGCACAGTTGGACTATGTAGAGGGCTATTGGTGACAAGTTCATCCTTGATGTGATTAGCTGTGATGTGATGCATTCCATGTAATACCCGGCTAGAATCCGGCACCGGAATTTCTGTCGTCCGGTGAAATTCGGGGTGTCGGAATTCTAAAATGGATAGGATCTATGTTTTATTCAGTGTTATGATGTGTTTAAATGTTTTGAAGGTAAATAGAACCAAGTGTTGGATTGAAATGAACCAAGGCAGAGGAGCCAAGTTCGGCCGCCGAAGGTAAGTTCGGCCGCCGAAAGTGCTCAATGTTCGGCTTCCGAAGATTTAGTTCGGCCCCCGAACGTTGCATGGTCTTGCATGTGATTGGGCAGCCGACGATGAGTTGGCCAGCTAGCTGAGTCATGGCTTTTGACAGATGTTGGCCTCAGATTCTTGCCATGGAATAGGCCACGTCCCTCATGACTCATCTGCAAGTGGTTTTAGCTGCTCATACAGAAGATTAGTGTGTGTGTGTTCAAAGATTTTGAAAGGTTGAAGCAAAAAGCTAAGTTTGTGAGAATTGGAGAGTTTGAGGAGAGTTGGTCCGTTTTCCTTAGGTCAGAGTGTTCAGCTTCTTGTTACAGGAGGTAAGTGATGCTCTTGACCATGTTTTTATGTATTTCTGAAGGTTTTATGGGAGTGGTGGAGAGAGAGATGCATGTTTAGGTTTTTAATGATGGTTTTAATGATTTATGCATGTATATATGTTTCTGTGTTATGTTTGATTTGTTGTTTGGGGTTATTAGATAGTTTTGGACCCCTGTGATCATATACTTGAGTATATGTGAGTTGAGTAGCGGAGGTAGGCATGTTTGGAGAGATTGAAGGGAAAGAGGAGATGGTTTGCCGTTGAAGCTGAGTTCTGGATGAACGCAGGTTCGGCAGCCGAAGGTTCATTCGGCCGCCGAACCTCTTGCATGGTGGCTTGGTTGCCACAGCCTGTTTTGCATGTTCGGCTCTGTTTGGGGGATTCGGCCGCCGAAGGTGTGAGACTTTCGTCTCTGGAGTGAGGTTTGGCCCCCGAAGCTTGCCCCCGAAAGGGTTCGGCCGCCGAAGATTGAGTTTCGGCCGCCGAAGGTGCTTGAGTTTCGTCTCTGGAGAGGACATTCGGCCGCCGAACCTGCCGCCGAAAGTGTCCTGTCCAGCTTTCTTTTGCATGCTTTGCATGGAAAGTTGAGTAAGTATAAGGGGATTCTTGGGGAAGTTTAAGAGAGTTATTCTACGCTTGTTTGGTCCCTCATTTGAGTCCATCTGTATAGGTACAGACCAGAGGAACCAGAGAGAGCAGCAGTGAGTACTGCTCCAGAGGTTCAGAACCTGCAGAGTCAGTCAGTCCAGATAGCCAGAGGTGAGTGGAACTAAACTTATAACTTTTAATTGAACCACAAACTGCTTTTAGCATATCTCATGCATCATGTTTATGCCATAGGTTGATTGCATTAGTATTCACGAATATGTTGCATTGCATCATTATTTGGTGATGTGAGTGAATGCTGATGTAACAGCCCGATTACCGGACCATCACCGGCACTAGGATCCAGATCGGCTTAAGGCCGCCGGGACCCGTAGTAAGCCTACTGTCAACTCTGTGTACCTGATAAATCCCATACATGATCATACTTAAGCTTAAAACTGATACTTACTTCTTTTTTTTTCTTTGCTTGACTATCTTTTCTTTCTGTATAACTTTCACTAAGCCTGAACTATGCATGCTCTGTCTGTATGCACTCGAAGAGTGATACCTGCTATGGTACCATACAGTAACTACAGAGATAGAAAAAACTACCATGCACCAAGCTTAGCTCATCATCATCACAACATTATCTCAATCATATATAACATAAAAGGATCATGTGCAAAGGGATAACAAGCACTAGGGCCAAGCACAATTCTATAACTCACTATATAGCTTGCTATTACATCATTTCTATACATTACATAAACTCTGTACTGTACATCATTCTCATGTCCACCAATCTATACTATTACATATGCCTTTTACCCTTGCTATCTCTTTCTCTTTCTCTTCTCTGAGGCCCTGAAAAATGGGGTTAGGGAGAGGGATGAGCTGCTAAAGCCCAGTGAGCGGAATCTATAAAAAAATCACATTTAAAACATGCTATCATATGATGCATCACTGCACAAACATTTCACATCTCGGACTGGACATGATCCCAAAACTCCCTCTGTCAGTGCCCGGCCCCCAAAGGAGCTCACACAGGTCTTTCACTAACTACTCATGGTGCCCGACCCTATAAGGGCTCTCACAGGACTCATCCAAGGTAAATGCCCGGCCCCAAAGGAGCTCACACAGGACATACAATAATGACAGACTTATGGGCTATTGAGATCGCCTCGGTCCAATCCACATATACAAGTAATAATGCAATGCATCAACTTGGTGAATACTAATGCGAAGCATCCTACATAAACATGGCATTGTCCATGCTTACCTCTTGAAGAACTAGAGGATTGATGATCCAAGCTTGGAGATAGGAGAAAACTCAATTAAACTCTCCAAGTGCTCAACTTTGCTTCCTTTTGCTCAAATCTCTAAAACAAAGCTCAAATCAAGTTAAAACATGCAAGATTTGAGGAAAACATGAGAAATCACACCAAGGAGAGCTTGAACCCACCTTTGACCCAAAAACAGAGTGTTTAACACTCAAGTCTCGGGCAAAGGGGCTTTTGTAGTGGCCAACCGACTCTTCCTTCGGCGGCCTAACGTGCATGCGAAACCATGCAACTTTCGGCGGCCGAACTTCACCTTCGGCGGCCGAACCTGGCTTTTGTCCCCTTGGCCTTTTCATTTCAAAACTCAATTGTCTTAACTCAAAACATGCAAACATGATAAAAACACTTAAAAACATCTTAAAAACCTTTCTTATACCCTTAGGGCAAGCTCCGACATCCTCGAATCCCGACTTCCAACAGAAAATCCGCCGGAACGTAGAAATTCCGATACCGGGGTCTAGCCGGGTATTACATTCTCCCCTCCTTAAGAACATTCGTCCCCGAATGTTCCTCTCTAACTCAAACATACTCATAACATAACATAAGGCACATAAAGAACAAAAGAAGCTAACACTAACCTCAAAAGAGATGGGGGTACTGTTGGAGCATAGACTCCCTTGTCTCCCAGGTGCACTCTTCGATATTATGGTGGTTCCAGAGGACTTTTACCATCGGGATCTCCTTGTTCCTTAGCTTTCTGATCTGGGTGTCAATGATCCGTACTGGCTGCTCTACATAGGTGAGATCTCCTAGGATCTCCACATCTGGTTCACTGAGAACCTTACTCGGATCTGACACAAACTTTCGTAGCATAGAAACATGGAAGACTGGATGGATTCTTTCCATAGACGTAGGCAAATCTAGCTTATACGACACATTCCCGACCTTCTGCAAAATCTCAAAAGGTCCAATGTACCGCGGAGCCAGCTTACCTTTCCTCCCAAAACGAACCACCCCTTTCATTGGAGACACCTTCAACAAGACCAGATCCCCCTCCTCAAACTCTATGTGCTTCCTGCGAACGTCTGCATAGCTCTTCTGCCGGCTAACAGCAGTCTTGAGCCTCTCTCTGATGATGGGTACCACTCTGTTCGTGATCTCAACTAATTCCGGCCCTGCTAGGGACCTTTCTCCAACCTCTTCCCAACAAACTGGTGACCTGCACTTCCTCCCATACAGAGCTTCATATGGGGCCATCCCTATGCTAGCATGATGGCTATTGTTGTAGGCAAACTCCACTAAGGGTAGATGCTGCCTCCAAGATCCGCCAAAATCTAGCACACACATTCGAAGCATATCTTCTATGGTCTGGATAGTCCTCTCTGACTGTCCGTCAGTCTGTGGATGGAAAGCAGTGCTGAAGTCTAATCTTGTGCCCATAGCCTCTTGCAGACTTCGCCAAAACCTGGAGGTAAACTGGGGTCCTCTGTCAGACACTATAGAAACAGGAGCCCCATGCAACCTCACAACGTCCTCAAGATACACCTGCGCTAGCTTGTCCACAGAATAGCCACTCCTGACAGGAATGAAGTGAGTAGATTTAGTCAGTCTATCCACAATCACCCATATGGAGTCTAGTCTGTTGGACGTCGCCGGTAACCCCACTACAAAATCCATCGCTATGTTCTCCCATTTCCATTCTGGAATCGGCAGTGGGTTAAGCATTCCAGCCGGCTTCTGATGCTCTAGCTTCACCCTTTGACATATCTCGCAGGCTGACACAAACTGTGCCACTTCTCTCTTCATTGCTGGCCACCAATACACTCTCTTCAGATCTTGATACATCTTGGTGGCTCCAGGGTGAATGCTATATCTCGCATTATGAGCTTCTCTCATAATGTCTCCTTTCAAACTGATGTCGTCTGGTACACATAATCTATGCCCGTAGCGGAGAATCCCTTGGTCGTCGAATCTGAACTCTTCGCTCTTGCCTGACTGAACAGTCCTGGCAATCTTGACCAACACTGGATCCTCATGTTGTTTCTGAGCCACCTGCTCCAGAAACACGGGTGTAACTTTCATCTGTGCAATCAAAGCACCTGTACCAGTTAACTCTAACTGTAGCCCTTCCTCAACTAACCTGTAGAAGTCCTTCACCACCGGCCTCCTTTCTGCTGTAATGTGGGACAAACTGCCTAATGATTTCCGGCTCAAGGCATCGGCTACAACATTTGCCTTTCCCGGATGATACTGGATCTTACAATCATAATCACTAAGCAATTCCACCCACCGTCTCTGCCTCAAATTTAACTCCCTCTGACTCAGGATGTGCTGTAGGCTCTTATGATCTGTAAAGATCTCACATTTCACCCCATAGAGGTAATGCCTCCACATCTTGAGTGCAAAGATAACAGCTGCCATCTCAAGATCGTGTGTCGAATAGTTCAGCTCGTGCTTCTTCAGCTGTCTAGAAGCATAAGCTATTACTCTGTCATTCTGCATTAACACACAACCTAATCCCACTCGGGACGCATCACAGAACACTGTGAAGTCTTCATCACTAATAGGCAGAGTTAACACCGGTGCTGAAGTTAATCTTCTCTTTAACTCTTCAAAGCTCTCTTCACATTGGTCAGACCATGTGAATCTCTGGTTCTTTCTGGTTAATCTGGTCATAGGAGCTGCTATCTTAGAGAAGTCCTGAACGAACCTCCTGTAGTAGCCTGCCAAACCCAAGAAACTCTTGACCTCTGTCACTGTGGTGGGTCTAGGCCAATTGGCTACAGCTTCTATCTTCTTGGGGTCCACTGCTATACCTTGATCTGACACTACATGCCCCAAGAATGAAATGCTCCTTAGCCAGAACTCACACTTGGAGAACTTGGCATATAAACCATGCTCTCTCAAGGTCTGCAGGACTATCCTCAGATGATGGGCATGCTCCTCTGCATTCCTGGAATACACCAAGATATCATCTATGAAGACAATAACAAAGTGATCCAGGTACTCTCTGAAAACTCGGTTCATGAGATCCATGAATGCTGCAGGGGCATTAGTCAACCCGAACGGCATCACTAAGAACTCATAATGCCCATATCTGGTTCTGAAAGCTGTCTTAGGTACATCCTCTTCCCTGATTCTCAGCTGATGATAGCCCGATCTCAGATCTATCTTAGAAAAACAACCTGCTCCTGCTAGCTGGTCGAATAGATCATCGATCCTGGGTAGAGGATACTTATTCTTGGTAGTGACTTTGTTCAACTGCCTGTAGTCGATACAAAGTCTAAGGGATCCATCCTTCTTTCTGACAAACAACACTGGAGCACCCCAGGGTGAGGTACTTGGACGGATGAAACCCTTTTCTACCAACTCCTGTAGCTGCTCTTTCAACTCCTTAAGCTCTGCTGGTGCCATCCTGTAGGGAGGAATAGAGATCGGTCTGGTACCAGACATTAACTCTATCTCGAACTCTATTTCCCTATCAGGTGGTAGTCCTGGAAGCTCATCTGGAAACACATCTGGGAACTCTCTGACTACGGGCACTGAACTAGGGTCCCTAACCTGACTGTCTAGCTCTCTCACATGAGCTAGATATCCCTGACATCCCCTCCTGAGCAACCTACGAGCCTGTAGGGCTGATATCAGACCTCTAGGCGTGCCCCTCCTGTCTCCTCTGAAGACAAACTCAGATCCATCCTCATCTCTGAACTTAACTACCTTGTCTCTGCAGTCCAAGGTAGCACCATATGCAGATAGCCAATCCATCCCTAGAATGACGTCAAAATCTGTCAACTCTAGAACCACAAGGTCAGCTGGAAGGCATCTACCATCTAAAAACACTGGACTATGTCGACAGACTGTCTCTGCCAACGATGGATCACACTTAGGGCCACTGACCCATAGGGGACACTCTAACCCAGACGTCATCAAACCCACTCTCTCTATGGCTCTGGGAGCAACAAAGGAATGCGAAGCACCAGGGTCTAACAAAGCATACACCTCAGAACACCCAATGAGGAGATTACCTGACACCACGGTGTTTGAAGTGTTTGCCTCCTGCTGTGTCATCGTGAAAATCCGCGCCGGAGCTGACGGACCTCCACCTCTGGGACCTGCAGATGAAGAGGCTGACCCTCTCCCTCTGCCTCTGCCCTGCGTCATCACTGAAACTGGTGGCTGTGGCATGCTAGCTGGAGCTGTCTGCTGGGATGGTGCCGTGAAAGATGCCTGAGGGCACTCACGAGCCATGTGTCCCTCCTGGCCACACCTGTAACATCCTGTAATCCCAAAGCGACAAACTCCTCTGTGCGCTTTACCGCACCTACTACACACTGGAACCTCTGAACCTGAACTCATGCCACTGCCCAATCCCAGACCTGCTTTAATCTTGTTCCAGAACTTATTCTTCCTCGACTTCTGAGTGGAACTACTCCACTTCTTACCACTGGAAGTTGCTGCACCCTGTGAAGAGGGATCTGACTTACCCCTACCTGGGGTCTTCGAACCAGAGGACTGTGCCGGCTGCTGTTTCACTGTACCCTGTATAATGGCACTCGCCTCCATTCTCCGTGCTAAATCCACCACGGTGTGGAAACTCTCCCTCTCGGCTGCATGGATCAAGGAGGAATACCTGGAATGCAGTTTCATAGCATACCTCCTGGCCTTTTTCTGTTCAGTATCATAGGCCTGTCCTGCATACCGCAGCAACTCCAGAAACCTGTCAGTAAACTCATCAATACTCATCTCCTCTGTCTGCTTGAGCTGCTCAAACTCTATCATCTTTAGCTCTTTCGAACTATCCGGGAATGCCCATCTGGCAAACTCATTAGCAAACTCCTCCCAAGACATGTTATCCAACCTAGGGTCCACATAGACGCCAAACCATTCCTTCGCCTTCTTACATTTTAAAGTGAACCCTGCCATCTGAATGGCTCTGGTATCATCTGCCCCTAACTCATCTGTTATCATCTTGACTGCTTTAATGTACTCAAACGGATCATCTCCTGATTGGTACTTAGGAGCATCTAACTTTAGGTAATCAGTCATCTTTACCCTGCTCCTCACAGATGGGCCAGGTTGAGGTGTTTGAATAACTGGGGCTTCTGGTTGTACCACTGGTGGTGGTGGGGGAGGTGCAGAACTCTCTGGTGTAGGGTATGCTGGACTGGGGTAAAAAGGTGAAGGTGGATACATGGGATATGGTGGATATGGGGGGTAATACGGTGGATAAGGCATATATGTGGGATATGGGTGAAAACTAGGATAATCCGATGTACCTCCCATCGAATGTCCTGGGCCCTGTGGGTAGGGCTGATAGTGGGGTGGATAACCATACCCCGAGGCCTGACCGCCTCCCTGTGATGATCCCACATCCTCCTCTGTAGTGCCAACACCTAACCCTCCATCCCTTCTTGGATCCACATCCATCTCTTCCCTTGTATCACTAGATCTTCTTCTCTGTTCTGTTTCCCTCCTGCCTTCATCAAACGACCTTCTAGGGTCCCTTGATGATCTTTCTCTGCCTGCCCTTTGGGACATAGCTCTTGGCAAAGCAGGGGGACGCCCTTCCATACCCTCATTCTCGGGCGGAGCTCCAGTCAATCTAGCTGATCGACGAGTTCCTCTCATCTTAGCTGCTGAAAACATAACATGAACTTTAGCATCATAGGATCCATGTAACAACATGAACCCTCAACTCATAGCATAGCATCTCATAACATATCATTAAATGCACATGCATAAACTCATGGCATTACACATCAAGACAGGACTCACCATCCTATCCTAGTGGACATGATCTTCCTATTGTGCTTGCCCTCTAAATCAACCTCTTTCCGATGTGAGATCTCTCTAATCCCTGAGCATCTTAGCTCAGCACACCGTACTCTAGAGGCCCTATGCTCTGATACCAATCTGTAACAGCCCGATTACCGGACCATCACCGGCACTAGGATCCAGATCGGCTTAAGGCCGCTGGGACCCGTAGTAAGCCTACTGTCAACTCTGTGTACCTGATAAATCCCATACATGATCATACTTAAGCTTAAAACTGATACTTACTTTTTTTTTTCTTTGCTTGACTATCTTTTCTTTCTGTATAACTTTCACTAAGCCTGAACTATGCATGCTCTGTCTGTATGCACTCGAAGAGTGATACCTGCTATGGTACCATACAGTAACTACAGAGATAGAAAAAACTACCATGCACCAAGCTTAGCTCATCATCATCACAACATTATCTCAATCATATATAACATAAAAGGATCATGTGCAAAGGGATAACAAGCACTAGGGTCAAGCACAATTCTATAACTCACTATATAGCTTGCTATTACATCATTTCTATACATTACATAAACTCTGTACTGTACATCATTCTCATGTCCACCAATCTATACTATTACATATGCCTTTTACCCTTGCTATCTCTTTCTCTTTCTCTTCTCTGAGGCCCTGAAAAATGGGGTTAGGGAGAGGGATGAGCTGCTAAAGCCCAGTGAGCGGAATCTATAAAAAAATCACATTTAAAACATGCTATCATATGATGCATCACTGCACAAACATTTCACATCTCGGACTGGACATGATCCCAAAACTCCCTCTGTCAGTGCTCGGCCCCCAAAGGAGCTCACACAGGTCTTTCACTAACTACTCATGGTGCCCGACCCTATAAGGGCTCTCACAGGACTCATCCAAGGTAAATGCCCGGCCCCAAAGGAGCTCACACAGGACATACAATAATGACAGACTTATGGGCTATTGAGATCGCCTCGGTCCAATCCACATATACAAGTAATAATGCAATGCATCAACTTGGTGAATACTAATGCGAAGCATCCTACATAAACATGGCATTAATGATGCATGAATCATGCTAAAACAGTTCTTAACTTTTAAAATAAAGTTCTGTTCCACTCACCTCTGTCAACTGCTGAGCAGTCTCTGTAACTCTAACTCTGTGGGCCTCCTTGGTCTCTCGGGTCCGCACCTACACAGGTGGACTCAAATGAGGACCAAACTTACTTAAACATAACTCTTAATATCTCCCCAAAACCCCTCTAAAACATCATAGGCATCCATGAAAAAAATGGGCAAAAGAAGGCTGGACAGAGCACCTTTGGCGGCACTTTCGGCGGCCGAAACCCCTCTCCAGAGACGAAACTCATGCATGTTCGGCGGCACCTTCGGCGGCCGAAAGCCTCGTCCAGAGACGAAACTCATGCACTTTCGGCGGCCGAACTCCCTCTTTCGGCGGCCGAAAGTCTCTTTCTCACCCAAAAGCCTAGCTTTCGGGGGCAAGGTTTGGCAGCCGAAACTGCCTCCACAAGGGGTTCGGCGGCCGAACCTTGCTTCGGCGGCCGAACCTTGCTTCGGCGGCCGAACCTGGATTCTCCAGAAAGGCAGAATCCGAGCACAACTCATGCTCTCAGCCTCCAAAATCCTATCAAACACCCATAACATGCATACCAACACTTCTCAACTCACAAAGAACATAACTCATGCATATAGAGGCCTAAAAACTAGCTCAAGCCTCAAAAACAACAACAAAACTCATAGAAACTCATATGATCAACATATGCTCAAACTCATGCTTATACCCCAAAACATGCCATAAAACTCTCCAAAACTTCTTAAAACTTGCTTTAAACATAAGGGGAGGTGAGGATCCATGCTTACCTCTTGAAGAACTAGAGGATTGATGATCCAAGCTTGGAGATAGGAGAAAACTCAATTAAACTCTCCAAGTGCTCAACTTTGCTTCCTTTTGCTCAAATCTCTAAAACAAAGCTCAAATCAAGTTAAAACATGCAAGATTTGAGGAAAACATGAGAAATCACACCAAGGAGAGCTTGAACCCACCTTTGACCCAAAAACAGAGTGTTTAACACTCAAGTCTCGGGCAAAGGGGCTTTTGTAGTGGCCAACCGACTCTTCCTTCGGCGGCCTAACGTGCATGCGAAACCATGCAACTTTCGGCGGCCGAACTTCACCTTCGGCGGCCGAACCTGGCTTTTGTCCCCTTGGCCTTTTCATTTCAAAACTCAATTGTCTTAACTCAAAACATGCAAACATGATAAAAACACTTAAAAACATCTTAAAAACCTTTCTTATACCCTTAGGGCAAGCTCCGACATCCTCGAATCCCGACTTCCAACGGAAAATCCGCCGGAACGTAGAAATTCCGATACCGGGGTCTAGCCGGGTATTACAGCTGAATGATCCAATAGTCTCAGACAGGAAGTCCAGGAGCCTTTGACTACGCCCTGGCAGGTTTATAGCAAAGTCCAGGAGCCTTTGACTACGCCCTGGCAATTGTAAGTACAGAGGTGTTATATACACATATACATATATGACAGGAAGACCAGGTGCTCGATTCTACGCCCTGGCACAGAGTTACTGGGACTATGTGGTGACAGGTTTACTCTTGATGTGGATTGTCTGTGATATGGTGCATTCCATGAGATCATATTTTACTGAGATGTTTTACTGTTCTACTCACTGGGCTATAGAGCTCATCCCACTCCCTTAACCCCAGTTTTGCAGGTTCAGTGTACAGTGTACAGGGACAGGCCAGCAGAGTACAGGAAAAGTAAAGAGATCTGTAATAGCTTAGAGTGGACATGTAATATTAAAGAGATGTAATAGTTGTTGCTTGACCTAGTGATGTATGTTTTGTACATGATCTGTATATGTATATATGTTTTCCTGTATGTGAAAACCAGGCTTAACAGGTATGAGTTAACCCATCTAGAGCAAGCTCTAGTCAGGGAGACAGAGTACAGAGTACATGAGTACAGAGTACAGAGATAGTGCATGCACATGTTAAGCCTTGGTGCAGAAAAGAGTTTTATTTTCACAGAAAATGTAAGATCATGTATGAGGTTTACAGGTACACAGAGAGTATAGCAGGCTTGCTACGGGTTCTGGCGGCCTTAAGCCGACCTGAATCCTAGCGCCGGTGACGGTCCATTTTGGGGTCGTTACAGATTGGTATCAGAGCCCTAGGTTCACATGATCGGACCTATAGAGACAGTGTTGGGCTCAGACAGGTTAGAAGTGGTCAAGCACAATAGGAAATCATGTCCACTAGGATAGGGTCTTGAGTCCTATCTGTTATGATATGCCATGAGTGTTATGTGTATGATTGTTATGTGATGTTATGTGCTAAAGGGGTATGTTATCTGTTGTGTTTCCAGAGTAAAGATGCGAGGAACTCGTCGATCAGCTCGATTGACTGGAGTCCCACCAGAGAATGAGAGATCAGCTGCTCGTCCTCCTGCATTGCCAAGGGCAAGGTCTCAGAGATCTAGCAGGGAAGGTACGTCAATAGACCCTAGAAGGTCTGTCGACGAGAGCAGAAGAGGAACAGTTAGGGGAGGAAGATCAGAGGAAAGGAGGGACGCTATGGAGAGTGATCAGTCTAGAGATGATAGCATAGGTATAGGCAGTTTTGAGGAAGGTATGGGAGAGTCGCAGGGAGGTGCTCAGACCTCAGGTTTTGGCTATCCAGAGTATCTGATGGGAGGTATGTCGGAATACTCGAGTTTTGTGCCATATCCTCCTTATATGCCTTATATGCCTTATCCTCCATATTACCCACCATATCCGATGTATCCATCTTCCCCTACCCATCCAAGTGCAGCACACCTAGAGCCAAATGAACCAGTACTACCACCAGAACCAGTAGCCCCTGTTGTTGACAGACATGAACCTAGCTCATCTGGAGGTAAAGTCCAAATGACGGAGTACTTGAAATTGGATGCTCCTAAATACAACACGGGAGATGATCCATTTGATTACCTCAGAGCAGTTAGGATGATAACCAGTGAATTGGGAGCAGATGATAGGAGAGCCATTGAGATGGCAGGTTTCACATTCAAATGCAAGAAAGCCAGAGAATGGTTTAAGAATTATGTGGAGCCTAGAATGGACAGCATGTCATGGGGAGAGTTCGCCAATGAGTTTGCAGGGTGGGCTTTTCCTGACAGTTCTAGAGAGATGAAAGTAATTGAATTTGAACAGTTGAGACAGACAGATGAGATGAGTGTTGATGAATTCACAGATAAGTTCCTGGATCTGCTTCAGTACGTGGGTCAGGCCTATGATACTGATCAGAAGAAAGCAAGGAGATATACTATGAGACTGCATCCCCGGTATGCTTCCTTGATTCTTCCAGCAGAAAAGGAGAGTTTCCATACCATAATAGACGCAGCCAGAAAAATGGAAGCTAGTGCCAATATTCAGAAACAGTCAAAGGCACAGGCTTCGGGTTCTAAAGCCCCCACACCAAGCAGTAAAAGATGGGATAGAGCAAAAGGAACAAAGAGTAAGTTCTGGAGTAAAGTCAAGTCAGGTCTGGGAATAGGTAGTGGCTCAAGCTCTGGCACAGCTCCAGTCTGCAGACGATGCGGAAAACCACATGGAGGAGTTTGTCGGTTGGGATCTACAGCTTGTTTTCGATGTGGACAGGAAGGGCATATTGCTCGGGATTGTCCGCAGATGACTTTTGCACCATCCCAGCAGATGAGTTCAGGCAGTGTGGTACAGCCAGTTGTACGGCCAGCAGCTCCAGTCATGCCTCAGACTAGTGGCAGAGGTAGAGGGAGAGGGGTCGCCTCTACTTCAGCAGCAGGTTCCCGAGGTGGAAATCCGGTAGCCCCAGCACGGATTTTCACAGTGACACAGGAGGAGGCTAACACGTCGAACACAGTGGTGTCAGGTAATCTCATCATTGGGTGTTCAGATGTGTATGCTTTGATGGACCCCGGTGCTTCTCATTCCTTTATTGCTTCGAGAGCCATAGAGAGATTGGGTTTGATCAGTTCTGAGTTAGAGTATCCTCTCTGGGTCAGTGGACCTAGATGTGACCCATCAGTGGCAGTGTCAGTCTGTCGTTTCAGTCCAGTATTCATAGCGGGTAGATGCCTTCCAGCTGACCTTGTGGTTCTAGACTTGACAGATTTTGATGTCATTCTAGGGATGGATTGGTTATCTACATATAGTGCTACGTTGGACTGTCGAGAGAAGCTAGTGAGTCTCAGAGACCAGGATGGGTCAGAGTGTGTCTTCAGAGGAGACAGGAGAGGTACACCCAGAGGTATGATTTCAGCCCTTCAGGCTCGTCGTTTGCTTAGGAGGGGTTGTCAGGGGTTTCTAGCTCATGTGAGAGAGCTAGACAGTCAGGTGAGGGAACCAGCCACAGTACCAGTAGTCCGAGAGTTTCTCGATGTGTTCCCAGACGATTTGCCAGGACTACCACCTGATAGGGAGATAGGGTTTGAAATTGAATTACTGCCAGGTACCAGACCTATCTCTATTCCTCCCTACAGGATGGCGCCAGCTGAGTTAACAGAGTTGAAAGAACAGTTGCAGGACTTGGTAGATAAGGGTTTCATCCGCCCTAGTACCTCACCTTGGGGTGCTCCAGTGCTCTTTGTCAGAAAGAAGGATGGATCCCTCAGACTTTGTATCGACTACAGACAGTTGAACAAGGTCACTATCAAGAATAGGTATCCCTTACCTCGGATTGATGATCTATTTGACCAGCTAGCTGGAGCAGGTTGTTTCTCGAAAATAGATCTGAGATCTGGGTATCATCAGTTGAGAGTCAGAGAGGCAGATGTGCCTAAGACAGCTTTCCGGACCAGATATGGGCATTATGAGTTCTTAGTGATGCCGTTCGGGTTGACTAACGCCCCTGCAGCATTTATGGATCTCATGAACAGGGTATTCAGTGAGTTTCTGGATCACTTTGTCATTGTCTTTATCGATGATATCTTAGTGTATTCCAGAGATGCAGAGGAACATGCCCAGCATCTGAGGATTGTTCTGCAGACACTGAGAGAGCATGGTTTATATGCCAAGTTCTCGAAGTGTGAGTTTTGGTTACGGAGCATTGCCTTCTTGGGACATGTGGTATCAGCAGAGGGTATTGAGTTAGACCCCAAGAAGATAGAGGCTGTAGCTAACTGGCCCAGACCCACGACAGTGACTGAGATTAAAAGCTTTTTGGGACTGGCAGGTTACTACAGGAGGTTCGTTCAGAACTTCTCAAAGATAGCAGCTCCTATGACCAAATTGACTCAGAAGAACCAGAAGTTTATCTGGTCAGACCAGTGTGAAGAGAGCTTTGAGGAGCTCAAGAGGAGATTGACAACAGCACCAGTGTTAGCTCTGCCTGTCAATAATGAAGAGTTCACAGTGTTCTGTGATGCATCTCGAGTGGGATTAGGTTGTGTATTGATGCAGAGTGATAGAGTGATAGCTTATGCTTCTAGACAGTTGAAGAAGCACGAGTTGAATTACCCTACCCATGACCTAGAGATGGCAGCAGTTATCTTTGCACTTAAGATGTGGCGGCATTACCTCTACGGGGTTAAATGCGAGATCTTCACTGATCACAAGAGTTTACAGTACATCTTAAGTCAGAGAGAGCTGAATTTGCGGCAAAGAAGGTGGGTCGAATTGCTCAGTGATTATGATTGTAAAATCCAGTATCATCCGGGTAAGGCGAATGTTGTCGCAGACGCCCTAAGCCGGAAGTCACTAGGCAGTTTATCCCATATAGCAGCAGAGCGGAGACCAGTTATGATGGAGCTTTATACGCTCTTTGACGAGGGATTACAGCTAGAGTTGTCTGGTACAGGTGCGTTGATAGCACAGATGAGAGTGACACCTGTAATTCTGGAGCAGATAGCTCAGAGACAGCATGAGGACCCTGAGTTGATAAAAATTGCCAGGACTGTTCAGTCAGGCAATAGTGTAGAGTTCAGATTTGACAGCAAAGGGATCCTTCGCTATGGGAGTCGACTTTGTGTACCAGATAGGGGCAGTGTGAAGGAAGACATTATGAGGGAAGCTCATAATGCGAGGTATAGTGTTCACCCAGGAACCACCAAGATGTATCAGGATCTGAAAAGGGTCTATTGGTGGCCAGCCATGAAGAAAGAAGTGGCGCAGTTCGTGACAGCCTGTGAGGTTTGTCAGAGGGTGAAATTAGAGCATCAGAAACCAGAAGGAATGCTTAACCCATTACCGATTCCAGAGTGGAAATGGGAGAACATAGCCATGGATTTTGTAGTGGGTTTACCAGTAGCGTCCAACAGGATAGACTCGATATGGGTGATTGTGGACAGACTCACGAAATCTGCTCATTTTCTTCCAGTACGGAGTAACTATTCTGTGGATAAGTTGGCACAGGTTTATCTGGATGAGATAGTGAGATTACATGGAATTCCAGTGTCTATAGTTTCAGACAGAGGACCTCAGTTTACCTCTCGCTTTTGGCGGAGTCTGCAAAGTGCGATGGGCACGAGATTAGATTTTAGTACTGCCTTCCACCCACAGACTGATGGACAGTCAGAAAGGACCATCCAGACCATAGAGGATATGCTTCGACTATGTGTGTTAGACTTTGGCGGTTCTTGGAGGCAGCATCTATCTTTGGTGGAGTTTGCCTACAATAACAGTCATCATGCTAGCATTGGGATGGCTCCTTATGAAGCATTATATGGGAGGAAGTGCAGATCCCCTGTTTGCTGGGAAGAGGTAGGAGAGAAGGCTCTTGCAGGGCCAGAGTTAGTAGAGATTACCAGTAGAATGGTGCCCATGATTAGAGAGAGAATCAGAACAGCTCAGAGTAGACAGAAAAGTTATGCAGACGTTCGCAGAAAACAGTTTGAGTTTCAAGAGGGTAATTGGGTATTGCTAAAAGTGTCTCCAATGAAAGGAGTGGTTCGTTTTGGAAAGAAAGGTAAATTAGCTCCACGGTACATTGGACCCTTTGAGGTGTTACAGAGGATCGGAAATGTGTCGTATAAGCTGGATTTACCTGCTTCTATGGAGAGAATTCACCCGGTATTTCATGTTTCTATGCTACGACAGTTTGTGTCAGATCCGAATCAGGTTCTGAGTGAGCCTGAGGTGGAGATTCATACAGATCTCACCTATATAGAGCAGCCAGTGCGGATTGTGGACACGCAGATCAGACAGCTAAGAAACAAGGAAATTCCGATGGTGAAAGTTCTATGGAACCACCATAATCTAGCAGAGTGCACCTGGGAGACGCGGGAGTCTATGCTCCAGCAGTATCCATATTTGTTTTGAGGTGCGTTTTCTCCGTTTCATGTGTTATTTATGTGTTTTAGGAACCTTCGAGGACGAATGTTCTTAAGGAGGGGAGAATGTAATACCCGGCTAGAATCCGGCACCGGAATTTCTGTCGTCCGGTGAAATTCGGGGTGTCGGAATTCTAAAATGGATAGGATCTATGTTTTATTCAGTGTTATGATGTGTTTAAATGTTTTGAAGGTAAATAGAACCAAGTGTTGAGTTGAAATGAACCAAGGCAGAGGAGCCAAGTTCGGCCGCTGAAGGTAAGTTCGGCCGCCGAAAGTGCTCAATGTTCGGCTTCCGAAGATTTAGTTCGGCCCCCGAACGTTGCATGGTCTTGCATGTGATTGGGCAGCCGACGATGAGTTGGCCAGCTAGCTGAGTCATGGCTTTTGACAGATGTTGGCCTCAGATTCTTGCCATGGAATAGGCCACGTCCCTCATGACTCATCTGCAAGTGGTTTTAGCTGCTCATACAGAAGATTAGTGTGTGTGTGTTCAAAGATTTTGAAAGGTTGAAGCAAAAAGCTAAGTTTGTGAGAATTGGAGAGTTTGAGGAGAGTTGGTCCGTTTTCCTTAGGTCAGAGTGTTCAGCTTCTTGTTACAGGAGGTAAGTGATGCTCTTGACCATGTTTTTATGTATTTCTGAAGGTTTTATGGGAGTGGTGGAGAGAGAGATGCATGTTTAGGTTTTTAATGATGGTTTTAATGATTTATGCATGTATATATGTTTCTGTGTTATGTTTGATTTGTTGTTTGGGGTTATTAGATAGTTTTGGACCCCTGTGATCATATACTTGAGTATATGTGAGTTGAGTAGCGGAGGTAGGCATGTTTGGAGAGATTGAAGGGAAAGAGGAGATGGTTTGCCGTTGAAGCTGAGTTCTGGATGAACGCAGGTTCGGCAGCCGAAGGTTCATTCGGCCGCCGAACCTCTTGCATGGTGGCTTGGTTGCCACAGCCTGTTTTGCATGTTCGGCTCTGTTTGGGGGATTCGGCCACCGAAGGTGCCGCCGAAGGTGTGAGACTTTCGTCTCTGGAGTGAGGTTTGGCCCCCGAAGCTTGCCCCCGAAAGGGTTCGGCCGCCGAAGATTGAGTTTCGGCCGCCGAAGGTGCTTGAGTTTCGTCTCTGGAGAGGACATTCGGCCGCCGAACCTGCCGCCGAAAGTGTCCTGTCCAGCTTTCTTTTGCATGCTTTGCATGGAAAGTTGAGTAAGTATAAGGGGATTCTTGGGGAAGTTTAAGAGAGTTATTCTACGCTTGTTTGGTCCCTCATTTGAGTCCATCTGTATAGGTACAGACCAGAGGAACCAGAGAGAGCAGCAGTGAGTACTGCTCCAGAGGTTCAGAACCTGCAGAGTCAGTCAGTCCAGATAGCCAGAGGTGAGTGGAACTAAACTTATAACTTTTAATTGAACCACAAACTGCTTTTAGCATATCTCATGCATCATGTTTATGCCATAGGTTGATTGCATTAGTATTCACGAATATGTTGCATTGCATCGTTATTTGGTGATGTGAGTGAATGCTGAATGATCCAATAGTCTCAGACAGGAAGTCCAGGAGCCTTTGACTACGCCCTGGCAGGTTTATAGCAAAGTCCAGGAGCCTTTGACTACGCCCTGGCAATGGTAAGTACAGAGGTGCTATATACACATATACATATATGACAGGAAGACCAGGTGCTCGATTCTACGCCCTGGCACAGAGTTACTGGGACTATGTGGTGACAGGTTTACTCTTGATGTGGATTGTCTGTGATATGGTGCATTCCATGAGATCATATTTTACTGAGATGTTTTACTGTTCTACTCACTAGGCTATAGAGCTCATCCCACTCCCTTAACCCCAGTTTTGCAGGTTCAGTGTACAGTGTACAGGGACAGGCCAGCAGAGTACAGGAAAAGTAAAGAGATCTGTAATAGCTTAGAGTGGACATGTAATATTAAAGAGATGTAATAGTTGTTGCTTGACCTAGTGATGTATGTTTTGTACATGATCTGTATATGTATATATGTTTTCCTGTATGTGAAAACCAGGCTTAACAGGTATGAGTTAACCCATCTAGAGCAAGCTCTAGTCAGGGAGACAGAGTACAGAGTACATGAGTACAGAGTACAAAGATAGTGCATGCACAGGTTAAGCCTTGGTGCAGAAAAGAGTTTTATTTTCACAGAAAATGTAAGATCATGTATGAGGTTTACAGGTACACAGAGAGTATAGCAGGCTTGCTACGGGTTCTGGCGGCCTTAAGCCGACCTGAATCCTAGCGCCGGTGACGGTCCATTTTGGGGTCGTTACATTCCATATTACCATATGTTTTGAATGTTTGATTATTATGCTCACTGGGCTTTAGTAGCTCACCCCTCTCCCTAATCCCCCAGGTTTGCAGGTACAAGGTAGACCAGGAGGTCGGCAAGAGTCATGAAGTCATGTGTTTGTAATAGATAGAGTGTGGACATGATAAATTGTAAAATGATGTAAAGTTATGAATAGTAATGTATGTGATGATATTGAGGATTAGAGATTGTGCTTGACCAAATGTGTAAGGTATCCCTTTTTATACATGATCTTAGATGTTTTGTGATGTTTATGTAAACCAACTCAACACATGTTGTATCGCCCTTTGGGGCATTGATGAGATCCCACAGAGGGGTCATGGTTATGATTATGATTATGTTCAGTGTATGCACAGGTTGAGTTGGTGTATGAATGAAAGAAAAGTTTTAAATTTTTATGTATGTTCTTGATCATGTATGGGATTAAACAGGTTTTTAGGTTTTATGTCAGGCTTGCTACGGGTTCCGGCGGCCTTAAGCCGACCTGGATCCTAGCCCGGTAGCGGTCCGATTTTCGGGTCGTTACAGTTTCACCCTTCTAGGGGTTTCCGACATCCAAGATTCCACCGGACAGTAGGAATTCCGATATCGGAGTCTAGCCGGGTATTACATTCTCCCCCCCTTAAGAACATTCGTCCCCGAATGTTTCTCAACTAGCACAAGCAAGACATAGTACATATCATACACATAGAACACATGAAACACACAAGAAACTAACCTTAGAAAAGATAAGGGTACTGCTGGAGCATGGACTCCCGTGTCTCCCAAGTGCATTCTTCCAAATTGTGGTGGTTCCAAAGGACTTTCACCATCGGGATTTCCTTGTTCCTCAACTTTCTGATCTGGGTGTCTATGATCCGCACTGGCTGCTCAACATAGGTGAGATCTTCTTGGATCTCCACATCAGGCTCACTAAGAACCTTGCCCGGATCTGACACGAACTTCCTCAACATGGAAACATGGAAAACCGGATGGATTCTTTCCATTGAAGCAGGTAAATCCAGCTTCTACGACACATTCCCAATCTTCTGCAAGATTTCAAAGGGTCTGATGTATCGTGGGGCTAGCTTACCTTTCTTTCCAAAACGAACCACTCCTTTCATTGGAGACACCTTGAGCAATACCAGATCTCCCTCCTGAAACTCTTCCTGCCTTCTGCGGATGTCTACATAACTCTTCTGCCTGCTTGCAGCAGTCTTGATCCTCTCTCTGATCATGGGCACCACCCTGCTGGTGATCTCAACTAACTCTGGCCCTGCTAAGGACCTCTCTCCAACTTCTTCCCAACAGACAGGTGACCTGCACTTCCTTCCATACAAAGCTTCATACGGAGCCATCCCTATGCTAGCATGATAGCTGTTGTTGTAGGCAAACTCCACCAAGGGTAGATGCTGCCTCCAAGAACTGCCAAAATCTAGCACACACATTCTGAGCATATCTTCGATAGTCTGGATGGTCCTTTCTGACTGTCCGTCAGTCTGGGGGTGGAAGGCAGTACTGAAATCCAACCTGGTACCCATAGCATTCTGCAGACTCCGCTAAAACCTGGAGGTGAACTGGGGCCCTCTATCAGACACTATCAAAACAGGAACCCCATGCAGCCTTACCACTTCATCAACGTACACCTGCGCTAATTTATCCACAGAGTAGTTGCTCCTGACAGGGATGAAGTGAGCAGATTTAGTGAGTCTGTCCACAATCACCCATATGGAGTCTAATCTGTTGGATATTGCCGGTAACCCCACCACGAAGTCTATAGCTATATTTTCCCATTTCCACTTTGGAATAGGTAGTGGGTTAAGCATTCCAGCCGGCTTCTGATGTTCCAGCTTCACCCTTTGACATACTTCGCAGGCTGACACAAACTGTGCCACTTCCCTCTTCATAGCTAGCCACCAATAAACTTTCTTCAAATCTTGATACATCTTGGTGGCTCCTGGGTGAACAATGTACTTGGCATTATGAGCTTCCCTCATAATGTCTCCCTTTAAGCAGATGTCATCTGGTACACATAGTCTATTCCCATAGCGGAGGATCCCCTTGCTGTCAAATCCAAACTCACTATCCTTGCCTGACTGAACAGTCCTGGCGATCTTCACTAACTCTGGGTCCTCATGCTGCTTTTGAGCCACCTGCTCCAGGAACACAGGTGTCACTCTCATCTGGGCTATCAAAGCACCTGTACCAAACAACTCTAGTTGTAGACCTTCATTAATAAGCTTGTAGAACTCTTTCACCACTGGTCTCCTCTCAGCCGTGATGTGGGATAAGCTGCCTAGTGATTTCCGACTTAAGGCGTCTGCCACCACATTCGCCTTACCCGGATGGTACTGAATTTTGCAATCATAATCACTCAGCAGCTCTACCCATCTTCTCTGTCTCAAGTTCAAATCTCTTTGACTCAGGATGTACTGCAGGCTCTTATGATCTGTGAAGATCTCACATTTTACCCCATAAAGGTAATGCCTCCACATCTTGAGTGCAAAGATTACAGCTGCCATTTCCAGATCATGTGTAGGGTAATTCAACTCATGCTTCTTCAGCTGCCTAGAAGCATAAGCAATCACCCTTTCATTCTGCATTAACACACAACCCAATCCCACTCGGGATGCATCACAGAACACTGTGAAATCCTCCTGACTGTTAGGCAAAGCTAACACAGGTGCTGACGTTAACCTCTTCTTAAGCTCTTCAAAACTCTCTTCACACTGGTCGGTCCACACAAACTTCTGATTCTTCCTGGTTAACCTGGTCAGAGGAGCTGCAATCTTGGAGAAATCCTGGACAAATCTCCTGTAGTAACCTGCCAAACCCAAGAAACTCTTGATCTCTGTCACTGAAGTGGGTCTAGGCCAGTTAGCCACAGCTTCTACCTTCTTGGGGTCCACCTCTATTCCATTTTCCGATACAACATGCCCCAAGAATGAGATGCTCCTCAACCAGAACTCACACTTGGAGAACTTGGCATACAAGCCATGTTCCCTCAAGGTTTGCAGAACCAACCTCAGATGATGGGCATGCTCCTCTGCATTCCTGGAATACACTAAGATATCATCTATGAAGACAATAACAAAGTGATCCAGGTACTGGCTAAACACTCTGTTCATGAGATCCATGAATGCTGCAGGGGCGTTGGTTAACCCGAACGGCATCACAAGGAACTCAAAATGCCCATATCTGGTTCTGAAAGCCGTCTTTGGCACATCCTCTTCTCTTATCCTCAGCTGATGATACCCGGACCTCAGATCTATTTTGGAGAAACAACCCGCTACTGCTAGCTGGTCGAATAGATCATCGATCCTAGGCAAAGGGTACTTATTCTTGGTAGTGACTTTGTTCAACTGTCTGTAGTCGATACAAAGTCTAAGGGATCCATCCTTCTTTCTCACAAATAAAACTGGAGCACCCCAAGGTGAGGGACTCGGTCGGATGAAGCCCTTGTCTACCAGTTCTTGCAACTGCTCTTTCAATTCTTTCAACTCAGCTGGAGCCATCCTGTAGGGAGGGATAGAGATCGGTCTGGTTCCAGGCATCAATTCTATCTCGAACTCTATCTCCCTAGCAGGTGGTAAACCTGGCAGCTCGTCTGGGAACACATCTAAAAACTCTCTGACCACTGGCACCGAGGCGGGCTCTCTAACCTGACTGCTAAGCTCTCTCACATGAGCCAAATATCCCTGACATCCCTTCCTAAGCAACCTACGAGCCTGAAGAGCTGATATCAGACCTCTAGGTGTACCCCTCCTGTCTCCCCTGAAGACAACCTCTGACCCATCCTGACCTCTGAACCTGACTACCTTGTCCCTGCAGTCCAAGGTAGCACCATGGGTAGATAACCAGTCCATCCCTAGAATGACGTCAAAATCTGTCAAATCTAGAACCACCAGGTCGGCGGACAAGCATCTTCCCTCAACAAACACTGGACTACATTGGCAGACTGACTCTGCCACTGATGGGTCACACTTGGGTCCACTAACCCATAGGGGGCACTCTAACCCAGAGACCATTAATCCCAACCTCTGAACGGCTCTCGGAGCAATAAAAGAATGAGATGCACCAGGGTCCATCAAGGCATATGTAACGACCCGAAAATCGGACCGCTACCGGTGCTAGGATCCAGATCGGCTTAAGGCCGCCGGGACCCGTAGCAAGCCTGACATGTAACCTGTAAACCTGTTTAATCTCATACATGATCAACAATCATACATAAAAATTAAAACTTTTCCCTCATACATTCCCTCATACACCAAACTCAACCTTCATACATTCCCTCTCTTTGGGATCTCATCAATGCCCCAATGGGCGACATACATGTGTTGAGTTGGCTAACATCTACATCATAAAACATCTGAGATCATGTAATAAAAGGGATAACAATACCCATAGGGTCAAGCACAACTTCTAATCCTCAATATCATTATACATAACATGACTATTCAACTTTACATCATCTTACAATTTATCATGTCCACTTTCTATCTATTACAAATATATGACTTTACTCTTCTTGACTTCTCTGCCTAGCCCGTACCTGCAAATCCTGGGGGATTAGGGAAAAGGGGTGAGCTACTAGAGCCCAGTGAGCAGAATAATGAAAAACAACAATTAAATTCTCATGCCATCATGTAATGCAACACATCACAACAAATCACATCTTGGATGGTATTGTCACCAATAGTCCTCTACATTCCAAAGTGCCGGGATGTAGAATGGGCACAACCGGTCTTTCTCTTAACATAACATATCATAACATTCCAATGTGCCAGGGACGTAGAATGGGTACAACCTGGACTTTCTCTTACATAGTGCCAGGGACGTAGAATGGGTACAACCTGGACTTCCATACCATATCATGCCGTAACATCATCATACCATATGAGGACCAAAGGATCATCCAATAACCAATCCACATCAACATCATAAATGCAATGCAACATATTCCTGAATTCTAATGCAAACAACCTAATTCATCACATGGCATTCATGATGCATGAACATGCTAAAAACTTTATAATTTATTTGCTTTAAATCGTAAAGGTTTATTCTACTCACCTCTTGGCTAGCTCTGACAATGACTGAAGCAGCTGACTCACTGCTGGGGTCCTCGGTTCGTCGGGTCAGAACCTACACAGGTGGACTCAAATGAGGGACCAAACAACTAGAACATAACTCTAAAAACGTCCCCCAAAAACCCCCTAAAACACCTCAAAACAATCATGCAAAAACATGCAAAGGAAGGCTGAACAGGGCAGGTTCGGCGGCACCTTCGGCGGCCGAAAGTCCCTCCAGAGCCGAAACCCAGGCAGGTTTGGCGGCACCTTCGGCGGTCGAAAGTCCCAGACAAAGACGAAAGTCTCTTTTCGGGGGCAGGCTTCGGCAGCCGAAAGGCTTGCCTCCCCAGCCATGTTCGGCGGCCGAAAGTCCTTCGGCTGCCGAACCTGGTTTCTGCCAAAGGGCTGAAACTTGGCTCCTCTATGCACATCTGCCTCCAAAACTTCCAATCATGCATAAACCTATTCTACAACACACATACTCAAGCATACAAGCTCCTAGGGGCTTCAAACCATCTAAAACCCCATCTACAACACATCAAACAACACAAATCCAACATACATAGCCCATAAACCAACAAAAACCCAAAAACTCATACAACCCTACACATGCATTTCTACTTCAAGAATCAACTTAAAACTTGTTAAAAACATATAGTGAGCTCAAGATCGGCCCTTACCTCTTGAAGATCGAGAGGAAAACGACCTAATCTTGAAGATGGGAGATTTTCAACTTCCTTGGGTCTCCAAGCTCAAAACTTGTTCAAAACTTGAAAATCTTCAAAACTAGATGAAAACTTGTGAAAATCGTGAAAGATTTGAAGGAAGAACTCAAAGATTGGTGAGGGACGGCGGAGAGCTCACCTTGGCTGACAATGGGGAGAAAAGCTCGCCCGTTTTCGGCTAAGGGACTCTTTTATAGTGGCTGGCCAGGTCACGTTCGGGGGCCGAACGTGCCTCCGCATGCATGCCATGTTCGGCGGCCGAACCTGGACTTCCCTCACTTATGCCTTCGGGGGCCTAAGGCACACCCGAAATGCCTGCATGTTCAGCAGAACTTGAGGTTCGGCGGCCGAACCTGGGTTTTCCTCCAAGGTTATTTCATACAAAACTCATTTTCCTTTTTACTTAAAAGCATCAAATACATTAAAACATTTTATGAAAACATGGTTTTACCCTTCTAGAAGTCTCCGACATCCGAGATTCCACCGGACGGTAGGAATTCCGATACCGGAGTCTAACCGGGTATTACAGCATATACATCTGAACAACCAATGACAAGATTACCTGACACCACTGTGTTAGATGCATCTGCCTCCTGCTGAGTCATCGTGAAGATCCGTGCTGGAGCTGATGGACCTTCACCTCTGAAACCCGCCGAAGAAGAGGCTGACCCTCTCCCTCTGCCTCTACCACTGGCCTGAGTCGTGGCTGGAGCTGCTGGCTGCGCTACACTACCTGAAGCTGTCTGCTGGGACTGAGCCATAGGTACTGTCCTAGGACACTCTCAAGCCATGTGAACCTCTTGCCCGCATCTGAAGCAGGCTGCTGTCCCAGCCTGGCAAACTCCCTTGTGTGGCTTACCACACCTTGCACATACTGCATTATCCGCACCAGAGCTTGAGCCACTCCCTAATCCCAGACTGGACTTGATCTTGTTCCAGAACTTATTCTTCTTGGGCTTCCTAGTGGTGTTACCCCACTTTCTACTGCCCGAAGCTGCTACACTCAAGGATGAGGGATCTAGCCTTCCCCCACCCGGGGTCTTAGAACCAGAAGACTGTGCCACTGACTGCTTAACTGTCCCTTGAATGATGGCACTGGCCTCCATTTTCCGGGCCATATCCACTATGGCATGGAAGCTCTCCCTATCTGCTGACTGAATCAAGGAGGAATACCTGGAATGAAGCTTCATGATATACCTCCTTGACTTCTTCTGGTCTGAGTCAAGATTTTGCCCTACAAACGGCAACAACTCCAAGAATCTGTCTGTGAACTCATCTACACTCATATCATCAGTCTGCCTCAACTGTTCAAACTCTATCATTTTCAATTCCCTTGAGCTATCAGGGAAAGCCCATCCTGCAAACTCATTAGCAAATTCTTCCCAAGACATACTATCCACCCTCGGGTTCACATAATTCTTAAACCACTCACGGGCCTTTTTGCATTTGAGTGTGAACCCAGCCATCTGAATGGCTCTGCTATAATCAGCTCCTATCTCATCAGTAATCACCTTGACCCTCTCAAGATACACAAACGGGTCATCCCCTTTTTCATACTGAGGGGCACCAAGCTTCATGTAGTCGGTCATCTTGACCTTGCTCCCTCCAGATGAGCTAGGTTTAGGTACTGGGGTTTCTGGGACAGCTGGTGCTGCTGAGGGTGGAGGAGGTGCAGCATCCCCTGGGGTAGGGTTTGCTGTACCTGGATAGTAAGGTGGAGGTGGGTACATGGGGTACTGTGGGTATGGTGGGTAGTAAGATGGGTATGGCATGTGAGAAGCGTAAGGATTAAAGCTGGGGTAATCCGATGTACCTCCCATCGAATACCCGGGATTTTGTGAAAAGGGTGGGTAGTGAGGTGGCTGAACAAATCCCGAGGCCTGGGTGCCTCCTTGGGACTCTCCCATTCCCTCTTCCGACATGCTCACTCCTAAACTGCCATCCCTCCTCTGGTCCACATCCATCTCATCCCCCAAATCAACTGACATTCCTCCCTGAACTGTTCCCCTCACTGATCTGCTTCTACCCAGATCCAAAGACCTTCTAGGGTCTCTTACTGCTCTTTCTCTACTGGACCTACTTGACATTGCTCTAGGCAATGCAGGAGGACGGGCATCCATGCCCTCGTTTTGGGGTGGTACTCCAGTCAATCGTGTAGATCGACGAGTTCCTCTCATCCTGTTTCTGAAAAACAGCACACATTGCACAAACATTAGCATCATATGATTCATGTGGGAACACATGAACCCGCATCACATACATCACATACAAAGCATATCATTAATGCACATGCATATTATCATGGCATTTCACATCATTAAACAAGACAGGACTCTACATCCTATCCTAGTGGACATGATCTTTCCTATTGTGCTTGACCTTCTATGACATCTATAAGCCCGACACACTATAGGTCCGACCATATGAACCTAGGGCTCTGATACCACTCTGTAACGACCCGAAAATTAGACCGCTACCGGCGCTAGGATCCAGATTGGCATAAGGCCGCCGGGACCCGTAGCAAGCCTAACATACATCCTGTAAACCTGTTTGATCCCATACATGAACAACAACATACATAAAAATTTGAACTTTTCTTTACATTCATTCATTCTTTCATTCATTCACCAAACTCAACCTGTGCATGCACTATACATAACATACTCATAAACATTAACTCCTCTTTGGAGTCTCAACAGTGCCCCACTGGGGTGACATCACATATATTGGGTTTGGTTACATAAGCATCATTAAAGTCATGTACTCAAAGGGATTAACAACATACTAGGGTCAAGCACAACTATGAACCTCAATAGATCTCATTACATTACATTTCCATACTAAACTTATACGTAACTGTACTCAACATAACATATCAACATTTATCATGTCCACACTAACTATTACATGACCATGACTTCATTACTCTTGCTGACCTCCTGGTCTACCCTGTACCTGCAAACCTGGGGGATTAGGGAAAGGGGTGAGCTACTAGAGCCCAGTGAGCAGAATAATAAAACATTTAAATCATATAGTAGAGTCTCATGCTTTCATGTAATGCAACACATCACAACAAATCACATCAAGGATGGTATTGTCACCTATAGTCCTCTACATTCCAAAGTGCCGGGACGTAGAATGGGTCAACCGGTCTTTCTCTTAAACATAACATAACATAACATTCCAAGATGCCGGGACGTAGAATGGGTCAACCGGTCTTTCTCTTACATAGTGCCGGGACGTAGAATGGGTCAACCGGATTTCCATACCATACCATACCGTATCATATCACATCGCATCATATCGAGGACTAAGGATCATCCAACATCCATCCACATCCATCATAGAATAATGCAATGCAGCATATTCGTGAATTCTAATGCAAACAACCTAGGATATCACATGGCATTCATGATGCATGAACATGCTCAAAACTTTATAATTTATTCGCCTTAAAACGTAAAGGTTTATTCTACTCACCTCAGCTAGCTCTGACAATGACTGAAGCAGCTGACTCACTGTTGGGGTCCTCGGTTCCTTGGGTCCGAACCTACACAGGTGGACTCAAATGAGGGACCAAACATACTAGAACATGACTCTAAAAACATCCCCCAAAAACCCCCTAAAACACCTCAAAATAATCATGCAAAACATGCAAAGGAAGGCTGAACATGGCACTTTCGGCGGTAGGTTCGGCGGCCAAAAGTCCCTCCAGAGCCGAAAGTCAGGCAGGTTCGGCGGCACCTTCGGCGGCCGAAAGTGCCCTCCAGAGACGAAAGTCCATTTTCGGGGGCATGCTTCGGCAGTCGAAAGGCTTGCCTCCCAGGCAGGTTCGGCGGCCGAAAGTCCTTCGGCTGCTGAACCTGGTTTCTGCCAAAAGGGCAGAAACTCGGCTCACACATGCTCCCAAACTTCCAAACATGCATTCAACTTACTCAAAACATGCATAAACTCTTACATAAGCTGCTAGGGGCTTCAAACTATCCTAAACCCCAACTACAACACATCAAAAGCAACTCAGCAACCTACATTATACATAAACACAACCCAAAACCTAACAAAGCTCAACTAACCTAAGCATGCATTTCTACCCCATGAATCAACTTAAACTTGTTTAAAAACATAAAACGAGCTTAAGATCGGCTCTTACCTCTTGAAGATCGAGAGAGAGACGACCTAAACTTGGAGAACCAAGGAAAAGAGCTCCTGAGTCTTCCAAGCCTCAAAACTTGCTTAAATGCTCAAAAATCTTCAAAATAAAGTAAAATCTCGTGAAAATCATGAAAGATCTGAAGGAAGAAACTCAAGATCGGTGAGGGACGGCGGAGAGCTCACCTTGGCTGAAAATGGGGAGAAAAGCTCGCCCGTTTTCGGCTAAGGGACCCCTTTATAGGTGGTTGGCCAGGCCACATTCGGGGGCCGAACGTGCCTCCGCATGCATGCCATGTTCGGCGGCCGAACTTGAGGTTCGGCGGCCGAACCTGGGTCTTCCTCCAAGATTATTTTCATGCAAAAACTCATTTCTTACTTGATTAAAACCATAAAATACATTAAAACATTTTATGGAAACATGGTTTCACCCTTCTAGGGGTTTCTGACATCCGAGATTCCACCGGACGGTAGGAATTCCGATACCGGAGTCTAGCCGGGTATTACAAACTCGGTGTTTGGGTCAAGCCCTAGGTCTCGGAGAATGGTAGTGAGATGACGACCAAAAGGGAGACAACCCTTACTCAACCTAAGAGAATCTACTATGGTATGAAGCATAATGTGTGGTAAGTTAAGAGCTTGAACCTCTTGGAAGCAAGTCACCACAAACATATCAAAATAGGAAAGAGCAGTCCTATGACCCTGTAACATCCTTAAACCCATAGCTAGAGTAGTGACAGTATGGGTTAGGCTATTTCACTAATAGAGTAAGTAGCATTAGGGGAGGTGCTAGCTTACCCTGAGCTACTTAGGGAAGGTGCTAGTATAACTCTAAGCTGATAATAACTGAATCATAGAAAACTCAAATAAAGAAATGAACATATCTAAAAATAAAGTAGACAGTGTGATTAGCAAGCCAGGAACGAGTCACTTTCGGAAGATGCTTAGGGTTTCTCGACGTGCTTACTTTAGGTGCTTGTTAAAATTCGTCATGTTTACTTATGTGAAAAGGGCTTCTAAAGGCTAAAAGCATAATTTAGTAGGTCAATTTATGAATATTGAAAGTTTGAAAACTAAATTGAAATATGGTAAAGAGTTTAGTAGGTTAAAGTGTGAATATGAAAAATTTAAAGACAAAATTCAGTTTGGTCCTTCATGTTTTCCACCTCTTCACATAAACTCTCCATGTGCCATCTAACTAAGCATGGAAGAAATGACAAAGCAAAATAAAAAAAAGGGGTTGTTTTCTTCCTTCCTTCATTTTGCTATAGGTCACTCCATTTTCAAGGAAAAAACTTTGCTTTTCTTTCTCCCACCAAAGCCAAGCCAAACTGTCACTCAATCAACTTCTTTCTTTAACCAAAATTCACCCTAAGATCAACAGCTAAAGAAAGAGCCATATATTGAAAGAATTGAAGAAGAAAATTTTTAGGGTTCTATATAAACCAAGCTTGAAAATCAAAGGTGAGCTTAGAAATGTGTAGGAAATAGCATCTTCTCATTTCTTCATGCATGAATTTGAATTATAAAACTTTAATTTACAATTTATTCAATTCTTTGCTAAGACATAAGTTGATCTAGGTGAAGGAACATGAAAGGGAAAGGAGATAGCTAGAGAATAGAAGAGGAAAAGAAAGAGAAATTCAAGAAAGATTTGGTGTTTGTATGATTTTCTGTTTTCCTTTGATTTTATCATAAATATGTGAAATTAGAAATTGATTTTACTTGCTAGAAATATTTCTTTGATTGTATAAATATGTTATATGAATGTTAAACTGGTGTTTGAAAGGCTTAGAGTAAAGAAATTTAATATGAGAGCTAAAAGTGCAAACCTGACAAAATAGGTTATAACAAGGCAGGTTGTGTTAATAACTTTATAAATTATTGTGCAGCTATTAAAATTAGGCCTAAAATATACCAAATGAAAGCTGAGACAAATAACTAATACTTTTATTAGTTGACCAAATTCCGAATCTATAGGTAAGATGATGTAAATTGCAAGTGAACCTAAACTGGACATAGTAATAGAGCATCCGAAACAGAGTGTATTGATTGTACCATAACTAATTATATACTCAATAAAATTTATTAAGACCGGTGCCAAATGAATCTTAAGAAATATACCTAAAACTTTATAGAAGATACTTAAGCTTGAATTTGTATGAAAATACATGAATTTGATATATGTTGTGATACTATAAACAAGTAACAATACTAGACTGATTAAGATCTTATTGAACAGCTTATAAAGAAAATTTCATAACTTAAGTTAGGGTGATCAGATTTGCATGAATTTTATCTTAATGGAAAGATAAGACATAAATGTACATTTGTTATGAAGAAGCTGAAGTCAAATTGTAACTCTAAACTGCTTGAAAAGTTATGCAATATATGGCAGAATGTAGTTTTCTCAAATTGGAATGCATAAAAATTGACATGCTTGCTTAATCGGTAAGAATTTGCACATGCTTGCTTATCGTACTTGATTTTCGCACGTGCTTGCTTGAAAATAACACCTATTTGTGCATGATGATTTGAGTAAAATTTATCATTCTTTACTTGTTAATATTACAAAATGCAAGAAGTGAATTTACTTGACGCAATATTAGAATGCTAAGTCAATAAAGTTTTTTCCCTATTTGTCATGAGTTTCTTATCTTGTTAACCTTGGCATATGATATATGTAATTTGGAAATGAATTCAAATAGCTTCAAATGACATGGATTTACATTGAAAAATTGATACATTGGATTAATGATACTTGGCTCTGGTAAACTTAACAGGAGTCGAGTTTAGCTTAAGGGTATGGCATGCCATATAAACATACAGAGTTTGCAGTACTGCTACCGATACATGATTTGTATTTGAGATTACATATCAGGTACATCATAAGCATGGCCACAGAGCCCTGCTATCACAGTTTTGGCCTCTGAGCCTACCGTTTGGCACCCTGTGCCTACCATTATAACTCCTTATCTACCTAGTTGACCCTACTATGCGTTTATAAGGGCTGAGAACCTAATTAAGATTGATACTCGATTTTGTGAAATTATCATTGAATGTTAACATGTCTGCATCTATTACATGCACTAAGTTATGGTGATTTGCTTTAAATAGAAAATGTGCAATAAAGGCAAAAGAAGATGTTTCTATTGAATGTGAAGGAAATTCTTGTCGTGCACAAGGATACATATGGCACTCATATTTTATACCAAGAGGTTTGACAAGTATGCTTTGTATCATGTTAAGTACATTTGACAAGCTTGTAATTGTTTACTTAATTATCTATATATGTGAATATGTTTGCTCTATTTTATTATTTGTTTGCAATCACCCACTGAGCATTAGCTCAGCGTATTGATTTTTATCTCACGCAGGTAGTAGATAAAATAGTTGTAATGACCTGGAAACCGGACCGCTACCGGTGCTAGGATCCAGATCGGCTTAAAGCCGCCGCGACCCGTAGCAAGCCTGACATACATCCTGTACAACTGGTATAATCCCATACATGATCAAACATTCCAAAAAAACTTTAAAACATTTACTATACCAAGCTTGACCTGTATGCTACATAACTGTAAACATATAAACCCCCATGCTAGAGCCCTCATCAAATGCTCTAGCTGGGTCAACATTACATACATCAAGCCTGGTTCACATCTCAACAATAAAACATAACATACATCATGTACAAAAAGGGATTAACCAGACCTTAGGGCCAAGCACAATACTAATCCATAAACATAACTCTACCATACGCTACATTTCATTACATTACATTATCTTACAATACATTATATTACAATGCATTATATCAATTTACATTACATGTCCATGCTAGCATACTAATCTATTACACAGACATAACCTTTACTCTTGACGTCTTCCTGGACTACCTCTGACCTGCAAGCCTGGGGATTAGGGGAAAGGGGTGAGCTAAAAAGCCTAGTGAGCAGAACAGGGAAAAACAGTTTAATAAATCATATGCTATCATGAAATGCGTCATAGCACAAACATTTCACATCACGGATGGACATGACCTCCAAAACTCCCTCTGTCTGTGCCCGGCCCTCGAAGGAGCTCCTCAGGACTTCTGTAACATAACATAGTGCCCGACCCTTGAAGGGGCTCCTCAGGACTTCATTATTGCCCGGCCCTCGGTGGGGCTCCTCAGGACTTCATTAACATATCATATCTAGGGCTATTGGGGTCGCCTTGCTCCATCCACATCAACAACAAATTATGCAATGCAACATCTTCGTGAAATCTAATGCAACAACCTAATACATATACATGGTATTCATGATGCGTGAACATGCTTAAAACTTTTGAGTTATTTCTACTCACCTCTGGCAGACGCTGGACTGACCTGCAATAGCTACCACTGCTGGCCTCCTCGGTTCCTCGGGTCTAATCCTACACAGGTGGACTCAAATGAGGGACCAAACGCACTCTAAACAATTCATAAACAACTCCCCAAAAAACCCCTAAAACATCTTAAAACAATCATAGAAATCATGCAAAGGAAGGCTAGACAGGGCACTTTCGGCGGCAGGTTCGGTGGCCGAAAGTCCCTCCAGAGCCGAAAGCCATGCACCTTCGGCGGTTGAAGGTTCCTTCCAGATCCGAAACTCATGCATGTTCGGTGGCACCTTCGGCGGCCGAAACTCCCCTCCAGAGCCGAAAGTCCAACTTTCGGAGGCAGGGTTCGGCAGCCAAAAGCTTGCCTCCACAGGCAGGTTCGGCGGCCGAAAGTCCCTTCGGCGGCCGAACCTGAGCTCTTTCAGAATGGTAGAACTCAACCTCCTCATGCACAAACAGCCTCCAAACCTTCCAACACAACCCAAAACCTCATATGCTCTCTCCCAAACATGCATACACACTCCCACATGCATATAGGGCATAAACTAACTTAAACCTCCCAACATAACATCACATAAACAAACATTGGGCATAAAACCCACATAAACCTTAACATGCACATCTACCCACACACAAGCATCAAAACTCCTTAAAACTTACTTAAAACAAAGAAAAGGGTGTGGATCTACACTTACCTCTTGAAGATTGAGGGTTGGTGCGATCCCTAACTTGGAGATGGGAGAAATCTAGCTCCTTGGGTCTCTAAGCTCCAAAACTTGATCTTAAGCTCAAAACTTCAAAACTTAAAAAGAAACTCATAAAAACTTGAAGGATTTGAAGAAAGAATATGAAATTAACCGAAGGAGGACATGAACTCACCCTAGCTCGAGAATGGGGAGAAAACTCGCCCATTTTTTATTTGAGGGCCTTTTATAGGTGGCCGGTCAACCACCTTCGGTGGCCTAAGCTGTCTCCACAGCTCCACCACCTTCGGCAGCCTAACGTGCCCCCTAAACTATCCCATGTTCAGCGGCCGAACTTGAGGTTCGGCGGCCGAACCTGGAAATGCTCTCCTTGGTCTTTTCTTTTCAAAACTCAATTTCTTTTGCATTAAAACCATAAAATCATGTGAAAACATTTTAGAAAATATAATTTTACCCTTCTAGAAGGCTCCGGCATCTTTGAATTCCAAATTTCGACGGAGCTTCCACCGGAAAGTCGAAATTCCGATGTCAGGATCTAGCCGGGTATTACAATAGCCACAGCGAAGGTCATCAGAAGTCTATATCAGACATCAAGGCCATTATCATAGCTGGTTCTTTTGAGTCTCTAAGTCATTGTATAGTTATATTTTGGTATGTACATATTAAATAGAGTGGGTTATGAAGGTTTTGTAAATCAAATAATGTAATTATGTATGGTTAAAGAAAAAGAGCTAAGCGCTTGTATGTGATGATACCCATGAAAAAATAAGGGGTGATGTTGTTATGAAATTTACTTGAACTACCTAATAACTTAGTAATTACAGATAAAGGAAATTTTTTAGTTATGATATATCTAAAAAGGTATAGTTTGTGACAGTCCTTGCTCTGTCTACACTTTGATAGGATAAGGGTTGTTACAATTAGTGGTATCAGAGCAAAGGTTTAGGTGATTCTAGGTGATAGTATGTATATGTATATGTATAGTATATGTATATGCCAAAATGAGTTACAGTTATTATATGGTTCTGGTGTAAATCTCTTCTTTATGTCTTTAGGTCTGATAGAAGATGTCATCTAAGTCACAGAGAGAAATAGATGAAGAGGTAGATAGTCATGCTCCCTCTGAGGCAGCTGCGGCTGCTGCTGCTACTGCTGCTCCTCCACCTGCTGTTGCTGCTGGCAGACCAGGACAAGATGCATTGTTTCAGCAAATAGCTGAGTTGCTTAGGAGGGTTACACAAAATTTGCTAGAGGTACCACCACCACCTGTAGCAGTCCAGGTCCCCCCACCTGTCGTAGCCCAAGCACAATCTAGGCCTCCAATAGAAAAACTCACGAAGTATGGTGCTACAGAGTTTAGAGTTAAAAAGGAAGATGATCCTTCAGCTGCAAAATTTTGGTTAGAAAGTATAGAAAGGATTTTATAGTAGCTACAATGTTCACCAGTAGAGAGTTTAATGTGTGCAATATCATTACTAAAAGATGAAGCCTATAGATGGTGGACAACATTAATACAGACAGTTCGACTAGAGCGGCAGATTTAGGAATTCTTTTTGATAGATTTTAAGAAGAAATATGTTGGGGCCTTATATATGGAGGAAAGAAGGAGGGAGTTCTTATACCTTAGACATGCCAGGCTTACAGTAACTGAGTATGAGCAAGAATTTGTCAGACTTAGTAAGTATGCCATAGAGATAGTTCCTACAGAGGAAGAAAGATGTAAACGCTTTGAGCAAGGATTACATGCTGATATCAGGATGTATCTCATAGCTATGCATATAAGGGAATTTTTGGTTTTAGTGGAGACAGCCCACAACTTGGAGCGAATTAAAGAAGAAGAGCAAAGTAGAAAGCAGAAAGGGCAACAGAAGAGGGGCTAGAGCCAGTATCAGGGACAATCACAACTAGCAAGAGACAGAAGGAATTTCAGTAGACAGGGCAGAGTGGGCCACCTAGGCAGAGTCGGAGACTTGGGTAGAGTTCAGTAATGAGGTCTGGACAGTAGACTACCTCAGTATCTAGTACAGCGGGACCAAGTAGAGGGTTGCCACCAGTATGTGAGCATTGTGGCAGGAGACATGGCGGAGTATGCAGGAGAATAATTGGGGCTTGCTACTTATGTGGAAGCTTAGACCACTTTATGAGGGATTATTCTAGAGGCCAGTCAGTGCAACCTATGCAGATAGAGAGATCTATGCCGACAGGGCCTAGAGGCAGAGGTAGAGGTAGAGGTGAATCTAGCAATGCTTAGAGTCACAGAGTATCAGAAACAGTAGACAGACTAGACACTAGAGCACCTGCCAAAGCATATGTTATTCGTGCAAAGGAAGACTATGACAAACCAGATGTTATAGCTGGTAAATTTTCTATCTTTGGAAAATATATTTATGCATTAATTGATCTTGGTTCCACACATTCATACATCAACATACCCATGAGTAATGAGAAGGGAATTCAAGTAGAACCTTTAGAACATGACATAGTAGTGACCAATCCTTTAGGACATCTTGTGATTGTGAATAGGATTTACAGAGAATGTCCAATATGTGTGCAAGGTCACACCTTTTTAGGTGACTTGATAGAGTTACCTTTTAGAGAGTTTGATGTGATTTTGGGTATGGATTGGTTGTCTAGACATCATGTTATAGTTGACTGTAAGTTAAAGCAAGTTATACTCAAAACATTAGAGGGTTCTGAGGTTATAGTTGTGGGTGAGAGGTCAGATTACCTCTCTAATGTCATATCTGCCGCTATAGCTAGGAGGTTGATTAGAAAAGGTTGTACAACCTATCTAGCTAGTGTGATTAAAACTAAGAAAGAAGGTCCTAGTGTGTCGAACCTACACACAGTATGTCATTTTCTAGATGTATTTCCTGAAGAGTTGCCAGGGTTACCTCCAGAAAGGGAAGTGGATTTTGCTATAGAAGTTATGCCAGGCACTACACCTATTTCAATTGCTCCTTACAGAATTGCTCCTACATAATTAAAAGAGTTGAAAATAGCGCTTTCTTTGACCTAGTATTTCACCATGGGGTGCACCAGTGTTATTCGTGAAAAACAAAGATGGATCTCTTCGATTGTGCATTGATTATAGACAGTTGAATAAGGTAACTATAAAGAATAAATATCCACTACCCAGAATAGATGATTTGTTCGATTAGTTGAAAGGGGCCAACATTTTCTCTAAGATAGATTTAAGATCGGGTTACCATCAGTTGAGAGTTAAAGGGACATATGTGCCTAAGACTGCATTCAGGATACGATATGAACATTATGAGTTCCTAGTTATGCCATTCGAGTTAACAAATGCACCTGTATCATTCATGGATCTGATGAACCATATCTTCCATCCATATTTAGACCAGTTTGTTGTAGTATTCATTGATGATATTCTGGTTACTCTAAAACTAGAAAAGTCGATGACAGGCATCTGAGAGTAGTATTGCAGACTCTGAGGGAAAAGCAACTTTATGTCAAGTTCAGTAAATGTGATTTTTGGCTCAATGAAATAACATTTTTGGGACATGTTGTATCAGCAGAAGGAATCAGGGTAGATCCACAGAAGATTAAAGCTGTTCTGGAATAGAAGCCACCAAAGAATGTTGTAGAGTTCAGGAGTTTCTTGGGTCTAGCTGGATACTACAGACGGTTTGTGAAAGGGTTTTCACTTATAGCAGCTCCACTGACTAAATTACTACATAAGGATGTTAAGTATGTTTGGAATGATAAATGTCAGGCAAGCTTTAACAAATTAAAGACTATGCTCACTGAAGCACCTATACTTACACAACCTATTTCTGACAAGGAATTTGTGATATACAGTGATGCTTCTCACAATGGACTTGGATGTGTTTTGATGCAAGAAGGTAAAGTGATTGCCTATGCTTCTAGACAACTGAAGCCTGTTAGGAAACCTAAAGATTACTGCAACCGAAAACACGTAGCAAAAAATAAAAATCTCTAATTTCCTTCACAGGATCCGAGTGCTTCGTTTATTTCGAAAGGAAGGATAAGAGACTAACCTGTTAGACTCAACAAGAAGATACAATCCCGGACTCAAGGTGCTGTGTTTGAAACGAACACCCTCAATGGTATCTACACGAACGTCTTTTACCCTTCTAGAGTGCTAGCTCTCTCAAAGATGGATAAGCTATGTGCTTTTCCAATCTGCAGCTCAAAATGATTTCTCCAAAAATGTTACCCCACAATTTGCAGCAGGAGTTTTATACGTTTTTAGTCTTTTTATTTTTCCACAATTCTTTTCGCAAAAGAGTTGTGTTTATCACCCACTATCACAATCTCGCAGATACTCAAATATCTTACGTGACAGTTTGTTTTGATAAGGAAAACTGAAAATATTTTATCTGTAACAGTTACAGATAAACTGCAGATCTTTTAAATATTATTATCTTATAATAATAATTAATATTAATAATAATAACATCTTTATTATCATTAATTATACTAATGGACTTTTAGCCCATTAATATAGCACATCAACAACAATTTTTTGTGTGTGACCCAATAGTCTCACTTTAATTGGCAATAGGCCCAATTCTACCAGACCCATAAATCATAAGCGGCCTCTAGCAAGACATTATGACTACCCAACTAATATGATGATCGATAGTCCGATAAAGCCTAATAAATAGAACATGTATTAATTCATATGTCACACGATATCTAGTTTGAACATAAACCATGGTCAATGTCAAACTTATAATGTTCAAACTTGTGATTACTTGATCTCTAAGTAGACTGATAAAATCAAATGATATTGATCACACTATCAATTCATTTGAGCATGGCCATGCATTTCTCAGTCTCACTTTTCGAGGGGCTCAGAAGATATCTCTCTCAAAGAGAGGGACAAATTCTAACTTGATTGTTCAATATCCTCTACATAATTTCTATCATGCTCAATAATAACCTTTATGATTGTCCAATTAAAGACAATATTTGGTTATATCAAAACATAACAGTCCTTATGTTGAAAACTATAATAATCTCAAGTCAAAGGATTAAGACATAACTACTTTGAGATTCACTTATGACAATAACCCATGTAGTGATCTTAATGCGGGTCCATCCAATATTTTGTTCTCTAATAAGTATCTATGATTATTGAATTATATCAAAATATACATAATCATCTTATGATTATCAATCAATAATCATACTATTTATATTTTATTATTATCAACATAATAATAAGTAACCAGGGATGTTAATCATTATTATGTAACATGCAAACAAATAATAATGATAATAAAATCTCTTTTTTATTAATAACCAAAATGACATACAAAAATGTCCAAGATAATGGCCTAGGGTAAATACACTAACAAAGCCACATAAGAAGAACTATTCTACCCATGATTTAGAGTTGGCTGCCATAGTTTTTGCACTAAAGATATGGAGGCATTATTTATATGGTGAGAAATGTTACATTTATACAGATCATAAAAGTCTGAAATACTTACCCACACAGAAGGAGCTAAACCTGAGACAGATAAGATGGCTGGAGTTACTGAAAGATTATGATTTCATTATAGATTATCACCCAGGAAAAGCTAATCTGGTAGCAGATATACTCAGCAGAAAATCCTTATTTGCATTAAGAGCAATGAATGTGCGGTTGACTATAGCAGATGATGGAGCTATCATAGCAAAATTAAAAGTTAGACCCAACTTACTACAACAAATTAAAGAAGCATATAAAGAAGATACAGAGATAGATTTATGGACTAGACAAGTACAAGAGGGAAAGAAGCAGAAGCATGTGACAAGTGATTATGGTTACTTGTACTATGGTAACAGAATATTGGAGAGTTGAAATAGAGTATTCTTACAGAGGCACACAATAGTCCATATGTTATGCATCCAAGTAGCATTAAGATGTATCAAGATCTGAAGGCGCATTATTGGTGGCAAGGTATGAAAAGAGGTATAGTTGAATTTGTAACAAAATATTTGACATGTCAATGGGTAAAAGTAGAACATCAGGTTCCATCAGGGTTATTCCAGCCTATCGCTATACCAGAATGGAAATGGGATAGAATTACCATGTGTTTTGTAACAAGATTGCCACTCACACCAAGGAAGAAAGATGTCATTTGGGTAATAGTTGACAAGTTAACTAAATCAGCATATTTCTTGCCAATCAGAATGGATTATACATTGGAAAAGTATGCAGAATTGTACATTAATGAAATTGTGAGACTGCATGGTATTTCTATCTCTATCATATCACACAGAGATCCAAGATTCACATCCAAATTCTAGGAAAAAAGACATGAAGCTCTAGGTACAAAATTGAATTTTAGTACAGCTTTTCATCCTGAATTAAATGACCAGTCAAAGAGAGTAATTCATGTTTTGGAAGATATGCTTAGAAGTTGTTTAATTGAATTTGAAGGAAGTTGGGAAAGATATCTTCCACTAGTAGAATTTGCTTACAGCAACAGTTATCAGGCTAGTATTAAAATGGCCCTTTATGAAGCATTGTATGGTAGAAAATGTAGAACCCCATTATGCTGGACAGAACTTAGTGAAGCTAAACTTGTAGGTCTAGAGTTAATAAGACAGACTGAGGAGAAAGTGAAAATTATCAAAGAAAGATTGAAAGCTGCAACATATAGATAAAAATCCTATGTAGATTTGAGAAGAAAAGATATAGAATTTGCTGTTGGGGACAAAGTATTTTTAAAAGTTTCTCCATGGAAGAAAGTGCTAAGATTTAGTAAGAAAGGTAAGCTAAGCCCTTGGTTTATTGGTCCATATGAAATAATTGAGCGTGTGGGTCCAGTAGCCTACAGGCTAGCTTTACCTCCAGAGTTAGATAGAATACACAATGTCTTTCATGTATCCATGTTAAGAAGATACAGATCAGACCCGTCACCAACTGAAACCATTGATGTACAATCTGACCTAACTTATGAAGAATAACCACTGAAAATTTTAGCAAGGGAAATGAAAGAGTTATGAAATAAGAAGATTCCCTTAGTTAAAGTGTTATGGAGAAACCACAAGGTAGAAGAAGCTACATGGGAGAGTGAAGAAGTGATGAAACAACAATATCCACAGCTATCCAAAGCAGATAAAATTTTGAGGATGAAATTTCTTAAGAGGGGAAGAGTTGTAATATCCTCAAACCCATAGCTAGAATAGTGACATCACTACGTATGGGTTAGGCTATTTCACTAATAAAGCAAGTGGCATTAAGGGAGGTATTAGCTTACTGTGAGCTACTTAGGGGAGGTGCTAGCATAACTCTAAGTTGATAACAACTAAAATCATAGAAAACTCAAATAAAGAAAAGGACATATCCCAAAATAAAGTAGATAGTGTGATTAGCGAGTCGGGAACGAGTCACTTTCAGGAGGTGCTTAGGGTTTCCCGACGTGCTTGCTTCAGGTGCTTGTTAAAATTCCCCATGCTTACTTATGTTAAAAAGAGCTTCTAAAGGCTAAAAGCATAATTTAGTAGGTCAATCTATGAATATTGAAAGTTTGAAAATTAAATTGAAATATGGTAAAGAGTTTAGTAGGTTAAAGTGTGAATATGGAAAGTTTAAAGACAAAATTCAGTTTAGTCCTTCATGTTTTCCACCTCTTCACCTAAACCCTCCATGTGCCATCTAACTAAGTATGCAAGAAATGACAAAGTTCATTTTGCCATAGGTCACTTCATTTTTAAGGAAAAAACTTTGCTTTTCTTCCTCCCACCAAAGCCAAGCCAAACTCTCACCCAATCAACATCTTTCTTTAACCAAAATTTACCCTAAGATCAATAGCTAAAGAAAGAGCCATATATTGAAAGAATTGAAGAAGAAAAGTTTTAGAGTTCCATATACACCAAGCTTAAAAATCAAAGGTGAGCTTAGAAATGTATAGGAAATAACATCTCATTTCTTAATGCATGAATTTAATTTACAATTTATTCAATCCTTTCCTAAGATATAAATTGAACTAGGTGAAGGAACATCAAAGGGAAAGGAGATAGCTAGAGAATAGAAGAGGAAAAGAAAGAGAAATTCAAGAAAGGTTTAGTGTTTGCATGATTTTCTATTTTCTTTTGATTTTATCATGAATATGTGAAATTAGGGATTGATTTTACTTGCTGGAAATGTTGCTTTGATTGCATAAATATTTTATATATATGAATGTTAAAATGGTGTTTGAAAAGTTTAGAGTAAAGAAATTTAACATGAGAGCTAAAAGTGCAAACCTAGCAGAATAGGTTTAACAGGGTAGCTTGTATTAACAACTTCATAAATTATTGTGCAGTTATTGAAATTAAGCCTAAAATATACCAAATAAAAGCTGAGACAAAGAGCTAAAACTTTCATCAGTTGACCAAATTCTGAATCTATAGGTAAGATGATGTAAATTGCAAGTGAACCTAAACTGGACATAGTGATAGAGCATCCAGAACAGAGTATATTAATTGTACCATAACTAATTATGTACTCAATGAAATTTATTAAGACCAGTGCCAAATGAATCTTAAGAAGTTATTGAAATTAAGTCTAAAATATACCAAATAAAAGCTGAGACAAAAAGCTAAAACTTTCATCAGTTGACCAAATTCTGAATCTATAGGTAAGATAATGTAAATTACAAGTGAACCTAAACTGGACATAGTGATAGAGCATCCGAAACAGAGTATATTGATTGTACCATAACTAATTATGTACTCAATGAAATTTATTAAGACTAGTATCAAATGAATCTTAAGAAGTATACCCAAAATTTTGTATAAGATACTTAAGCTTGAATTTCTATGAAAATATATAAATCTGATATGTTTTGTGATACTATAAACAAGTACCAATACTGGACTGATTAAGACTTTATTGAGCAGCTTGTAAAGAAAAATTCATAACTTAAGTAAGGTCATCAGATTTGCATGAATTTATCTTGATGGAAAGATAAGACATAAATGTACATTTTTTATGAAGAAACTGAAGTCAAATTGACACTCTAAACTGCTTGAAAATTTTATGCAATATATGGCAGAATGTAGTTTTCTCAAATTGGAATGCATAAAAATTGACATGTTTGCTTAATCGGTCAGAATTATGCACGTGTTTGCTTATCGTACTTGATTTTCGCATGTGCTTGGTTGAAAATAACACCTATTTGTGCATGATGATTTGAGTAAAATTTGTCATTCTTTACTTGTTAGTATTACGAAATGCAAGAAGTGAATTGACTTGACACAATATTGGAATGCTAAGTCAATAAAGTTTTGCACTATTTGCCATGAGTTTCTCATCTTGTTAACCTTGGCATATGATATATGTACTTTATAAATGAATTAAAATAGTTTCAAATGACATGCATTTACATTGAACAATTGATACATTGAATTAATGATACTTTAACTTGGTAAATTTAATAGGAGTCGAGTTTAGCTTAAGGGTATGGCATGCCATATAAACATACAGAGTTCACAGTACTGCTACTAATACATGATCTATATTTGAGGTTACATATCAGGTACCTTATAAGCATAGTCACAGAGCCCTGCTATCATAGTTTTGGCCTCTAAGCCTACCGTTTGGCATTTTGTGCCTACCGTTATAACTCCTTATCTACCTAGTCGACCTTACTATGCGTTTATAAGGGCTGAGAACCTAATTAAGATTGATAC